>NC_136934.1:43647006-44007006 GCF_949987615.1 Pollachius pollachius | reverse complement strand
CCGTATTCAACCTTGTCTGTCATACTTCAGAAATAAATGTTAAGTTGTTTAAACAGATTACGGATTCATATGAAACTAGTTCCCTTTCCTGCTGTTCTATATGCTATCTATTTTGGGGACTGCTAGGCTACTTAGTTGTGTGTCTTAAGGATAAAATGTATAATATTTACACTAGCTCATCTTATAAAACCTTTCAAAAACCTGGACACATATGTATCTGTAATAAATCACTATTGATAAGCATATGGTACATATCTGTACCATATGTACAGATATGTCCAGCTTCCGATAATCTTTAGTCAAGGCATATCGATAGTGATTTCAATAATGTCATCATAAAATCACGTCCTATAAATGATATATTCTTTGAATAAAAAATGCTGAAAAGCCCTTTGTTTACAAGAATCTTACTATGGACCCTCCCTAAACCCTTACCACTCCCACCACCCAGCAAGCCTACTCTAGTTCGTGTCACATGGTTGCACAGCCAGTGGAGAGTGGACAGAACGCTGTTATTTGTTGTTTCTTTAAGTCTCGCCTGCTAACTGGGAGGGGCTCATTCATACACATTGTGACTTTTTTTAGTTTAGAAAATTATTTTTCCTGAACTGATTTATTTTAAAAACTACATTTAGCTGGAAACAAACTCACAGATTTTACGTTATTTTCAGATGAATAATAAATAGTGATATTGTATTATTATCTTAATGATCTTGAATATGATAAATAGTTAATTATTATTATTAACTATTCATTCAAGATGTTGGTTGGTTCTTGTCTTTTCTGGCTCTTAACACACAAACAACAACACCGTGCACACCGAAGGAGGACGATGTGTTGGTGTGTATTACTGAAGTGTGAGTCGGGTGTGTGTGTTCTGGTCCAGAGCGGAAGTTTGTGCGGAAGTGTTTTGGTTTGAGACCGGAAGCCTGGGGAGGAAAGATAACGGCACCTGACGTGTTCGTGTTGGCAACTATAAATTACTCTTTAAATAACTTTTTTTCTTTTAATATCTGAGCCTCTTATATTGAGTCTGTTAATCTCGTATAATAACTTACATAACTGAATTAAAACCATAAATTAAGATACACTTGAAATATATATTTGAATAACTGGGTTAATGTTAAAAAAAGTACCCTACTGTTTTAATAGGCTAAGTCTTATACAAAAAAATATTCAAACAATTACCTTCTAAATAAACGGGCTGTTTTAATAGATGAAATAACTATCCAATTACTATCCATTATCCATTACTCTTTAAATAACGTCATTCTTATACGTTACTATTTCATAGCTTAAGTTCAAATTAATATATTTTTAAACTCATATCATATAATAACTTTACTATTTTATTAACTTTACTCTCATAATAATAATAAATACTCATTATAACTTAACTCATAATAACCACTTATTTAATAACCTTACCCTTATACATTTTTAGACAACAAAGTAAGCAAATAGCCTAATACAAAAACAAAGAAAGCTTCTTATAAACGAATGCAATAGGTATTTGGAATCATATCGATTTATTTTTGACAGAAATCTCTAATATTTATAATAACTCCTCCTGATTAGGCCTTAATCAGGTGCATGCGCGCGCGGAAAATCATAAAGCACCAACCAAACCACACACACACATAGACACACACGAACACAGTCACAAACACATCATCATTGTTACTCTTATCCTTTATTTAAAAAGGGTCGAATTAAATTCACTCGACGCGCGTCAAAACCATCGTGAACAAGAGGCTCGTAAACGCAAAGAAAAATAAATAAATAGGCCTAAATATTGATAGAATAATGAACGGAGCAGGAGACTTCTCCGAGTGGTCCTATTTGCTTCACTGTAGAACAATGTAAAAACGTTTATAGTTTACTTCCCTAAATTATTTCGTAATCATTCGCTTGTTAAAACAATTGTAAACGAAAAAGGCCAGGGTGCTAAAACTCCGCTATGCATTAGGCCTGTCTCTGTCTATTCCCCTCATCCTCATTACTTAGGTAACTTTAAAAAATACATATTTGCTACTAAACAACTTTAGTTATGGACAGTTCGTTCCAACTATTTGTAAATCCGAAAGCGTTTCATTCGAGTTTATTTCCCTAACGAATGTTAAGAGATTCTTCTGACTCTAGCGGGTGAATGTTTCTTAATAATAGCTGAGTTGAGCGTAAAAAGGCCTACCACCACACAGACCCCCTCCTCCCGTCCACCCGAGCCGCTCCCATGGCACCCGGGGGCCGCAGACACCTGCTGCACACCCCGGCATAATGTTCGTTATTATCCGTGCTTCACAAAAAAAACGTCAAGTCTTCTGATCTGTAATTCTCCCGCCGCTCTGTGAGTTTCGATTGGTAATGTGATCTTTGGGGTGTGATCACACCAAATAACGAATAGTGATAGCTGCTGGTAATAATAATGAGGATCTTGATGAATAATACTCAGGACAATAAGTGAGACGTGCTGTTGTCCTCCGGCTGTGAGCAGCTCTCAGACGTGTGGTGTTTAGTTGTGTTATTCTAGAGCCGACATACAACCACGAACGGGAAGGAAGAGGAAACTTGGTAGCAGAAGGAAAGAGCGGGGCTCGCCTCTCAGAGCTGTGGGTGGAAAAGCAGATTAAAGAGTTGCGAGACGCCCCGGCTCCCGGAGGCTGCGGATTTGAATCCCGGCGGGCCAGACACCTACCTTTATGGTGCAGTCCATGGGAGCGCGGTGTATGTCCTTCTCATCCAGGAGCTCGAGCTGCTCGGGTCTCTTCGTTACGCGGCCTCGGCTTCTGCACGCTCGAGCCTCTGGCGCACAGCATCGCGCGCAAAGCCAGAGGACCGGATGGAGTCGTTTTTTCTCTCGCGTCTAAATTGGGAAGTGAAGTCACTTGCAACTTTGTTCCTCCTCGAGACGCTTTCACATGCTGGAGAAAAGTCTCTCAAATTTTTGGATTATGACTGATAAGTCATATTTATATCATAACATGTCATACGTCAAATAGCTGAGGCTAGTTTTTGAGGCTCACGTTTTCTATTGAATACATGAAGCCAAACTTCACCGTGTTACACTTCAGTCGTCCTAACGGTGATAATCAGTTCTGATCTGAGAGTACTCATTCGTTTAGGCATAACAGGATGACCTGTGTGTACTTATTTGCAATTATGTAGGACTTAAATGTCACAGCGGAAAATGCAAATACAACTTCCAAATTTCCTTAAGAGTTGGAGTATGAATGTTGATGTAGGCCTAGTAGGCTAAAGGCACATTTGACAATAAACTATCACATATTGGCCCTCTGGCCTAAACTAGGGCACTCACCTATACCAAGATATAGGCCTATAACCCAGGTACAGGCCTCGTAGACGTATTTCAGTCATCGGTTTATATACGTTAGCCTATTTAGTATGCACAATGCACGGCAGAAAGTCGTGGAACGAACTAAAGTGTGCATTCAGTTTTTATATGAATGTATTCATTATGAATGTGTTTATAATCAATGTATCCATTATTAGTTCATCTTGTAAACCGACTCTCCCAGCTCCGTGTCTTCGGCTCGGGCCACTTCGGGCCCCCGTCACGACTCTCCGCTCCACGCACGACTCCGCGCCCTCGCATTCCTCCAGATGTTTAACAGCGCGTGTTTAGACAGCAGCTTATCTTGCCCGGACACGCACTCCGTGATTTCAGACTTGTGCACTAAGTACTTTTTAAGGGCCATTGTTTGGTCGACTGGCTTCTAAAGATATAC
The DNA here is from genome assembly GCF_949987615.1 of Pollachius pollachius. Taxonomy (NCBI): domain Eukaryota; kingdom Metazoa; phylum Chordata; class Actinopteri; order Gadiformes; family Gadidae; genus Pollachius; species Pollachius pollachius. The sequence goes on along the minus strand of NC_136934.1, from coordinate 44,003,260 downwards.
TCCCCTCGCCCCCCCGGCCCCTCCCATTCAACTCCCCCCACTACCAAGGGGCCCCCACCCGCCATCCAGGGGCCAAATCTGATCTCTGCCCCTGCCCGCTCCGTGATTTTAAATGTTCATATCACCTTCGTTTTCTTACTATTTTAATCTCTGTCAGCCTATTGGCCTTATCCGCTTTCATAGCTATAAGATGATTGTTGCATTTTTTACTAATTAGTATAGGCGCACTAAAATAAGAAAGTCATATATCCAATAGGCCTAACAATAACCTTTCATGATCTAACCCGGCATATAGCCCAGTTTATGTCCTATTGGCTAGACGATGAAGTAATAGCCTATCAGCAATATTATATATCCTATATCCGTGATTAATAGTTAAATTCAATATATATCTATACCTGTAAATTTATATATATTATTTCATAGTGATAGGCCTACATTTACGCTATAGGTAATATAGGCCGCTTCAGAACTTCTGGCCAATGAGCAGAGGCTGTCTATGGGCCTACTCCATAACAAAGTATATCGTTATTCCATTCAATCGTTATATTCGTCGTGGCGGATCGATTACATTTGTAATGAAATGGGTTTTTTTTATGAATGAGAGTAAGGTTGGTCGTGAGTTGTGCTGACGTCACGCCCTATTAACCGCAGCTCCTAGGGCTGTGGTCACGACGCGGCCACGCCCCCCGGGGCTAGCGCTCTTTATAATGGAGTGACCGCTGCAGAGCTGAGAGTTGAGAAAACATCATGCATACCCAGAGAGACGAAAACACCGAGAGTAAAGACGTCAAAGTGAAGGTAAGACTCTTTTTATAGGTACTTATATATGGTTGCATGTATATAGGCCTATATTTATAGTTCTAACTCTCATCTAAGCAATAGGCTAGATTGTTGTGCTTTGAACTGTTAAGTTACATTAATGAAACATTACACTTCATTATTATGTTTAAGTTAAAAAGGTAAGCCTATTATTATTATCATTATTATTCGACTATTGTTATTATTGTTATTATTTGACCATGAAATAATACTAATCTACCCCTGGATAATTCCCAGATGGACTATCAGTCTGGATATTATTCAGATGAGCTCAGGGTTCAAGAGGTTCCAGCCTCCTTTGACTTCATATCATACGGTGAGTTTAAAATCAGCACAATATCTTTGATTATGAATCAAATGATGGATTTCAAATTCTAATTGTCTAATTGATATATAGTTTTATGTATATATATATATATATATATATATAGTTAGCTAATATTATAAGCTATTGATTTGACATGACTTGCTTTCATGGTCAAGTTTAAACTCATTCTAACATTACTCTTTAGCCATGCCTGTAGTAGTTTGAACTAGCATTCATAACTGCTGTAAATGCTTATCTAGGATTTGAATGATAGCCTTTGACTAACATGATAATGTAGCACTAACTACTAAACGAATCAAGGACCAGCATGCTGACTTAAAGAACTAGCATGCTAACCTGAATTTTTTTACGATTAATGACCGGTTGTGCATGACGACCTTAGTGATGACCAGTTTCCTATGAGACCGAGGAAGTGAACAGGAAACAGAATCATCACGTCAGTCAGAATGCCCAGACCATCAGACCTTGAAACACACTCTATGTCTGTGGGTCTGTCTGTGGGTCTGTCTACCTCTCTGCCTCTGTCTCTATGCCTGTCTGCCTGTTTATTTGTCTGCCTGTATCTCTGTCTTTCTGTTTATCTGCCTCTGTGTGTGTGTGTGTGTGTGTGTGTGTGTGTGTTCTCTAATCCCTTCCTCCAGACTTCCTCCTCCAACAGATTTAGAGCCCCCCACCCCCGCCCCACCAACACACACACACACACACACACACACACACACACACACACACACACACACACACACACACACACTCTCTCTGCTGATTGTTACTCTGTCTTTTCCTGTCAACATTCGAGTGTTGAGTTGAAGTCTTCATTAACTCTCATCCTCCATCTTGTTTCCATGATGAACTGTCTCTCTCTGACTCCTGCACGCTTACCATCCTTGACAACCTGTCTCTCTCTGTCTGACCCCCAAACAGTTAACATGAATACCTGTCTCTCTGACCCCCATATGGTTACCATGACGTCCTGTCTCTCTCGCTTAATGACCCCCAAATTGGTAACCATGACAATCTGTTTCTCTGACTCCCAGAATGTTACCATGACAACCTGTCTCTCTTGCTCTCTGACCCCCAGATTGTTACCACTATCTCTCTGCCTCTGACCCCAAGCATAACGGCCAGTCATTCTCTCTCTGTACCCCAGACAGTTACCAAGATGACCTGTCTCTCCAGTTGGACAGTAAAATGACCCCTGCCCCCACCTACCTGCAGCCCTACAGACCATCTGACCTTCACCTCCACAAAGGTAACCAACACACACACGCACACACACTACAAACTTCGTACACTAAACACACTGTGTATTAAGTGTGTGTCCTATGTCCTCCAGGCAGTCTCCTCAACCTCGACACATACCCAGAATTCAACTGGGTCTCCTCGTACCCCAATGGTGAGCTGGACCCTCCGTCAGACCTCCAGGTCTCCAGCCCGGCGTTCTCTGGCCTGCTGCCTCAACACGGTGCCCCAAGCCCAGCTGCAGAGCCAAGCAACAGCCCCTTTCTGCCTGGAGCACAAGGGAACACTCTACTCAGTAGGAATAACCTATTCATCCGCAAAGAATTACTGCAAATACATAATCTATAACCCAGGAGTTATCAAACGCATTGATCTTGTGAGGAAAAAGACAGTTTGTCCGAGGGACCCATTGAAACAAAGAAAACTCCAAGCACACTGTAATTGTGGATCCGTTAGTTTAAACGAAAGGATCTGTGTGTTGTCAGGCTGCGACACACCTCCAACTGGATCACAATCGGTTTTGAGTCCCGGCTCGTAGTTTAGGAATTGCTGCACTAACGTTCCCACTGGAAGTACAAATATGGGATGATAAATTAAGATGCTATATTGAATAATAGTTTAAGTATGTGTTTCAGTGATACAGCTTATTATATAGTTATAGTTAAGTTTTTCTAATAAGTGAATCAATTTCAGTTCCAGACGACAGTGAGCAGAGATACTCGCACCGAGCCGACCTTTACGACACCCAGAACCAGCCCTTCTTCTGGGCCGACTACCAGCCGCTCCAAGCCACTTCCTGTCCATTCCAAGCCCCTTCCTGTCCGCTCCAAGCCACTTCCTGTCCGCTTGATGCGGCGCCCAGGGAGCAGCACTGCCTCCGTGTTGCTAAACGCAAAAACACACAAAACACACACTTACAGGGGGCCGACCGAGACAGACAGCATGTGGGGATGTCAGCCTACCCTGGTGAGACACACACACACACACACACACACACACACACACACACATATACACACACAAACACCACACACACGCACAGAGCAGTCAGTCTTATCCTCAGTAACACTAATATAAAACATATATAAAAAAAAGATATATATATGTTTATAATGTATATATATATATATATATATATATATGAAGGGAGGGTTTACGTTATTGATGTGGTATTGACCTCCAGGCTCGGGACCCATCCAGCTGTGGCAGTTCCTCCTGGAGCTGCTGCTGGACTCAGCGTGCCGCAGCTTCATCACCTGGACCGGCGACGGGTGGGAGTTCAAGATGTCTGACCCCTCAGAGGTACCACAAACCAACACGCAAACAAACACATGGCATAGTGATTGCCAGGACGGTTTATCAACCAACAGACCCAAGGTTAGGTGAGTTCCAGATCATGACGTGTTGATTGTGTGTTGTCAGGTGGCTAAGCGATGGGGCCAGTGTAAGAACAAGCCGAAGATGAACTATGAGAAGCTGAGCCGCGGCCTGCGCTACTACTACCATAAGAACATCATCCACAAGACGGCGGGGAAGCGCTACGTCTACCGCTTCGTCTGTGACGTACAAGGCATGCTGGGTAGAACAGCGCAGGAGGTGTTGGAAAGTTTGAACGTTGTGCCGGCGGCGTCGTGGCAACAGGAGGCGGAGTCAACGTCAGAGCATAGCAACCAAACATGGGGCTCCCAATAGGGGGCGCTGCCGGACTGTCGTTTTTATGCGAAGACACGACCAGCAGATATATCTGACCTGCTCCAACACGACTCCAATTAAAGCAGTGCAAAGTAAAGTTTACTTTAATACTGCAACATAAAGTCTAGTCTACTTTAAATTGCAACATAAAGTTTACTTTAATACTTAAAAATAATGTTGATCTTAATACGGTAAAATAAGTTGACTTAAATATTGCAACATAAAGTTTACTTTAATAGGCCTACTGCCACATAAAGTGCACTGTAAGTACTTGGCTAGGATGGTCAGTACAGCATCTGTATTTGTAATTTATGTTCATATGTTTTCTAGGTGCAACTATCTACCTCGATGAGTAGCCTAATCACCTTCATGTAAAGAATAATGTGTAATTTGTTGTGTAAATAAATTAATAAATAAGTAATGTTTCTCCTCTTCACAGTTATTTCGTCATATTTTGCAATTTCCGTTCATGCTACTATAATACAAACTAAATAGTTGACCTGTGTGTTGCTTTACCGCTGTCATTAGGGCTAATCCAGTGCAACATGTGCAAAGGGCTGTAGAGAATGGACGATTTGTGCATCTGTATTGCTTTGCTTTAATGTGATTACCGATTGATACGCGTAAGTGACGCAATGCAACCGAGCAACTAGCTACGCCTACGCCTGTATGACAGGGCAATGCAAAAAAACAAAAACGATTGTGTTTCATAGTTTAGTTTACTTCCGATATCTGGCTCTTCCTGGTCTAGTGTAGCCTACGTTTGCGGCGTTGGGTTTCAGAGCTCAGGGTATTCAACATTTTGTATTAATGAATAATATATAAATATATTAAACTAATCTATAACTAAGTGGTGTAAGCTATGGCTTCAACGATAAGAAAAGCTCTGCAACACAGTCTCGAGGATCTGACTGAGAGAGAACTGAGGACGTTTTGCGCCAATCTGTTGGACCGTGAGCGGGAGGGAGAGCCTCGGGTCAGGCGCAGAGCACTGGAGGGCAAGGACGAAATCGGTATCGCTGATGTTCTCGTCTCAACCTTCACTGACGCTAAAGCCGGGAGGGTAGCTGTGGAAACGCTGCAGGCCATCGAGTGTAACCACATCGCAGTGAAACTTAACGCCGATCTGGAGAGTAAGTTGATTAATGGAGATGATAGTTAGGATATTAGGATTAAGAGGAGATCAATGTTAGACCACAGTGCACCTACACGCTCTCGATTTGGGTTTAATCACGAATCGTCATGGAAAGTGAATTCTCAGACATTGCGAATCACTTCCAATGGAAATACTTTCACTTTAGCTAGGGTCATCAAACCAGTTTGTAAACCAGAATCCAGTGAGCTGCCCTAGGACAGTTCTGTGTTCAGAATGTGAAGACACGAGCAATATATAAATATATATAGGCCTATATAAATGCCATTTATTTATTTTTTCTACTGGCGCAGATTTGAAATCGCCGGGGAGTGGACCTAGCGCCAACCGTATGACTCCAACGTCCACAGGTTAGTTTCTCTCTCTCTCTCTCTCTCTCTCTCTCTCTCTCTCTCTCTCTCTCTGTCCCTATCTGTCCATATCTCTCTCTGACCCCCTCTGTTTTATCATCTGTGTGTGTGTGTGTGTGTCTCACTCTTTTTCTTTCTCTCTGTCCCTATCTGTCCATATCTCTCTCTGACCCCCTCCGTTTTATCATCTCTCTCTCTCTCTCTCTCTCTCTCTCTCTGTGTGTGTCTCTCTCTCTCTCTCTCTCTCTCTCTCTCTCTCTCTCTCTCTCTCTGTCCCTATCGCGTTTTATCGTCTTTCACTCTCAATTTGCCTATTTATAATTGCTATATAATAATTTGTTACAAAGAATGGGAATGAGAGTCTGAATGTTGTCATTCTAGCGAGACCTGGTGAGCACTTTGTGGACAAACACCGGAGTTCCCTGATTCAGAGGATCCGGAGGTTTCCACCTATCCTGGATAAACTGCTGGACCGCAGGGTGCTGAGTCAGGAGGAGTATGACGCCATCATGGCAAAACCCACTCCGCAGGATCAGGCCCGACACCTGTACAGCGGGGCCCTGATGTCCAGCGGAAACACAGGAAAGGACATCTTCCTCAGCGTGCTGGAGGAGATAGAGGATCATCTTATCGAGGACCTGAGGAGATCTTGAGACAAGTTGTGTTACATATCACGTTAAACATAAGCAGCCTGGTGCTAATAACAACAATAATGGAGGGCGCTGATCGTTTTGGGTCTTATTTTTACTCAATCTTAACTGAATATTTTGTTGTTTAATTTTGTCACAAATAAATGAATACTATGCCTACAATGTTTCTCTATCCATTTTTATGAATTAGGAATCAGGCGCTTTTCAAAGGTATACACGCGTAAGTGACGCGATGCGACCGAGTAACTACGTCAACATTTGAGTGGTCTGGAATCCTATGACAGGGTAATGCACAGTAAAACAAAAAAAACAACGATCGGGTGTCATTACTTCCGATATCTGGCTCTTCCTGGTCTAGTTAGCGGCGTTGGGTTTCAGACAACATTTTGTATTAATGAATAAGCTAATATATAAATATATTGAACTAATATATAACTAAGTGGTGTAAGCTATGGCTTCAACGATAAGACAAGTTCTGCAACACAGTCTGGAGGATCTGACTGAGAAAGAACTGAGGACGTTTTGCGCCAGCCTGTTAGACCGTGGACCGGGTTAGGCGCAGAGCACTGGAGGGTAAGGACGAAATCGGTATCGCTGATGTTCTCGTCTCAACCTTCACTGACGCTCAAGCCGGGAGGGTAGCGGTGGAAACGCTGCGGGACATCGAGTGCAACCACATCGCAGTGGGACTTGAGGCCAAACTGGAGAGTAAGTTGATTAATGGAGATGATAGTTAGGATAGTAGGATTAAGAGGATATCAATGTTAGACCACAGTGCGCCTACATGCTCTCGATTTGGGTTTAATCACGAATCGTCATGGAAAGTGAATTCTCAGACACAAGGGCGTAGGAACCGGGGGGGACAGAGGGGACGTGTCCTCTCCAATATTGGAGACAGGCGCATTTGTCCCACCTAAAAATTATACCAGGTGTGAGTACCAAATGTGTTCGGCTGCCAGATCGGTTCGGGTCCTGCGCTTACAAATGACGTATCGACTGTCGAGCTTGGACAGTCATATGATTGATGAGATTTTATTTGCTCATACAAAACAGAATAAATAAGACAATACATACAACTGAGGAACAGCTAAATGTAAATCCATAATAAAACGGCATGTTTAGATCCCATGTTGAATTGAGGATGAATTCATGAATGTGTTCATATTGGATATTCATCCTAGTCATTGAATATTGATTTTTTTTTTAATGATTTTCCAGATGTTCACTGACTTGTATCCTTGCCTATACAACTAATAACAATATAAAATGTAACATTTTCCTCGTTTCCACTAGGGGTATCTTTGCTCTACAATTTAACAAACATCTGTAAAATAGTAAAAAATTCAAGGTAGGCCTATAAGAATGTATATAATTCATGAATATATCCTCAATTGGCCGTGGGATCAAAACATGCAGTTTTTTATGGATTTACATTGAGCTGTATGTGTGTATGTGAATTGCAGTGTATGTGTTTGGATACACACACGGGCACACACACTGACATATTTGTATATTATTATATATTTTTTTATTCATGTGGCCTGCGGTGGCGATATCGCACAGGTGTATTCCCACAGGCTCTGAAAACAACAGTCATCAAGCCATATCTCCACTCCTCTCGAAGGGAAGGTGGGGGGGGGGGGGGGGGGGGGGGGGGGAAATGCCATCTGAAAGACGCAGAGGTGTGCAGATGTATTTATCTTGAGACCTTCAACTTCATACAATTAGTCTCGTCAGGGATTTGTATCCATATTTACAATTTAAATGTACCTATGATCTTGGACGGCAGATGTCATCACAGTACCCCCCGTCGTAGCTGTCGGAATATATTCCTTCCAGTTTGCCTCTTTTCCCTGTACCAATATATCCTAAAACAGAAAAAAAGAACAGATTCTGGCATTCTGGAATTTATGTTATCACCTCCCGTTCCAGTAGTCCGTCTGTTTATAAGGAGGAATGGGTGTTTTGTCAAGCAAGTAGAGAGTGGCTAAGTGATACTTGAGTTATATTACGGCAACCCGATGCCGTTGCCATAAAACGTTGCTGCTTAAAGTCCCTATTATCGAAGGTAAGAACCTCTGCAGACTTTGTAGAGCCGACCACATGCCATGCAGGTCCCAATACTGTACATGGTGTAGAACTCTGCTCTGTAGTTGGCGGATACTCTACACCATGTAGTGACGCCTGTGACAAACAAAGTGTAAGATGAAATAGCACATTTATTTTTATAGAGCAGTAAAAACATGTATAGACCCCACAGGACATTACATTATTATATTAAATTAGGATATTGTACACTGATGCACCCTTCACTGATGCACTTACTGTTGAGCCACAGAAAATGTGCCTGTCTTTTGAACCTGTCAGTGGACACTATGTTCCTGAAGGTGGAACACACCAGAGCCAAAGTTGGGTAAGCTTTATCTTGGAGTACCACCTCAGTGAGGATGTCAGACAGCACTGACTTTGGCAACTGTAAAATAGATGTCAGGCAAGATCAAGAAGATTTCATAGATAACACAACAACAACACAGTTTCAAACGCAATGGGGCGTTTAAAGCTTTTTGCATAAGGCTACAGCAATTTCAATATCGAAAATTATATGTAAATTGATTATAACACATCCCCATATATGCCCATTTGGTTTCCACTACCACAAAAACATGGGATGTAAAGTGTTTGATTCTTTATCAATGTCCTTTAAAGAGCTAAAGAAAGCAGTCGATGAGTTTTAATAATTTAATAATTACAGCACTAGTGAAGTAAAAACAATTACCTCCGAAATGAAGCACCGGTCGGTAACATTCTGAGGAAAAACAAAAGAAATCAAATGGCAGTAAATAAGAAATATATTATCTTGGTGGCAAAAAAACAATTTGCTTTTTTTTTTAGCACAGTTTAAAGTATCTGTTCGATGTGAAATTCCAACTCGCAAAAATGCGCAAGTCGAATATGGTTTCATAAAACAATATAAAATGCAAATGTTTTGGGCAGTACTTGGAAGAAAAAAGCAAAGGAATAGTGCCAATACAGAATACTACCGATAAACTGGCTCAAATGTGCATTTGTGTTTGACACACTGTGACTTACCTTTCAGAAAGTAGGTCTTTGAGACCCTCCTAATGTTGGCCTTCCTGCTCTCTGGGTTTGGGGCGGTTGTTGTTAAGCTGTGGTATGTTTTTAGATTGAGGTAATGCTTGACTTCAGTATAAAACCCTTCCATTTCTGTGAAAATAAATGAAATAAACAAAGACAAAGGCAGTTTTCAGAATTAAGGCCAGAAAACAATTAATTCAATGGTATTAGGTTAAGGGTAATTATCACCTACAAAAGCCCCCCACACACACACACACAACTTCATACAAATTTAGTTCATTTTTAAAATTTCTATCTATTTTATTTATATTGTTTTTGCTTTATTATAAGTTGGCTGTAGTTATTTTGTTTTATTTCTCAAGTATGCTGCTTTGAATAGTTTGTGGCGTGTTTAGTCACATAAAAACGCCTCTTTTATTCATAGAATAGAAAAGAAAAGGAGATCGTTAATACAGTACTTACCTAAAGAGCGGAAAAACATGTCAGCGTTTTAGTATGCGCATGCGCATTTAATGACATCGTTTACAGGAAGTTCGTCATTATTGCGCATCTAGGACCCCCGAACCGATCTGGCAGCCGAACACATTTGGTACTCACACCGGGGGCGAAAAATATTTTATTTTATTTTGAAAGCGCAACACTGCGTCTTGTCACCGCTTCTTATTCTAAAAAACTGGATGATTGAGCGTGCAATTGAAGAATTAATTTGATATTTATGAGTTCATTACTGCCATTCAAAATGTGTTTTCCTTTACATTTACAAATGTATCTTTTTGTAGAATAAAATATATTTGTGAATTTTTTCAGTGTAGTTAATTTATGACATATTTCTGTTCAAACCATTAACGGATCTGTCAGGTTTCCGATATGTGTCCCCCCCAATGTTAAACTCATTCCTACGCCCCTGTAGCTAACAATAAACAACGGCTAGCCAATTTCATGCCATAATCACAAAGACGAACAGGAACGCTATGAATGCTCCGACACCGGTAGTGACGTCAAACGTGCAACTCGGAAGGCTGGCGTCCGAGGATTCAGGAACCCACCATATAGTGCCTCTTCTTATCGAGGATCTGAGGATATCTTGAACCATGGTGTGTTACATATAATACCAAAAATAAGCAGCCTGGTGCTAATGACAACAATAATGGAGGATGCTGATTGTTTTGGGTCTTTTACTCAATCTTAACTGAATGTTTTGTTGTATAATTTGGTTCACTTCATTTTTGTTAACTATCTACCTCGATCGCCTTCATGTTTAGAACAATGTGTAATTTATTATGTAAATAAATAAATAATAATAATTTAAAAAGTAATGTTTATTCTCTTCACAGTTATTTCGTCATATTTGCAAATCCGTTCATGCTACAATAATACAAACTAAATAGTTGACCTGTGTGTTGCTTTACCGCTGTCATTAGGGCTAATCCAGTGCAACATAAAGGGCTGTAGAGAATGGACTATTTGTGTACCTGTACTGCTTTGCTTTAATGTGATTAACGATTGATACGCGTAAGTGACGCGATGCAACCGAGAAACTACGCCCACATTTGAGTGGTCTGGAATGTTGTACAACAGGGCAATGCGCAGTAAAAAAAAAATCGATTGGTGTCGTAGTGTAGTTTACTTCCGCTATCTGGCTCTTCCTTGTCTAGCGTACGTTTACGGCGTTTGGTTTCAGACAACCTTTTGTATGCAACCTTTTGAATAATTATAAATATATTTAACTAATAGGACTATATATCTCAATGGTGTAAGCTATGGCTTCAACGATAAGACAAGTTCTGAAAGACACGCTGGAGGATCTGTCTGAGAAAGAACTGAGGACGTTTTGCGCCAATCTGTTGGACCGTGAGCGGGAGGGAGAGCCTCGGGTCAGGCGCAGAGCACTGGAGGGCAAGGACGAAATCGGTATCGCTGATGTTCTCGTCTCAACCTTCACTGACGCTCAAGCCGGGAGGGTAGCGGTGGAAACGCTGCGGGCCATTGAGTGTAACCACATCGCAGTGAAACTTATGGCCGATCTGGAGAGTAAGTTGATTAATGGAGATGATAGTTAGGATATTAGGATTAAGAGGAGATCTCACAATGCGCCTACACGCTCTCGAGTTGGGTTTAATCACGTCATGGAAAGTGAATTCTCAGACATTGCGAATTACTTCCAATGAAAATACATTCACATTAACTAGGGTCATCCAACCATTTGTTCATCAGTCTCCTGTGAGCTGCCCTGCCCATATATATATATATATATGTATATATATATATATATATATATATATATATATATATATATATATATATATATATATATATATGCCATTTATTTATTTTTCTACTGGCGCAGAATTGAATCCGCCGGGGAGTGGACCTAGTGCCAATAGTACAACCCCACCGTCCACAGGTTAGTCTCTCTCTCTCTCTCGCTCTCGCTCTCTCTCTCTCTCGCTCTCTCAGCGTGGTAAAGTTGGTTTTATATTGGAAGTTGGATAGTCGACACATTCGAAAAATCTATTTAGCACTGGCTTCGATGGACGAATTTGTATCAAACCAACTTTGATGTGTTAATACAAGGCCTGCCTATTAATACAAAGCTTCTTTTGTTAAAAAAAACCTTTTCATTTTATACCATTTTTAATGTTGATAAATGCTTTAAATCTATTATGCGGCTTCACTCTTTGACTTACCCATGTCAAAATACATAGGGTTAACTCAGCTAACTACCCTACACATAACACAAAGCTTATTTTCTCCAAAAAAACACCCTTTGATTTTATGCAATTTCTTTATGTCAAATGCTATAAATCTATTATGCAGCTTGACCTTTGCCCTACACATGTCAAAACACGTGGTGAACTCAGCTAACTGTCCTACACACTCCTCTCTCACCTTCAGCTGGTCCAGAACTCCGCAGCAAGGCTGCTGACTGGATCCAGATCATATTTTGATTTTATACTATTTTTTTAATGTTATGGGCCGCCGCATAATAGATGTATAGCTTTTCTTAACATTAAAAAAATTAGTAATAATAGATTCATAGAATTTTCTGAGAGTAAAAAATATTTATAAAATCAAAGGTTGGGTTTTTGGAAAAAATAAGGTTGTGTTATGTGTGCGGCAGTTAGCTGAGTTCACCAGATGTGTTTTGATATGGGTAGTGTAGTGATATGCGTAGGAACCTGTAAGGAGGTTGGGGAAGGTTTAGGGGTGAACACCGGAAATGTAAACAAGCTTGTAATAAAGTACCCAAGGCTACACCGGCAGCAAGAGTGTCTCCGTCTATTAAACCTGCACAGTATATCATAGATCCTGTTACATGGTGTCAGAAGTGCTGAATCCCGTCACAAGCGACGTTGGAGTTCCTGAAAGATGGTTTGGCAAATAAAAACGGACTTCTGTGCAGTGTAAATGCCGTCGGGGATAAGCTAGGCTAAGCTAACAGTTAGAAACTAGCAGAGCAGAGAGCCAGCGAGACGGTGGAGACGGTGTCGTGCGAGCCTTCAAACGGAGAAATGGAGTCCCTGTTCTCAATAAGCCCACCGGATAACTTTGACTTCTCAGACTTCGGTAATTGGCCCAACTGGATTTGCTGTTTTGAACGGTTCCGGATCGCAGCAGGACTGAATGAAAAGGACGAAGAATATCAAGTTAATTCTCTGGTTTACACCATGGGTGAGAAAGCAGATGACATTTTGTGCACACTGGGTTTAAGTGGAGCAGACCAGAAGAAATACATTGTGGTAAGAAATGCTTTTGAAAAATACTTTATTTGCAAACACAATGTAATATACGAACGGGCTCGGTTTAACAAACGATGCCAAGAGCCGGGGGAAACGGCTGAATCTTTCATCTCTGCAGTTTATAAACTAGCAGAACACTGTCAATATGGCACACTACAGGAAGAAATGATTCGGGACAGATTAGTGGTAGGCTTAAGACACAATGGACTGTCAGAGAAGCTGCAGATGGACAGTGAACTAACACTGGCAAAAACTGTCCTAAAAATCAGACAACATGAAGAAATAAAAAAACAGCAACCAACTGTACGTGACACAACTAACAATGACCAGAGAGAAGCAAACGTTGACATGGTGAAATTCAAATCAAAGTTTCACAGACAAAGTCAGACAGGAAAAAGCACATACAGCAAGACTCAAAAGGAGTTTCGAAAAGGAGAGAAGAGCTGTGGCCGGTGTGGAAAAACACCTGCACATTCCTTCAATAACTGCTGCTCGGGAGGCAGAGTGCAGAAAATGCCATAAGAAAGGCCATTATGCAGTTGTATGCAGATCAGGCAGAGTGGAGGCAATTCATGAGCCAGAAGTGGAAGCTGTTTTCCTGGGAGAAGTGGCGGCAGGTGAGCAGCAATCATGGAAAAAAACGCTGATGTTAAATGGGCAACAAACCACCTTTAAGCTGGACACTGGTGCGGAGGTGACAGCCATTTCACCTACAGTCTACTCAGAAAAACAGCATGGCATACTAACAAGAGCGACGATGCCACTATGTGGACCTAGCAACAACCCACTTAAAGTGAGAGGTCAGTTTAATGGCACAATAACATTCAAAGACCGGACCACAACTCAACCTGTTTATGTAATAGACAGGTTGGCCACACCGCTGCTTGGCCTTCCAGCAATTTCAAAGTACTGCAGTTACTGCGACCAGTTGACTGCGTTCAGGAGTTGTCAGCAGACTTCAAGAGCCAGTACCCCAACGTTTTTACAGGCTTGGGACGCCTGCAAGGGGAGTAAAAAATTAAGCTGAAGGAGGACGCCAAGCCTTATGCTTTGTCACTGCCACGTCGGGTACCACTACCATTGGTGGCCAAAGTTAAAGAGGAACTCCAAAGAATGGAGAAAATGGGAGTAATTGCACCTATCGACGAGCCCACAGATTGGTGCGCAGGGATGGTGGTGGCACCAAAACCCAACGAAAAAATCAGAATCTATGTTGATCTAACCCACCTAAATGAGTACATCTGCCATGAGAGACTCATCCTGCCTGCTGTTGATGAAACCTTGGCGAAGCTTTCAGGTGCAACAGTGTTCACAAAACTCGATGCTCCTGCAGGATTCTGGCAGGTGCCCCTGCACCCAGACTCAGCTCCGCTGACCACATTCATCACGCCTTTTGGAAGGTACTGTTTCCACAGATTGCCATTTGGAATCTCATCGGCACCGGAGCACTTCCAAAAGCGGCTGACACAGATGCTGGCAGGACTGGAAGGGACCGTCTGTCATGCAGATGACATTCTTGTCTTTGGGACGTCTCGTGAACAACACGACCACAGGCTGCACCAAGTGTTGAGGCGACTCCAAAAGGAGGGGTTGATGCTCAACAACGATAAATGCAAGTTTGCTGTGGAGCGGGTCACTTTCCTGGGTCACGTCATCAGCGCACAGAGCATCGAAGCAGACCCAGGTAAAATCAAGGCAATCACAGAAATGCCCACACCTAAAGATGTTGCTGATTGATGTCAGGAGATTTTTGGGCATGGTTAACTATGTGGGGAAGTTTTCACCACGTATCGCTGAGCTCACACAGCCAATAAGAGACCTGCTGAAAGCAGACAATGACTGGGCCTGGTGGAGCGTGCAGCAGCGGGCATTCGAGGAGCTGCGTCGAGAACTGAGCTCACCCGCTGTCCTGGCACAGTACTGCCCGAACAGAGACACAAAAGTTGCAGCAGATGCTTCCTCATTTGGGCTCGGAGGGGTTCTGTCTCAGAAGCAACTGTCAGGGGACTGGCGTCCAGTTGCCTTCATCTCACGCAGCATGACAGAGGCAGAGCGTAGATACGCCCAGATTGAAAAAGAGGCGCTGGCGTTGACATGGGCGTGTGAGCACTTTCAGTCTTATCTAGTGGGGATGGACTTTCTCATACAGACAGATCACAAACCCCTCATCTACCTACTGAGCAGCAGAGGCCTTGATGATTTGCCCCCACGCGTTCTGAGATTCAGACTGACTCTCAGACTGCGGCTACTCCGCTTCACATACAGAATTGAACACGTGCCGGGGAAAAATCTTGTCACAGCAGACGCACTTTCCAGGGCTCCAATCCAAGCCACGCCTACAGAGGAGGAAAAGCAGCTGGAGACATATGTCAGGTTGTACATCAACAACATAGTGGAACACTTACCTGCATCAGAGGGGAGACTGGTTCAGATCAGAGCCGCACAGGACACAGATGATGTCTGCAAAAGACTCAAAAACATGGTGCAGACCGGATGGCCAAACAGAAAGGCTCTCCCACCAGAACTTCAACAGTACTGGCAGTATCGCCAGGATCTGCTAGTAGCAGACGGACTGCTAATGAAGGGCGAAAGACTCGTCATCCCAGTTGCTATGCAAGAGGAGATGCTCGACAAAATTCATGAAGGTCACCAGGGCATGACAAAATGCATCGCCAGAGCACGGCAGTCTGTATGGTAGCCAGGTCTGACCAAAAACATAAAGCAAAAAGTGGAAAACTGTGTAATCTGTGCAAAAGAAGTTCACAATGCACCAGAACCACTGCTGACGACGCCATTACCTGCTAGACCATGGCAGCGTGTTGCAGCAGATCTTTTTCAGTGGAAGAGCGCAATGTACCTTGTGGTATCGACTACTTCTCACGCTACATTGAAGTAGCCAACCTCACTTCCACCACCACAGGCCATGTAAAGGAGAAGTTGAAGGCCATATTCGCACGCCATGGAGTCCCGGAGACTGTCGTCACAGACAACGGCCCCCAATTCTCAGCAACTGAGTTCACGGACTTCGCCAAAGAATATGACTTCAGCCATGTGACCAGCAGCCCCCGTTATCCGCAGAGCAACGGGGGAAGCTGAAAGAGCTGTGCGGACAGTGAAGTCTCTCCTGGGGAAGGGAGAGGATCAACACAAGGCCCTCATGGCTTACAGGGCTACCCCATTGTCACATGGATCATCCCCAGCACAGCTGTTGATGGGTCGGCATATCAGAACACCTGTGCCCGTTAGCCAGGACAAACTACAGACTAAGTGGCCTGACCTCCAGGCTTTCAAAAAGAAGGATCAAGACATGAAGGAGAAGCAATCCTTCTGGTTCAATAAAAGACACTGTGCAAAAGAAAGACAAGACCTCAGACCAGGACAAAGAGTCTGGGTGAGAAACACAAGCCAGTCTGGAACTGTCAGTGGCCCAGCTCCAACACCAAGATCTTACAATGTTGACCTACCCTCTGGAAGTCTACGAAGAAACAGACTCCACATCAGGGTCATTCCAGAGACTCCTACCGTGACAAGATCAGGGCGGGTCATAAGAAACCCAACTAGGATGGACTTGTAATCACCAGTCTTATACAGTTAGGGAGCGTGGTTACACAGGGTAGAATAATCCCTGCACGGCTCCGGGGTATCAGGTAGTCCACCCTGACCCCTAGACAGAATGATGGTAATAATAATTATATGTTCTGTGTTCTTGGTTTTGGTTAAAGGAGATACCACTTCACACAAGTGGGTTTGTCTCAGGTTTATAGTGTCGAAGATAAATGTTATACTGGAGAGTAGATTTATTGTTAATGAAGAGTATGTTTATTAATTGTTAATACTCAAAGAAAGCAAAAGAAATACTGGTACTCACTAAAAGGGGGAGATGTAGTGATATGCGTAGGAACCTGTAAGGAGGTTGGGGAAGGTTTAGGGGTGAACACCGGAAATGTAAACAAGCTTGTAATAAAGTACCCAAGGCTACACCGGCAGCACGAGTGTCTCCGTCTATTAAACCTGCACAGTATATCATAGATCCTGTTACAGGTAGGTCAAAAGGTCAAGCCGCATAATAGATTTATAGCATTTAGCATTTAAAAATTGTATAAAATCAAAGGGTGTTTTTGGGAGAAAATAAGCTTTGTGTTATATGTAGGACAGTTAGCTGAGTTCACCTGATGTGATTTGACATGGGTAAGTCAAAAGGTGAAGCCGCATAAAAGATTTAAAGCATTTATCAACTTTAAAAATTGTATAAAATCAAAAGATGTTTCTTTTTCCAAAATAAGTTGGTTTGACACAAATTCGTCCCTCGTAGCCGTGCAAAATAGATTTTTCGAATGTGTCATTATCCAACGTCCAATATAAAACTAACTTTACCACGTAAAGCTCTCTCTCTCTCTCTCTCTCTCTCTCTCTCTCTCTCTCTCTCTCTCTCTCTCTCTCTCTCTCTCTGTCCCTATCGTTTTATCATCTCGAACTCTCTCAATTTGCCTATTTATAATTGCTATATAGTAATTTGTAACAAAGAATGGGAATGAGAGTCTGAATGTTGTAATTCTAGCGAGTCCTGGTGAGCACTTTGTGGACAAACACCGGAGTTCTCTAATTCTCAAGATCCGGAGGTTTCCACCTATCCTGGATAAACTGCTGGAGCTCAGGGTGCTGAGTCAGGATGACTATGACGACATCATGGCCAAACCCAACCCGCAGGATCAGGCCCGACACCTGTACAACGGGGCCCTGATGTCCAGCGGAACCAAAGGAAAGGACATCTTCCTCAGATTGCTGGAGGATATAGAGCCTTTTCTTCTCGAGGACCTGAGGAGATATTGAGCCATGGTGTGGTACATTTAACGCCAAACATAAGCAGCCTGGTGCTAATGACAACAATAATGGAGGGTGCTGATTGTTTTGGGTCTTTTATTACTTATTCTCAACTAAATGTTTTGTTGTTTAATTTTGTTATAAATAAATAAATACTATGCCTAATGTTTCTCTATCCTATTTTTATGAATTAGGAATCAGGCTGTTTTTTAAACGTATACGCGCAAGTGACGCGAATTTGAGTGGTCTGGAATGTTGTATGACAGGACAATGCACAGTAAAAAATAAAATAATAATCGATTGGGTGAATGAATTAGGATTCAGGCTTTTTGTGTTTTTTTACGGAACAGAAGATGTGGAACTAGAATTAATTTAGTTTTTACGGTCATAGGATATAGGTAATTCATGTTAAACATTGTAATTTCTTGGAATCCCGGGCACAGGGTTTGAAAAACAGTGGTACATTGGTGCGGCGTCAGTTCTGGGGGTTCCATTTGGTTGAGGCCTCGACCAAGGCCTACCAGGACCACCAGATGTCACACACGGCGGACACAATGTAACAAGTCTAAACTGATTGAAGCATCGATCATCTCGGAGAAATTCTCACTCGCGGATTTTTGATACAGTTTTGAAAAAAAGTACAGAGGTCCGGACCTCGGTGACTTCATAGCTGGCTACGGGCATGCTCAGCTATTGATGCGCTATTGAGAATATATGTTGAGAGATTACTCGATTAATGGATCCATATGATCCATTTAGATTTAAAACTACCGGGTAATTTCTGACCAATCAGGGCATCTGCTCGGGGAACGGTTGAAAGGATTCCATCTGCTGCGAGCAGATTAGGAAGCGAGAGGGGACTTGTTTAATTTCAAGCATGATCCTCTCCTATCCTCTCCTCGCCGCACTCTCTATAGTGATTGCTTGTGGGAGTTTACCACTATGTCGATGGAAGTGCTCAAAACCATGAAATTAAATTCACCACTCGTACGCTTTGTCCGCCAGTACTCACTGAATTTCGATTGTCGAATCAAATGGCCGAACGCGCGCTGCAAGACGCGCTCACTATTTTCATAAAATGTAATGAAGTTCAACTTTTGTCCCGGCCCTTCAACGCGCCGCGATCACCGAGTTACCCGCCCGCACGCGAGATTCCCAGAATCTCTTGCCCAACTTGAGCAGCACACGTCCAGCCCGCGTCCAGTACAAAGTGAATGGGAGGCGAGTGACACTCGAGGCCACACGCTTGATGGGGCCGGGCCGACTGCATTTCCTGGAGCTGGATTCAAACCCTGTCGTGTGTGAGAAGTAAATTGTGTGTGTGCTCTAACTTAATCATCTTCTGGTGCTCTATAGTAAACCTAGCGGTATACTGAGTCCAGATCAAAACTACACTTTTGATCTGGACTCAGTAATTGAACGAGAAGCGTTGCTTCTCGTTCAATTACGTTATGTCCTTAAGTTTGAAGACTGTTGTTTATTTGTTAGCTGTTCTAATCTCACAGTATACAAATACACATTGGCCTTTTGGGGGATATTCTTTTTTATTAAGTTATTTGTATATATTCATCTCATTAAATCAAAGTCATTGGGTCCTAAAGTCACTCAGTCATTGTTGTGGAAGATGAAAACTACCTGAAATAATAGTTATTATTCTGTTGAACTTTGAACATCTATTCAAACCCGTCATCATGTGATACATGACATTTATTTTAGACATTAACTACAGTTCTGACTTAAGACGATTGGCTTCGCGGAATAGGCCGGGATCGGTTGCAGGATTGCAGATGACAGTGTCGGGGGTGGAGTTTGCTGGAGACCTGGCCTGCGCTGATTTGCACGCAGATGTGTAAGGAGACGGGGCCTTGGTCCAGTCGTGAGCGATGTACTGGTGGTAGGGGTCCTGGGAGCCCTCCAGCTTGCGGGAGCGTATGTAGCTCAGCATGATGCCGAAGGTGAAGAAGCTGAACAGTCCCACCACCAGCAGAATGTAAACAAACCCCTGACCATGCTCGGCCTGCTGGGTAGCGTAGTGTTCCCCGGCCACCGTGCCATTGAGACGCATGAGAAGGGAGAGGATGAGGGAGTGCAGCTGGGTGCTGTTGGTGATGGGTGTCATCGCTGCTCTGGCCCTGCTGTCAAAACCAGGAGAAACATCAAAACTCCTTACATTAACCGGAAAAACATCAGACAAGGAGTCGGTTCACAGCTCTTACTAAGAAGAAGCAACCGGAACGAATGAAGACAGAGATGGTAAGAAAGACAAGGTAGAGCAAGGGATCATCAGAAAGACAAATGTGGATTGAGGGAAAGTCAAACTTACCGTTCAGAGACCCTGAAACAATAAGAGTGGCTCTCTCAGGGGATCTCTCCCTGGTTCCCTCCCCTCTTCTGCCTCCTCCCCCCTCCTCCACCTTCCCTCCTGAACAGGAGATCCGTTTGGTAGCTCTCCCGTCAACACCTTTAATGAAACGAGGGGGGTCGGGCCCCAGTCATGCTGCAAGGTCGTTGTCGGCTTGTGCCTCGGCCCAACGGTGGCAAGTCATCTCTTTGTTCCCAAGTTGATCACAATATATGTTATATAAATCATATATTAAGTATTTATGATGTGTCTAACATATCATATGTGGTGTTTGGATGTACAATTTGAATATATTTACTATAAACCTAAAACTACGTCATCTTGCCTTTTTTATTTTAGGCGTGAACAAAATCTGCTCATATACTCCAATAGATATATAGGACTGTAGTATGCTTCTCTGAAGTTGTCCTCAAGTAAAAGTAATGGTTATTCAATATACTGATGTTCAGGGTACAGAAGTATTATATTTACTTTCATTATATTACTATATACTATATAATTATTAATTACTGTACTATTGTCAATACTATTCTCACTGGTGGATGGGCTGCATTGATGCTCCATTTTGGTTGCTAAAAGTTTGACCTGAAGTACTGAAATAACATCCAGATTACCTTAGGAACAGTGCTTGAGTAGTTACTTATGAAACTTTATTATTATTGTAGGCCAAAAACAATATATATAAAATATATTGTTATAAAACCTAAATAAAACTGTAGCACCTGATCAATTTATAATTGTCACTTGCAGTTCCTGTTTGATAGAAAAAAAATATGAACAGACTTTAAAAGGAAAAATAAATCTGCTTAAAACCTCTGCATGAGCTTACCCCTAGAAGACTTCAGTTAAAAATGGTATTTTCCTTCTATTGGAAGACTTCAGTCTAACCAATACTCAACTTCTACTCAAATACCACTGGAGCATGAGGGTGGATCGCTTCAGTCACTCTGTCTTGATGCCATCGCAGTCCTCATCCGGACCTAAAAGTCTGAACATATTCACAACAGGTTAGGTCTGGTGGAGTTCCCCTGAAGTCACATCAAATACTGCAAACCCTGAGAACTGCATGCCATGAGTACTACAACCATGTGTGCTCGTAACCCTGGGTGTGTTAATGCCTTGCTCTATGGGTAGGATCCAACCCTTCAACCCATCAGTGTTAAAAGTACCATCTCAGCTACTCAGCTATTTTCTAATAAAGGAGAGTAGTCTTGAGGACAACTATCAGTACTGTCTGTACGACCAATACTGAAGGAGTACTTGCAGAGTACTCACATTGAATTGGTCTGGACCTTGAGGGTGTACTTTGTCAGTATGTGTTGAAGATAATCGTACTGATCTAGTCCCTTACGTAGAGTCAGTAATGGAGCTCAAACATGGTCATTACTGTCGCACTACCAGCACTTAAAGGTGACTATTATACCAGCAGGTGTTAGTGACATAACAAGTGGGCGTGTCCACCTAGATGTGTGCTGGATAGATCAGTCTACCAGCCTTCCCAGTAGACTGCAGCAAACGTTGCTCATCTATCCGACATACATCTAGATGGGCACGCCCACTTGTGATGTCAGAAGAGGAAGATTTTCCAAACTGCCTGTAATGGCTAATCACACTCACACCTGGTGGTATAATATGTCCCCTTTAAGGAGAACGATGATTACGCGAGGGCATACTTGGTCTGGGCCTTGAGGGCTTTGCGGGCCTCTCTGGCCTCCTGCTCTGCAGATATCTTCTTGTAGCAGTAGATCAGGACCAGGATGAGCCATAGCTGCAGCACCACGATCAGCACGTACATCAAGATCTCTGCCACCACCGCCGTCAACTCGCGCTGGGCTGCGGGACATGCCAAATGGAGTGCGTTAAACAGGTTTATAATCAATGAACAGAATCCCGTTGCTAAGAAGTAATGGCTTCTTTCTTGCTCTAATGCAAGAAAGATCATATTTGTACAGCATTCAGAAAATGTATATCATGCACTATCATTTTTCTTCATAGCAGCCACTGAACTTTTAATCTGAGATCGTTATCTCTTACTAGTTGTTTCTTGACCATGAGCACAGATTAGGAGGGCCTGATTTGACACTATCTATATTGTATGATTCTTCTTACATCCCTTAACTTACTCTCTCCTCTCAGTTTTTTTTCACTCCATTTTTTTCCACAGACCACCCCTTAATAGGTTGCTTCTGACAATTACATTGTGTATTTATTTACATTGAGATTTGGCAAAGTGAAAGGGGTTGATTACTTTAGCAAACAGCATATTCCTTTTTTCATTTTCTTAAAAAAGATGTAAAGGTGAATGTGTAAAACCCACGTCACTGTATGCATGTCACACTCTCATTAGGGGCTTAGCATGGTATTATGTAATTAAAATAATAATGCGACTATTGTATAACTGTATACAAAAGGACCATTACATTTAAACAGGTATGCTTGTGGTCTGACTAAATATAAACAGAGGTAAAAGACATGGGTGTCTGAGCTGAACGGAATGACGGCCTCCGGCTGAACAACTGAACCCACCTTCAGCCACCACCTGTAGCTCCACCATCTTCTCTATGATATCCTCGTGGTCGTACAGGTACAGGAAGAGGGTCCGCTGGAAGCGGCAGCGATATGTCCCCGAGTCATTGGCCGTCAGGTTGCTGATGAAAATGGCTCCGATCTGGATGTCTGGATCCAGGGTGCCTCGCCATTCCACACGCCCAGCAAAGAGTGGGTCTGGGGAAAGCGCTGTTGGGTGGTCATACTGGAAGATCTGAGGGGATCCCACACACACGCAGAGTGCTATTAGTAGGGCTATTGGAATGACAGCTAGTAGTAGTAATAGTACTAATACTTGAAGATCTGAGGGGAATCCACACACATGCAGAGTACTATTAGTAGGGCTATTGGAACGACAGCTAGTAGTAATAGTACTAATACTTGAAGATCTGAGGGGAACCCACACAGACGCAGAGTGCTATTAGTAGGGCTATTGGAACGACAGCTAGTAGTAGTAATAGTACTAATACTTGAAGATCTGAGGGGAATCCACACACACGCAGAGTGCTATTAGTAGGGCTATTGGAACGACAGCTAGTAGTATTAGTACTAATACTTGAAGATCTGAGGGGATCCCACACACACGCAGAGTGCTATTAGTAGGGCTATTGGAACGACAGCTAGTAGTATTAGTACTAATACTTGAAGATCTGAGGGGAACCCACACACACACAGAGTGCTATTAGTAGGGCTATTGGAACGACAGCTAGTAGTAGTAATAGTACTAATACTTGAAGATCTGAGGGGAATCCACACACATGCAGAGTACTATTAGTAGGGCTATTGGAACTACAAATAGTAGTAGTAATAGTACTAATACTTGAAGATCTGAGGGGAATCCACATGTACACTAATAGTCGTATCACTATTAGAACTACAAGTAGTAGTACATATGTAACTAGTACTGGAAGATATGACAGGAACACACTCGCAGTAGTAGTACTACTAGAACTACAACTAGCGGGACTAATAGTACTGGAAAATCTGACCACACACACACTGTGGCATCCCGCCGCTGAACCTCGGACCGGGCGGGTCCGAGGACACGAAGTAGACGGGGGTTTACCGTCGCCACCCTCCAGCCGGCGACAGAGAGCACCACGTCTCTCCCCCCAATCAGCGCAATCGGGGACACCTGGCCGGAGGAAGGGAAAGGCCCAGGAGCCGGACTTAAAAGGGGCACCAGACCGCACCACGGAGCGAGTGACACGGGGGGAGTCCGGCCCACGGAGCGAGTGACACGGAGAGAGTAAGCACCAGGCCGGGCGAACGGCGAAGCGACACGGAGGGATTCCGCACCACGCCGGCGAACTAGAGGCTCCCGGAGACCCTAGCACGAGGATGCAGACTAATTATTCTCGTGAAATAAACGCAGACTACGGCTTTAACCCCTGCTTTCCGTGTAAATCCTACAGTGTATCTGACACTTGGGGAGACGGGCTGCCACATATGGCGGAGAATGCAGGCAACTCGACCGCGCTGCGGGCCGGTTTTGTGAGGGAACCCCCTTCAGCCGGCATGCAGAACCCGGATGGGACCGCGGTGACGCCCGCCCAGCAGCAGCAGCAGCAGCGGGAGACCACGGAGAGTCTGGCCCTGCTCTACGAGGCCGTACTACGGCTCACCCAACAAGGCCGCGGGAGGCGGGACCGTGAGACGAGCCACGCCGGCAGCAGACGCAGCCATGCATGCTAGCGACCTGCTGGGCACAGGGGAAAACAGGAAGCCCGACTCGGAGCCAGAGCTCGAGGCCGATCCAGAGACTGACATCGACACCGAGCCCGCGGCCTCACCGGAGCCAGAGGCTGTGGTGCTGCTCGAGGCCGATTCGGAGCTAGAGGCCGACGCCGGAGGCGGAAGCGGAAGCGGCAGACGTCAGTCGAAGCAAGGGACTCCGCTAAAGAAACTGAGGACGATCACTTGCCCGTGTCGATCCCCAATGAAGCCGCCATCACGCTGGACGTGGATGGGGACGACCTCCTGGAGACAGGTAAACCTGTGAAACTTCCAGATCCCGACGAGAGCTCTGACGACCACCGGGCCCCCTCTGGACCCACGGGCCACGAGGATGACGACGCCAGCCACCCCCTGTCCAACCCCACCGACTACGTCCTGATGGAGGAGGTGACCAAGGACCCCGGCTCTAAGAAGGCGTCGACCGCCAAGCGGCTTCGGCGAATCACATTGGACCACGAGTGGGCCTATCAAGCCCAGAGCCGGCGGAGGGAGGTCATCCTGGTCACCGACTACGCCCCCCTGAAGCAAATGGCCGGAGCCAGGGACACCAACGCACGAGTGACGCGGTGGTTCCGGGCCCTCCGAAACATCAGGTATTATCTCCTAGGGACGGAGGTCATCCTGGTCACCAACCACGCCCCCCTGAAGTGGATGGCCGGAGCCAAGGACACCAACGCTGACGCCCTGTCACGCCGGGATGCCTGCCTGAGTGGGTTCACCGACGACCAGAGGCCTGAGCAAGCGTTGGGGGAGTGTGGCATCCCGCCGCTGAACCTCGGACCGGGCGGGTCCGAGGACACGAAGTAGACGGGTTTACCGTCGCCACCCTCCAGCCGGCGACAGAGCACCACGTCTCTCCCCCCAATCAGCGCAATCGGGGACACCTGGCCGGAGGAAGGGAAAGGACCAGGAGCCGGACTTAAAAGGGGCACCAGACCGCACCACGGAGCGAGTGACACGGGGGGAGTCCGGGCCACGGAGCGACACGGAGGGAGTAAGCACCAGGCCGGGCGAACGGCGAAGCGACACGGAGGGATTCCGCACCACGCCGGCGAACTAGAGGATCCCGGAGACCCTAGCACGAGGATGCAGACTAATTATTCTCGTGAAATAAACGCCGACTGCGGCTTTAACCCCTGCTTTCCGTGTAATTCCTACTGGGTATCTGAAACTTGGGGAGACGGGCTGCCACAACACACACACACGTAGTAGTTATAGTAACTACAACTAGTAGTACTAATTGATACTAAGAGTACTATTGACTACTAAGATTTGACAGGAACACGCACACACACATTCCCACACACAAATTAATAGTAGCCAACTTTAACTAGTAGGAGTACTAGAAGATCTGACAGGAACACACACACACACAAATGGTAGCTAGCTAACTAGTATATAACGAGGTGTAGTAGTCCTACGTGGCTGTAGTTTTCTTGTCCCGAAGGTCTGAAGAACCAGTCGACCACCGCCTCTGCCTTCACCTCCTCCCTCCTTTTACAGGAGATACATCCCAGCAAGAAGCCCTCCCCCTCCACCGCCTCCGTCAGGGAGTCCACCTCCGCACAGCCCCCCCAGCACCCTGACACTAGAGGAGGTGGAGGAACAGGAGGATGAGATGTAGGAGGGAGATAAGAGGAGGTGGAGAGGAGCAGGAAAGAGAATAGGGGGAGGATAAGGTTGAATTGGTGGGCAGAAAAGGAGGAAGAGGAGACGGTAGAGGTAGTGTGGGGTTCTGAAAAAGACTTAGTCTTTAACGTCTAGAACAGAAATCGAATTTGATTGGGAATATAAAATATAAATGTTCTATCATATTAACTATGTATAATATAGCATATAAAATCACAACCCCAAATGATAAACACATTCAACATGTTTGTTTGTTTGCCACACAATAAACGGCCAATATTCAATACTTACCATAAAGATTTAAAACACTTAGGAAAATAAAAATAAACATTATTTCCACTGCAACGAAAACGTGCACTGTCCAAAAAATGTTCTACTTAGTGAATTTACTGGAGCATGTTCCAAGCATTCAATATAACTGCGACCCCCGAACAGATATCCGCAGCGGAGAACACGTTGGGAATAATAATGTTGTGGAGAGCAGCTGGGTTCTAGCCTGCTATATATAGACTCAGCACGGTGTAGTGTTGTAAACACGACTCCTCTACTAAATCTAATACTAATAAATATTAATGATTAACAATGAACTATGAAAAACAAACTATGAACTGTGAACTATGAAGTATCCTACGAACTATGAACTATGAAATATTAACAAACTGATAGCTTATTTCCAACCACTATGTATTCATAACCAGATAATATGAGGCTCTACATAACATATTCATAAGCTATAAATAACGTGTAAATAATATATCAACAAGCAGACGATAGGGGTAAATGGAGCTGATGTTGAGGCTCAACAGAGGTCACGGGTGAAGCCTTGGGCTCTGACGGTCCCACGTCATGCCCAAGGTCGCTCCAGCTCCAGGTCTTCCAGGAGGCCGTATAGAGACCTTGAGCTGGAGGTAGAGCCTTGTCCTGTTCCCCCTAAAAACATACAGAGAGAGGGGAGGGGAGAGAGAGAGCGACAGATATATAGCCCACCTCTCTCTCTCTAAGCCACTCCGGGTTTGTATTTTTAGCGCAGATTGAGTTTCCCGACACCGGAATCAGACCGGACCAGGAGCCAGAAAACAGCACCTCCAGGTTCCCGCGAGACCCCTGCTAGACCCAGGGAGGAACCAGGACACAGATGCAGTGTGCGTCAGGTGTTTGTGCTTGTAGTCGGTTGTGGGTCGTGTGACTGTATCCGTGTGTGTGCGTGCGTGTGTGTGTGCCTGCATGTGGGTGTGAGTGTGATATTTTGTATATTTCACAAAGATGTCATATGCTGCTATTTATGAAGTAAAGAATATTGACATGCCAATTATCTTTAATTAACTTGTTCAACCTTTTAGTTGATGTAACAAAATCATTGATTTGATTATTATGTCCGAGGTAGCCTAGTAGGTACTCTGCATACCCTTTAACTTGAACTAACTTGATCTATTTATCAGGGTTGCCTGTCGTCGCTTGTTTGAGCTGCAGACGAGGTCATTAGATGAAGGCACGGGGTAAGAACACAATTTATCATCACAATCACAACAAACACAATTAACTAATAATACATGAAGAACTGTAGTAGTAACATAATTTATTTGGCAGCGCTTGTGACTATGCATGCAGTTTAACCTACCACCAGATGTCCCCATATATCCTTCCTTCACATCAGGCCGAACTCAGAAACTCAATATTTTGTATCAAAACTTGATTGTGATCAAAATATGAACAATTTAGTTCGTTTGTTAGGGGGCATGGACCTCCATGTTTATTTGTTTTATAGTCGGTGTATCATATCGACTGATTACTGATTAGGCCTACATTCAGAAGCACTGCAATCTTCCGTTTCCTTTTACGAGACGCAACACCCCGGTCGTTGCGGTGAAGGGTTTATTTAAAGTAAAATAACAATTGCGTTTGAGGTCACATTGACTTTAATTAAAGTCAAAGTAACAACCATCGACACTTCCTCGAAATTGCCTTCTCCGCTGTTTCCAAACAGTTACTTCTTGGGCTGTTCCATAACTTTCTCCGTAGGGGGTGTTTTGCATTTCTTGGCGCGAGTAAATTTATATTTCGATGGTAACATATGTATGAAAACCTATTCAGATCATTTAAACCAATTGTAAGAAAATAGGTAGGTGTTTCGGATTTATTTGAGAATAGCTCAAATGATATAATATAAGAGGTTGTAACCTCCCCCCAGCACCCTGTATGGTACAGACGTCCCGAGACAAAAGCTCTTCTCTGGGTATAAACCCAGTTAGCGAACTTTTGTAAAGTTTCGTATGTCTCGGCATCTAGTTGGAAGATGCATTTTTTTACCGAGTTGTTTTTAATTTAACGATGGATACCAAATCGTTACTTCTCCTCGCTGGGAATGTTAACTCGCCGTAACGTTATTCCTCCTAATGTGGATTGTATCTGGCTATCTTGTTAGCTAGTTCGGCTAACCGTTAGCCTACGCCGGTAGATGCTTTTCCAGCCATGTCGAAGGTGATTTTAATGGGGAAGCTCGACCATGCTGATGTGTTCCTGTGAGAAAGGTGATTTTAATCTGACCCCCCGGACCGTGGCGCGGCTGGTCCTGGAGGCCGGGCAGGAGCACCGACATGGGGGAGGAAACTCATCCAACGGGAGGTACGACCTTACCCCGACCCAGCTCACTAAACTTCCCTTTCTGATTCTGGGGCCTTGACAGTTTCTACACAGTTATTAAAGACACATTATTATTGAACACAATTTTAATGGCGGGTGTTGACGGTAGTTTGCCTTGCCTCTATTATATATTATTATTTCATATTATACATTGACTGCAGATCTCCCATCTAATAATATATCTATAGGGTATAAAGAGGAGATGATGACACACAAACACACACACACACACACACACACACACACACACACACACACACACACACACACACACACACACGGCATGTTACAAGCTTTCTGTTGGTGTGATATGTCAAGTGGATAATATTCAAAGATATCACGGCGGGTAAACACGACAGTGTTGAGATTGCTTCTTGTTCAAACATAGGAAAGCAGAAAGAGACTTGGTCGTTTGTTTTACAAGTGTGTGATTTTTTTTATTTTCCTCTGGGTCGGCTACCTGCTTGATAACGATAGTTTGGACACCTGCCCTGTGAAAAAGTACTGTGTTACACACACAAACACACACACACACACACACACACACACACACACACACACACACACACACACACACACACACACACACACACACACACACACACACACACCTCGATGGAAGGAGCATTGTGTGTTTTTGTGAAGACGGTTTCAGTTCAGCGAATGTTCAGACCTATGCATGGACGATGATAACTGTAGTGTTCAAATGGTTGTGTTTCTGAGATAAAGCAGGAAGAGAGACATGACTTTTTGACATTTAGTATGAACGCTGTCTAATAAACACTCAAAGGATAATTCCAGTATTTTTCAATGTGGACCCATTCCATCATTTCGGCTCAGAGTGACTAATGCTATATATTTTTTTCTTTTATTGATCCAAAATGGAGCAAGAGTGCTAAACCCTTGCGACCGTTAAAAGTGCCTGTTTTGCCACTGACCGGCTCAGATTTTTATTATAGAGGTCAGGTAACATTCTTAAAAGGATCCCTTGAGATTGTGTCCATCAAAGTCTCACTCAAGGAGGACTCTTGGATCTTTGAGTTGTGCATGGAGTTGTTGCAGGAAATTGCCATCCAATCCCTCCTTCCCCCAATTCTTTTGAAGAACCCTTGAGCCACGCTCTCTGTAGTCAAACACAACAAACTCTTGTTGGCCCTCCTCGGTCAAACTGTCAATCGCGTTTCCACCATTCTCTTCCTGCAACAACTAAATTCCTGCTATTCTTGGTTTGACAAAATAACAAACAAACTGGATCATGCATGAAATGTAAAGGAAAAATATGTAGTTCTCTGTAGCGATCCTTTTCATAATGTTGTCAGACGCTGATAACAATCTGAGCTGGTTTGTGGCTGAAACTCACTTTTTTTGTGGATTAACATGGCGCTATGGTTCCATAGGGCAAAAGCAACCCACCCAAAATGATGGTAATATAGGGTCAAGGTGGAAAATTCTGAAGCTATTTGTTAACACAAAGTGTGTGTGTGTGTGTGTGTGTGTGTGTGTGTGTGTGTGTGTGTGTGTGTGTGTGTGTGTGTGTTAGTTAAAGTGTAGTTGTATTGGCTTGTGGTAGTTAATCTGAGGGTTTAAAGGCCTGAGTATACTTGTAACAAAATTGAAAAAGGTGTATTCACACAGACCACATTTTATGGCCAACAGGTTTGGGACCAAAACAAATCATTGCTACCTGCAATTGTTATTTGGTCACTTATATATCGTGAATGATTACTTCTCATCTCACCACTGCTCGCTTCAATGACCTGCCCACACATCATAGTGACTATATTGTACCCTGTAAAAATTCCTGTGTTTGACAGCAGTTCAATAGCCAATTTGAACACACCTACTTCAATCTAGATTTAAGTATACCAGGGGCTTAAGTGTTGTTGTGTTATCCATATGTTTGTGCCACTTGCAGTATCTCTGTCCCTCAGGTGTTAGCAAGGTTCGATAGGTCTAGTCTGGACCAGGTGTTAGCCAGGTCCGCAAATTCAACGCAGGACTAGCCAGGTCCATCATGGCTCAACCCAACCCCTCCCTTTGCTCTACATCCTGCCCCCGTCCCCCGAAAGTGAGTCCTGGTCTCCTTTCCTAAGCCCCGCCCACCACCACACCTCTAGCCCTGATGTGATGCTTGGACAGCTGCCATGGGAGGGTGGAGTGGCAGTTGTGGAGTGGCAACTTGGTGTTGCCAGTTGAGGGGGAGGAGCTTGTCTAGGAGCTCCTCCTCCTCCAACCACCTGGCTCTTCCCCCAATCAGCAGCCTCACTGGTCCCTCAGGAGTTTACTCAGTGCAGACAGAGGAGACAGGTAAGTTACTGCAATAGCCCCTCGGCCAAGTAAAAGTTCTCTCAGACTGAAGCCTGTTGCTTCTTGTGTAGGGTGAGGGTTTTGAGCATGTAGGTTAATCCCTTTGTTTACACACGTAAGAAGAGCTTTAAACGTCTGACATCCATTTCGAAAAATGCAGCTCACGTCAAACAGGTAGGGCCTTGATGACATAATTTACGGCCCTCACACATAGTTCCAGGTTATTTACTGGGATAACTTTTTCAGGCACCTTCTTTTCTTTTCTCCCTTTCACACATGTAATAGCAATGCTTGAATAGATGGGCCAAGGGCCAGTCACGCATTATGCAACCCTGATGGATGCAGGCGGCAGTTAAACTTACGGACTGAGAGTAGCTCCCATCCCATCAAGCAACCAACTGACAAAGACAGAAATGAAGCGAACGTAGGCGTGAGCCAATTCAATTATTCTTTGTTTAGTTAAACTGCGATTGGCAGGCCATTCACATGAGTTCAAAAACTTCATTAGGCAATTGAAATGTTTGTGCAGTGTGCACCAATTATTAATTTTAAATGACATCTCGAGCTATGGGTTACGTTAAAGGTCCCACTGAGCTCAATGGCAGTATTGATAAACTCTGTCCTTTTTTCGTACTTTGAGAAATTTGAAACCGGGCCCGATCCGGATGCCTAATTCACACAATAACACAAATTCGGAAAGTCTTCTGGAACTATCAAAGGAAGGTGTGTGTGTGTGTGTGTGTGTGTGTGTGTGTGTGTGTGTGTGTGTGTGTGTGTGTGTGTGTGTGTGTGTGTGTGTGTGTGTGTGTGTGTGTGTGTGTGTGTGTGTTTATATTTATTATTTTTTTATTTTTCCCTCTTCAGCCATATTATGCTAGAGTTCTATGATTTACTAATTGGAACTGGAAGAGGGAGCATTGTTACACTGGTGTGTTAAGGCCAATAGGTTGGTATTTGCATCAGTAACATCCAACATGGCTATCAAAATAGCTGGCTATCCGAATAAGAACGTCCTACAGCTCTTTCTGGCGAATCTACCCCCATTCTGTAAATGAAAAGGGACAAGATGTGTGGATTCATGAGATGACACCTAATCTGTTCCGAGGGCTCTGTCGTATAGTTTTTGTCATGGATCTATGAGACAAGGTGATTTCGCACTTGTCTTACTGCAAACAAACTCATATGCTCATGCAAACACCGGAATGTAGGATGGAGGGAGCATATACCAGAGAGGCGAGAAGAGGTTAGGAGAGACGAGAGTAGGAGGCTGTTTCACCCTCACCACCTGTATGTTGTGGAACATGGAGGTATCACACGGACATCCGGTTCCATGTGATACCGCCTCCAACCATGTTACTCCTCAGGTTCAATTTTGCATGTGAAGGGCTGTCCATATTATTGCTATATTATATCATCAATCAACAATCAATCATTCCCTCCCCCCTCAATCCGTCCCTCCCTCCTATTCTGACTTGCTAATATCTTGGGGCGGGGCTTAGCATGCAGCTCTCGTCATCCTGTCTCTACATTATGACATCACCTCTAGCCAATCAGAGTGGCTTGTATTTGTGGTGATGTAATTGCAGCAGCGGTTTGTTCTGACAAGCAGAAAGCTTCACTCTACTGACCTGCTTCTTTTCTTACTCTCACTATCCCTAATATGGTCGTCCATACGAGTCAGGGTTAGCAGTCCAGGGTTTAACCTGGTTATATGGTACAGTGTAGGGTTAAACTGTACTAAAGGTCGGGTTTAAACCTGTTTTATATAGTCTAGGTTTATAGTCTAGGTTTTTTACCACTGTCAATATTTTAGACATGGTTTCTGATCTACTGTTTATATGGTATACACCAGCATGACATTTACATAATGTTTATCCTTGACAGTTGAGACGGAAAACGGTCAATGCAAACAATCAACAATCAAATATCACTAGAATAGATAAAAAATTGTTTGTGTCCAGTTGGTCCGAAACATCGGAGTAGGCCGGTGCACTAGATTATAGAAGATTAAGAGGTTCTAATCCGGAGGATGACCAGACGACGTGTTGTCTGTGGGCGTGGCTTGCTTCAGGTTAATAAACGTGCTGTTTATCAGGACGTAAATAAATGGATTATCCATGTAGTCTATCAGTTCATTGTTTGAATTGACTGATTTAATTTCACGGAATCTCTTTGTCCTGCTGAGCCTCTTTTGTGCTATCTTTCCCCTGATTAAAACAGTGTCTAGCGTCGCAGTTTTTATCATGTTTATCACTACCCCGCCCCCCCCAATGCGGCTATCCCCCGCCCCCTCCACCTCCCCCACCCTACTGGCTCCTCCACCTCCGGGGATTACAGATAGGAGGAAGCCTGTTGTTAGCGGCCACGGAGCGGGCCTCCGGTAACCGGCAGCAAGCGACAGGACCGTGCGGCGGGGGAGAGACTCCGTTGGTTGGGGCGGGGGGAGTGATGGAAGGGCTTTTCTCCGTGAGCACCGGGGCTTTGTGAGGCCGCGGACAGCGCCAAAGGGTCGGATACACGGCGGCGTGCGTTGAAGGTGTGAATACGTTAGCGAGCAGCGTGCATAACACCATGTTCGAGTAAGTAACGCCTATAGCTTCAATATGAATGTCGCGGTTATGTGAAGAGAATTGCCATGTTTTTCTTTTTTCTTTTCTTTTTAAATGTTCCATTCAATGAATCAGTCGATGTGATGGCGAGGTGTCCATCGCAGCGGGTGCAACGTTCTGGTTGGAGAGCCCATTCGCCCTCCTCATCTCACTGACAACATCAGTATTTTAAATGAATGTGGACTGGGCCGCCGTGGCCCATCTCCACTTCTCCACAGCACCCGAGTTAATTATAGGGTTTGATCTACACAAGTCCGTATATAACGCCGTTCTGTTAACATAATGAGGGGTTTAAATCTCGGTTTTACTTAGCCGGGTGAGGCCAGTGAAGATATATTAGTGTGAAAGCATATTCGTCCTCTTCAAACGTAGTTTATCCTGTCGGGCTATTAGATCGTCTAATTGCAGTTTATAAAGGACGCTTCGGATCGACGGAGAGAAGCTCTTCTTCGATGCTTTTGTGCTGCCCTAGTTCTCAGCACCGCCACCGTCAGTTGAGAGAAAACTCAAGCCTAATTACAATTTGATTAGCATGTAGCCGGATTAGTGTTGTTGTAATGTAGTGTTAGTGTTGTTGACATGTAGGGTTAGTGTTTATAGCATATAAGGTCATGTTATTTGGGGTGAACTAAAGGAAACATTTTTGCAGGGAACAGTTAACGTTAATAACAAGTTAAAAATGTGTACTCATTATGAAACTATGCATTGCTCTGCTAAATGCAGAATTCCTTCTGTCAACAGCTGAACGCTGTTAGAGATACACATGGCTTTCTGGCCATGTTGACTGTTTTGGGGTAAATGTAGTTTGTCATGGCCCCAGGAGAACAACCTATATTGACCCACACAGGCACTGTTCTAGTTATTGTTTTCACTTCATTCTATAGCAACAGCAAGATGATGCAATATGATGTTGCTTGGATCTCTACTTTTTTCTATTACACCTGCATACTGTACGGGTAAAACTCAAGCCCTCTGGTAAAATCCATAAAAAATATTTAAACTTATTTATGTTCTTAAAAGGTAAAGTCCTCATAGTGTCTTCATTATTTTTCTTCATTGAATTTCCATGAATTTCTCTGTTTTGGCTTTTAATTCTCCCCTCTCTTTTAAAGGGATTTTGAATAGTATTGCGGGAGCAGGGTCACTCCAGTGATGTTGTTCATTGTTCTGATGCTTTTTGTTTGATTGATTGTATCTGTGGTCTTGCTGAAAGTGCATTGGACCAATCAGCAGCAGGTATTGCGCCACATGATACGGACTAATTCCCACTCATGATGTTGTATTTCTGTCCGCAGCACGGCCAGTAACTCCCCCCGGAGTACGCCCGGCAGCTCCCCCTCCTTGCGCCGCAGGGTGCTGGGGGGGGGGCGAAGCAGCGAGACTGAGGGGGGCGGGGGGGAGAAGGGAGTGGTTGAGAGCCCCCTGCCCTCCGTCCCCTCCGGCTCTTCCCTCGGCTCGGCCTACCCCCTCGCTTCACGCCACTTCAGCCGCAATGCCAAGGTGAGCGCCATCCCACATGCCTTTCACCTCCTCCCCTGCCTTTCTCCTGGGAGCTGCGTGTCGCGTTCTGGATGTTGAAGTCTGATAGCGTGGCAAGCACATTCTGTGTTTTTCTGATACCATGGCTAGCACATTGTGTATTGATGTGGCAGCATTCCTAGAGAATTTGACAATTAGTCAGATAGAATATCTAGTATGTTTTTTATTAATCTGATGGCATGGCTAGCACATTCTGTTTTAGTCTGATAGAAACTGATTGGGTTTTTTCTCTTGTTTGCAGAAGATGCAGAGCTGGTACAACGTAAGTACCCAGGAGTTGCGAAGCAGTTCCCAAGAATTCCATTAATTTCAAGTGCAACGCAGCATAGGGCTTGCAACCTTGCATTGCAGAATGGTTTTCTTTGCACACGCATCTGAAACCCATGCAGGATACCTGACCTAGGCAGAAAACTGAAGCTGTGTGGTATAAAACAGTGCTAGATTGCGTTAAAAGATACTTTACGTAAACTTTCTCATCAATCAGCATGTACAAGATGTAAGAACCTTTCTAGTGGGTATAAGACCTACACACCTAGGAGTGGATTATGCTGTTGATACCACGGTCACTTGTGAATCATTGAAACCTTATGGTGTTGATTCATATCTTTGGCCTACTTTTGTTCCTGGAAACAAGAAGGGCCAGACCAGACCATATATGACTGTATGACTGCTGATTATTCCCTGGAACAAAATTAGTCAGGCGCCAGATTCACATCAAATGAAAACGTTACCTTATTCCTCCAGTATATGGAGAAGATCTTGGGAACGGCCTGACTGTCCAATGTGAGTCTTATCATCCAGACTAAAGACTACATTCGATTTCCATACTGGGCGGTTTTCGCCTTTCCACGCAGCGCCATCAGGGCTGCATTATCAAAAGACTCCACGTTTTAAAAGGCCCTAAAACCTCCAGTCATGTGGCCGAAGGCAAAACCTCAGCAAAACTTCTGGTTTCTTTTAAAAAACCTCCCCGCGTTGCGTGGGCGGTATTCTCAGGCATTTCCTTTTTTTACATGGAAATATTAATCAACCGTTACTGGCAGTTGCAGATGCATGCTTAAGGTAGTATCCCCGTGTCAACGGTTGAAAAGATGCCAGTGTAAGAGTAAAAAGAAAACTTTTGAGGACAACGTTATCTTTGCGATCTTGGTAGATGATAGTATGTCCTGGGTAAACAGGGTCAGTTTAGCTAAAGGACTGCTGGCCAGGCGATGTGAGTTGAGGACATCGGGTGATGAGACTCCGGCCACTGGAGAATGTGTGGTCCAGGTTGTCTGCTTTCAGCACTGTATGGAACATTGGTGACCCTTCCTCTGTCCTCCCTCAGGTCCTCAGTCCAACATACAAACAGAGAAACGAAGACTTCCGGAAACTCTTCAAGAAGTTACCAGATACAGAGAGGCTGATAGTTGGTAAGTCATGCATACTTACCCTGGCCAATATAAATTCTCAGTCCATAGAGAGAACATTGTTCATTTTAGTGTGTGTGTGTGTGTGTGTGTGTGTGTGTGTGTGTGTGTGTGTGTGTGTGTGTGTGTGTGTGTGTGTTCCAGACTACTCGTGTGCACTCCAGAAGGACATCCTCCTCCAAGGTCGTCTCTACCTATCGGAGAACTGGCTCTGCTTCTATAGCAACATCTTCCGCTGGGAAACCACTGTGAGCCCACTTCCTTAAACACACCACCACACTTCCTGTCTTGCATCACAGTATTGATCTACCTTATGTACACAGTATAAGGACAGGGTAATGAATACAGTATTGGTAATGTGACAGTATTATTCACTTTAGAGTGTACCATGTAAAAAGGTTATTTATACTAGGGGTGCCTCAGACTTACGATTTTCTACGGTTGTTTCAAACAGATGGCTATTATTATGTTAGAGTTATTGTCGCACCAGTATCCAAAAAAAAAAGGTATCAGAAATTTCTTTGAGTTCTTGGGTTGAGGGAGTGTTATAGAATAATACTGTTAATATTTCAATTGTGAAGCTCCATTGTGGGAGTGGCTAATGTTAATAGCGGTACCCGGGAGGGTTAACCCTATGATACAGATATTAGTACTTAATAATACCATTACAGTTTAAAAAACGACCACAGCCAATGGCAACTTTGTGATACTTCTTCCGTACTGTCGTAGGTATCCGGAAATCCTAACCCCCTAATCGCTCTACACAAACCGTGCCGCTGGTTACTCTTTTTACTCTAAATTGGGGACTTATTTAAGTAACCTTGATCAAATTAAAATTTTGGATCTCGCATCTTCAACGATGCGTCACGTTGCGTTAAGTGGTATTGGATGGTTGTGTCAGTAGTTGTACGAGTAGATGAGCCACAGTATCAAGTCACGTGTACTGGTGTCGGTATGCTGCATTACCAATCTATGCATGTAGTATGAACCCCTGTTGTGTGTCCGGTGCGTGTGGATGTATTGAGCGTTAATGTTAACAGGCGTACCGGGAGGAGTTACCCTGCGGCCGTAGTCGCACCACAGCTGATGAGGAGCTGCTCTCTGCTCTCAGGGCTTGATGCGTCCAGCACGTGGAAGAAGCTTTCATTCGGGGCATTCTGCCAGAAAGGGCTTTCTGCCTAACCCTAAACCCTAAACCTCACCAAGTAGTTACCTGAACCTAAACAAGTAGTTATTTTGCCTTAACCTAACCAAGTAGTTGTGTTACCTTAATCTAAACATATAGTTGTGTTGTCTTAACCTAACCAAGTGGTTGTGTTGCCTAAACCTAACCAGGTAGTTGTTTTGCCTAAACCTAACCAGGTTGTTGTTTTGCCTAAAACTAAAGTTGTAGTTGTGTTGCATAAACATAAGCAAGAGTTGTGTTGCCTAAACCTAATAATGTAATTGGGTTGCATGAACCTAGCCACACTGCGGCTAAAAAATTGAATTGAATCATGTGCTTTGCCGTTTATTCTTCGTGAGTAGGAAGAAAAATCTCTCCCAATTGCTTGCGACCGCGGATGAATTTGGTTGTAACGCACCCCATGTTTCGCCCAACAAATGAAAACTCTGTGAAATAAGACTCTTCTGATCAGCCAATGGGTAGGCGACCATTGAGGGGCAGCTGTCAGGGGGAGGCACACAGGACGCGATGTCCGCCGACATCTGCTGTTCTATGAATTTGAAAAAATGACTTCAATGAGAGCCCTCACAGCGCCTGTTGCTTCCAGCTCTGCTGAAAACCCTTCCAGCCCCATCCATTTCTGCCATTTATCCTATAAACTGAACAAGACCTCCAATCGAATCATCCGACATGTGTTGTGCTATTTCTATTTGTCTACTTCCCGACGCTGACGATTAAGGATAATAGTTTTAGTTATGTTACAGTGTGTACTATGTGTTTCAGATCACCATCAAGTTGAAAGGTAATGGGTGCAGTATTAGACCTGGTTCATGTGTACATTATTGGTAATATTAATGTTGTTCTGTGCTCAGATCACTATCCCGTTGAAAGATGTGACAAGTCTGACGAAGGAGAAAACGGCCAAGCTGATTCCTAACGCTATCCAGATCAGCACGGACAGTGACAAGGTACCCGTTCAGGCCACTGCTATAAACTAGACCACTATTGCATAGACCTCAGCAGACCGGTTCAGACCACTACGATAGACAACACCAGTACAGACCGGACCAGGAAAGACCAGTTCATACCATACCGGTAAAGACCAGACCAGGACTAACGGACTCTACAGACCAGACCAATTTGACTCGCTCTCCTTCCTCTGTCTCCATCCCTCTGAAGCACTTCTTCACGTCGTTCGGCGCAAGGGATCGAAGCTTCATGATGATCTTCAGGCTCTGGCAGAACGCCCTGATGGACAAGGTACCGCTCTCTCCCTCCACAACTCCACCGCTCCCTCCATGGACGGCTACAGCCTGTTTCTGTCGTGGTGTCAGTTGGTTCTCCCTGTAGACTCTCTCCTTAAGATTTTCTCTCCTCCTCTCTGCGATATGCTGGCATGTTCATACAGACCCTGTCGAAAACCTTGTGTTCACCAGCCTGTGTTAACACAGCAATTTAGATTTCAAGTTCATGAGATATTGACGAGTAGTGGCACATCGTCCACTGATGTAATTGTGCATACATTTATTTGAATAGTGTATGTTGTGTTAAGACTCTTTCTTCTATGAAGCTATGTATTAATTGTCATTTTTTTATACAGTGTGTTGCAGACTCTCCTAAAGAGCTGTAAATTAATGTTCATTCATACTGTGTGTGGTTGACTGTCAGCTATGTGTTGTAGACTCTGTTGCCTGAGGGGCTGTATACTAATCATTATTGATGTGTGTGTTGTAGACTCTCTCTCCTAAGGAGCTGTGGCACATCGTTCACCAGTGTTATGGAACAGAGCTTGGTCTTACCAGCGAAGATGACGACTATGTCTCACCTCTCCAGCACCTCAACGGCCTTCTGTAAGCCCCTCCCCTGAACTGTCAGCCAATAGGACACGACAAGATTGCCTGTCATCCAATAGAATACTGCTCGATATCCTTTCAGTGTGTTAATCAGTAAACAGAATGCAATGTTTTTCCTGTCCTCCCTTTACTCCCTTCTGTCCTCCACTCTTTCCTCTCTTCTACTTTGTTATCTCTGTTCTCCTCTTTCTCTCCTCCACCTCTCCTCTCCCTGCCATATTTTCATCCAACTCTCTCTCTCCTCTCTTCTCCTCTCTCTCTCTCTCCCCTCCTCAGACCCGGGGAGGAGTCAGAGTCGGTGTCCGACCTGCTGGACCTCAGCTCGGCCACTCTCCCGAGCTTCCCCCCCTGCGGCCCCCTCAGTCCTCTCGGGGAGACTCCTCCCGGTTCCTCATCCCACCTCTCTGTGGAGGAGGTGTCCTCACTGTGTCGGAGACGCAGTTCAGAGTCCCTGGAGGCCGGACACTCCTGCTGCCCCCCCATGATGCCCCCTGCTGTGCCCCCCAGCTCCTCTGCCCCCACCTCTAGTGCCACCTCATTCGTGAGTACCAGCTTTTCCGATCTCCCAGTGGTGCTAATTTTCAGCATAATTGAACAAATACAGCTTTTTGGGGTCCGCACTAGTCTTCACCCACGTCTTCATGGGACATGCTGGTCTCCACGGAGCTCCCCTGGTAACCATAGCATCACCTTCTCTCCTATCAGAACCTGGAGGAGGCCTTGGATATTCCGGTGGAATCGATCAATCACATGCTCCCCCCTTCGACCAGCAGCATGGGAAACCTCTCCTCATTGGATGTTACCAACGACGACGAGCTGCCCACCGACCTCAGTAACTCCTCCGATACCCAGGAAGAAAGTCAGTTCCCTACCCCTACTTAGTCAGTACCCCTACATAGTCGATACCCCTTCCCCCATGTAGTCAGAACCCCATCACCTACTTTGTAGCCCTACCCCCCCCTTCAAATATAAATAGCTCAAGTTCTGCAAAGGGATGTAAAAATATGGCCCATTCACCACATTGGAACATATTTACAGAACAACAAATCCTCAAACAAATCATTGGCCCAAAAGTATCCCACACAAGCTATTAAAATAATGTCCTTGTTGCTATCAGTGAGTTCCTCAACTGATTTTGAGTTTATTGACGCGTCTACAAAGCTTGCACGACACAGGCAGTCATTTAAATTGAATCAAAGTTGACATGTTTAAAGCTCTTGTTTGAAATACAGTTGTTTTTGTTTGTTCAGCCGGTTCTTTGTTTTACTAGTCAGCGCTTGAGCTTTAGTACAATCCATTAATTTCTCCCTTCCATAACATCTTACTGAGCCCTCCCCCACCTTGGTAAACACTAACTCAGTACTCCTTCCACTACTTAATCAATACCACTGATGTAGCAGTGTTTTGTCTAACTCCAGTGTGTGTGTGTGTGTGTGTGTGTGTGTGTGTGTGTGTGTGTGTGTGTGTGTGTGTGTGTGTGTGTGTGTGTGTGTGTGTGTGTGTGTGTGTGTGTGTGTGTGTGTGTGTGTCGCCTAGGTGAGGTGGAGGCGTTCTGTGCTGACCTCGCGGGGCGCGTGCACGTCAACCGCGTGGTGTGCATGAGCGTAGACAAGCTGCACGACCTGCTGTTCTCCGCCGACACGCAGTTCCTCCAACACCTGTTCACCCAGAGACACTTCACCGGTACACACACGCCTACATGCACCTTCTGTACACAGTATGACCTCCGCCACGGTGGGACTGTTCTGTACACGTCTGTCTGTGTCCGGCAGCAGGACATCCCACAAGGTTGAGCATGAATTAGCAGCAGATCTACTGGGTAGGTTGGTTATGCACCAGGTAACAACTGATTCTCTTTTCCTGCCGATCAGATAAAAGGGTGAAGCGTGACACTGGGCGTGACTTATCTAAGAAAGCCGTCTTTTTGTGTAACCTCAAACCAAAATGGTATATATGTGTTTAGTATATGCTACACGTGAACCTCCTAAGATGGCGCAATTTGATTGGTTCGCTATCTCGGGACAATATCCCATGATTGAGATATCAACCACAGGATAATGGGCCGCATATTAAATACAGCTGGTACTCTATTGAAGGGTGGGGGCCAAATATGAGTCGTTTGCATCGTCTCCCTCCTCCCTGCAGACCTGACGGTGGGCGAGTGGCAGCTGGACGGGGCGGGGAACAGCAGCCGCGTTCTGAGCTACACCATCTCCATCAACAACCCCCTGGGCCCCAAGACCGCCCCCGTCGTGGACACTCAGGTCTGCCTCTCCTGCTGCTAGATAGACGGATGGTTTTTAACGCGCTTCCTCTTTTTTTGCGCCGTACTTCTTTGATTGCGACTAGGGCCCTTCTTGTTGGGTGTGTGCTGCTCTGTTTCTCTTCTCTTTTCTTGGGGAGGAAATTGCAGGAGGGTTCTGCAGTGATTGCAATACGGCGGTCGGCTGTGTCATTGCCGTTCGGCTTCCCATGCCCGAGCGA
This sequence comes from Pollachius pollachius, assembly GCF_949987615.1. NCBI lineage: Eukaryota > Metazoa > Chordata > Actinopteri > Gadiformes > Gadidae > Pollachius > Pollachius pollachius. Next base: position 43,961,088 of record NC_136934.1, on the reverse strand, counting down.
GTGTGCGCTGGGGAGCCTTGCCTTATTCGTCGCCGTGTGTGAACTGGGCGAGCATGACGTAATCACGGATGGCGCACGGTTCATATGGGTCACTCACCTCTGAAATGTTGAAGCTCTGCACGTCCACACCAATGTCCGGGCCAAAGGCCCATTATAAATGCCATTACACTGCACAAACAGTGTCTCTGGGCGGAGTGTTCCAATGTTTTTCTGTGTGATGAAAGTGAGAACGATGGCTGATCTACGTTTACCACTGTTATTAACGACCCCTCGTTGGAAAGCTACTATCACTTGATCCATGTTTGTTCATGACACCAGTTCCCTCTATATCAGGAGCCCTTGAACTAGGGAGGGGCATTTCAATGCGCTCGGTGGTATTCACTCAAATGGAAATGTATTTCAGCTGGCTATGAAATTGTACATTTATGCTGCGTTGTAGCTTTAGTCTCTCTGACCCAGTAGCATCCACATTGATGCTTTTGATACCTTGATGACACTGTAGCCCTTGGAAATAAACTCAATTGGGTATGTTAAGTTATTTAAAAAAAACTGAAAGAGGTTAACCCTAGACACAATTTCTGTTTCTTTGAGTATGCGATGGGGACAGCGCACTCAAACAGCCATACAAAAATTAAACACCAGCAAACACTCTATTTGCTTCACTCTATACATTGAGAACCAAATCATAATAAGCATTATTTTATAGACTGTTGCATTGCTGTTAAATACAGTGTTTTCAAAATGTTACAATACTCCTTGCAATTTACTGGGCTGTTTAAGTTATGTGAGTCGCGTTGAGACTAGGGAAGTGCTGGAAAAGTTTGACTAGGTAATCCTAGCACCTTGCAAACCGTGGCGATCCAAGCCCAATCCAGCGCGCTTCGATTCGGTAGCGAACCTGCTCTTAAGCCTGTGCTGACACAGGGCCTTAAAGCGAGCCCCGTTCTGATTCCAGAGCCTGTTGAAGAGCAGCTCCCAGGGCCATTGCTATGTGGTGGACTCTGAGGTCCTCACGTCGGGCATCCCCTACCAGGACTACTTCTACACCATCCACCGATACTGTCTGACCTCGCTCGGCAAGAACAAGAGCCGCATCCGGTACAGTGCAGTTACAGTTCCCTCTGACCACCTTTATTGCTTGTTTACCCCCCCCCCCCCCCCCCCCCGTATTGCCGACTGGGCCAGAGTATAACCTACTGACCCACAGTACAGTAAACTGAGCCCCAGTATAGCCTACTAAACTATAAGTGAACTGACCCCAAGTATAACCTACTGACCCACAGTACAGCAAACTGAGCCCCAGTATAGCCTACTAAACTATAAGTGAACTGACCCCAAGTATAACCTACTGACCCATAGTACAACAAACTGAGCCCCAGTATAGCCTACTAAACTATAAGTGAACTGACCCCAAGTATAACCTACTGACCCACAGTACAGCAAACTGAGACCCCGGAATAGCCTACTAAACTATAAGTGAACTGACCCCAAGTATAACCTACTGCCACACAGTACAGCAAACTGAGCCCCAGTATAGCCTACTAAACTATAAGTGAACTGACACCAAGTATAACCTACTGCCACACAGTACAGCAAACTGAGCCCCAGTATAGCCTACTAAACTATAAGTGAACTGACCCCAAGTTTAACCTACTGACCCACAGTACAGCAAACTGAGCCCCAGTATAGCCTACTAAACTATAAGTGAACTGACCCCAAGTATACCCTACTGACCCACAGTACAGCAAACTGAGCCCCAGTATAGCCTACTAAACTATAAGTGAACTGACCCCAAGACAACAGACAACTAGTGTAGACTTCGCATCTCCAGTCTAGCCTTCTCACCCCAGTTGGAACCTACTGTGCTGTAATTGTTGTGTGGGTTTGTGTGTCTGTGTTTGTCCTTCTCCTCAGAGTGTCGTCTGATATCTGCTACCGGAAGCAGCCCTGGAGTCTGGTCAAAGCGCTGATTGAGAAGAACACCTGGAGTGGTATCGAAGAGTACTACAAACACATGGGTGAGTTCTTAATTCCACCAGTTATCTCCTCTACTACGGACGGCCTGATGTTACTCTAGTAGTAATAAACCATTCAACACATGCAGTCTTACCTTGCTATGTTCCGGAAGATTTCCTGCACGAAGTCATGTGTGAATGGAAACGGGTCGATATTCCGGGAAACATGCACCGGCAATTAGCCTGCTCAAGGCAAATTGCCAGTGGATATTTATTGAGCTGTGCACTGCAGGTACAGCTGTGTTGTGCTCGAAAGCTGTAACATTGCCGGGCAATGAGGGACATAAGGGGTTCGTCCATCGGACCTTAGGTGGAGCAAGCTAACCAATCACACGACTCCACTGAAGACCTATTTGAATCCGCCACAGTTAACGATCCAATGTTCTTCAGGTGATCCAACTTATAATATCAAAGCAGCATCTTTTGTTTGCAAACAATGTCTTTTTTTAATGCCCGGTAACTGTGCATGTACCAGGATTAGGGAGATCCACTTTGTCACCCATAAGGGCTGCATTACTGCCCCCTGCTGGGCTGTCCCTTGGCCCATCTGCGGGCATTGCTATTCCAATGTGTGAAAGGGCGCAAGACGGAAATCTTCCAGAAAGGAGTTGCATGTGAAAAGTGATGATCACTAACGTGAGCGTAGTACTTATTACTACTGGTGTTGTCCTCTACTACAGCGCAAGGGGTGAGCCTTGTACTAATTACTACCTTTTGACATCGTCTTCTAAAAATAGCGAGGTGTGATTATAGTACTCATTACTACCTTGTTATCCTCCACCACAGCACAAGGTGTGGGCGTAGTACTTAATAATACCTGTGTTATCCTCTACTAGAGATAGACCGATATGTTTTTTTCAGGGCCGATACCGATTATTAGTAGTCAAGGGGGCCGATAACCGATATTTGGAGCCGATATTAATTTACAGAAAATATTGGCGTCAAAATTTTGAATAATACAAACTACAACACTTAACTTCATTTAATTGCCTTTCAGCATATGTTTAATAAACACAACAGCCTATCAGATTTGCAACATAACACAATTCAAACAAATAAATGGCTCCCTAAAATCTTCCTGAACTGAACTGAAATGTTAATCTTTTACTTATCTTTCTTTTAAGTTCAAACAATAACAAAAAGTGCAGGGTGTTTTAATGAAGTTAACTGAAAATTTAAATAAATAAATAGTTAAACAGTCATTATTGCCCGACAGTTTTCTCTCAGACAGACGGTGCTTTGCTGTCAGTTTCTGCAGCTTCTCATGTGGCTTACACACACACACACACACACACACACACACACACACACACACACACACACACACACACACACACACACACACACACACACACACACACACACACACACACACACACACTATTCTCTAGCCATCCCCTCATCGTGCTTCCCTGCAATAAAACTAATTCTCTCTCTCTCTCTCTCTCTCTCTCTCTCTCTCTCTCTCTCTCTCTCTCTCTCTCTCTCTCTCTCTCTCTCTCTCTCTCTAACTTCTTACTTTTATCACTGACTATTTCCCTATCAATATTATCAGCAACCTTCTTTCAAGTGATTAAACCGTTAAAAAACACTAAATAGCCTACAGCATCTTCACTTTAATAATCAGTGTTTATCATAGGAACAGACAGCTGCTGCTAACGTATTGGGCCTCACAGTAACGTTAGTAGTCCTGGGTTGTAGAGTTTCGCTACAGTCTGCTGCGCGTCTAGAGCCAGAGAAGGAGAAAGCGGACCGCTGGGCTAACTTTACGCTAAAAGCTAATCAGCCTTCACCTTAAAGCCTAAGGGCTCGCGGGGCTCCGTGGTTGTTTAGAGTGGTTAACAGGCATGCCTCGACGGACTGCGAGTGAGCAGAGCTGCCGCTTATGTTTATATAACGTTAATGGGCTCACAGTAATGTTACTAGTAGTTGTGAGTTGTAGAGGACTGGGATGTTTATTACAATTTCGGGAGAGTCTGCTGCCTTAACTTACCCGAAACCAAACCAGTCAAAACCTTTTCTCCTCTCCGCCGTGTGTGTGTGAGCACTGTGCATGCACAGCTTTCACTGCTGATTGGCTGTTACCCGTCGTGGCTCTGCGTGTAACCAAAGCGTGTAACCAATCAGATGGTGCTGTGGGTGGGACAATGCTGGAGACAGCAGACAGAGAGGCGCGGCTGCATCAGCCAAAAATAACCCAGTTTTAAATTGATCTCTTATCGGCCGTCGGATCAAAAAAAAAAGGCTGATGCCGATATGCGTCAAAATGCAGAATATCGGCGCCGATAATCGGTCAATCCCTATCCTCTACTACAGAGAGCGAGGTGTGATCATAGTACTTGATACTACCTGTGTTATCCTCTACCACTGAGAGCGAGGTGTGATCATAGTACTTGATACTACCTGTGTTATCCTCTACCACTGAGAGCGAGGTGTGATCATAGTACTTGATACTACCTGTGTTATCCTCTACCACAGAGAGCGAGGTGTGATCATAGTACTTAATACTACCTGTGTTATCCTCTACTACAGAGAGCGAGGTGTGATCATAGTTCTTAATACTACCTGTGTTATCCTCTACTACAGAGAGCGAGGTGTGATCATAGTACTTAATACTACCTGTGTTATCCTCTAACACTGAGAGCGAGGTGTGAGGTGTGATCATAGTACTTAATACTACCTGTGTTACCCTCTACTACAGAGAGCAAGGTGTGATCATAGTACTTAATACTACCTGTGTTTTCCTCTACCACAGAGAGCGAGGTGTGACCATAGTACTTAATACTACCTGTGTTATCCTCTACTACAGAGAGCAAGGTGTGATCATAGTACTTAATACTACCCGTGTTATCCTCTACTACAGAGAGCAAGGTGTGATCATAGTACTTAATACTACCTGTGTTATCCTCTACCACTGAGAGCGAGGTGTGAGGTGTGATCATAGTACTTAATACTACCTGTGTTACCCTCTACTACAGAGAGCGAGGTGTGATCATAGTACTAAATACTACCTGTGTTATCCTCTACCACAGAGAGCGAGGTGTGACCATAGTACTTAATACTACCTGTGTTTTCCTCTACCAAAGAGAGCGAGGTGTGATCATAGTACTAAATACTACCTGTGTTATCCTCTACTACAGAGAGCAAGGTGTGATCATAGTACTTAATACTACCTGTGTTTTCCTCTACTACAGAGAGCGAGGTGTGATCATAGTACTTAATACTACCTGTGTTTTCCTCTACTACAGAGAGCGAGGTGTGATCATAGTACTTAATACTACCTGTGTTTTCCTCTACCACAGAGAGCGAGGTGTGATCATAGTACTTAATACTACCTGTGTATTCCTCTACTACAGAGAGCGAGGTGTGATCATAGTACTTAATACTACCTGTGTTTTCCTCTACCACAGAGAGCGAGGTGTGATCATATTACTTAATACTACCTGTGTTACCCTCTACTACAGAGAGCGAGGTGTGATCATAGTACTTAATACTACCTGTGTTATCCTCTACCACAGAGAGCGAGGTGTGAGGTGTGATCATAGTACTTAATACTACCTGTGTTACCCTCTACTACAGAGAGCGAGGTGTGATCATGGTACTAAATACTACCTGTGTTATCCTCTACCACAGAGCGAGGTGTGATCATAGTACTTAATACTACCTGTGTTATCCTCTACTACAGAGAGCAAGGTGTGATCCTAGTACTTAATACTACCTGTGTTTTCCTCTACCAAAGAGAGCGAGGTGTGATCATAGTACTAAATACTACCTGTGTTATCCTCTACTACAGAGAGCAAGGTGTGATCATAGTACTTAATACTACCTGTGTTTTCCTCTACTACAGAGAGCGAGGTGTGATCATAGTACTTAATACTACCTGTGTTTTCCTCTACTACAGAGAGCGAGGTGTGATCATAGTACTTAATACTACCTGTGTTTTCCTCTACCACAGAGAGCGAGGTGTGATCATAGTACTTAATACTACCTGTGTATTCCTCTACTACAGAGAGCGAGGTGTGATCATAGTACTTAATACTACCTGTGTTTTCCTCTACTACAGAGAGCAAGGTGTGATCATAGTACTTAATACTACCTGTGTTTTCCTCTACTACAGAGAGCGAGGTGTGAGGTGTGATCATAGTACTTAATACTACCTGTGTTACCCTCTACTACAGAGAGCGAGGTGTGATCATAGTACTAAATACTACCTGTGTTTTCCTCTACTACAGAGAGCAAGGTGTGATCATAGTACTTAATACTACCTGTGTTTTCCTCTACTACAGAGAGCAAGGTGTGATCATAGTACTTAATACTACCTGTGTTTTCCTCTACTACAGAGAGCAAGGTGTGATCATAGTACTTAATACTACCTGTGTTTTCCTCTACCACAGAGAGCGAGGTGTGATCATATTACTTAATACTACCTGTGTTACCCTCTACTACAGAGAGCGAGGTGTGATCATAGTACTTAATACTACCTGTGTTTTCCTCTACTACAGAGAGCAAGGTGTGATCATAGTACTTAATACTACCTGTGTTTTCCTCTACTACAGAGAGCAAGGTGTGATCATAGTACTTAATACTACCTGTGTTTTCCTCTACTACAGAGAGCAAGGTGTGATCATAGTACTTAATACTACCTGTGTTTTCCTCTACCACAGAGAGCGAGGTGTGATCATAGTACTTAATACTACCTGTGTTTTCCTCTACCACAGAGAGCGAGGTGTGATCATAGTACTTAATACTACCTGTGTTTTCCTCTACCACAGAGAGCGAGGTGTGCAAGCTTGAGACTCTGCTCCAGTCTGAGGTGTCCGTGGTAACCAGCGGTGAGGCGGGCAGCATCGACAACATCCAGGGTCTGTCGGCGCTGCGCCGCCGCAAGCGCCTGGGCTCGCGACGGGCGAACGACGCAGAGAGAGAGGGGCCGACCGCCGCCGGCTCGCCCGAGCGAGGGGAGCGAGGGCTAGGGGACGACCGGGACCGCAGAGACAGCGGTAAATGGACCATAAGCACACACACACACACACACACACACACACACACACACACACACACACACACACACACACACACACACACACACACACACACACACACACACACACACACACACACACACACACACACACACACACAGAGGCCCAGGGCCCACCACGTATTACTACGTTCTCCTTAAAAATGTGTCATGTGACAATCCTCGTCACCCAATCAGTCACCTGCCACAGCTTTCAAACGATGAGTATTGCCAAAAATGAAGCAGATTGGTTAACAGTTGTCATTTGATGTTGTTGTAGCTCACTACCGCAGCCAGGGTGAGCACGCCACTGGACAGACCAGCGTCTCCACTATGCTGCTCATCGTTAGCTTCATGTGAGTACCAGCCGTGCTTGTAGCATGCGACACGCTTCGCTCTATTATCATGCTCGTAGCACGCTACGTATGCAAATATCAAGTCGATGTATTGAATGTGTCTATTCAGTTCTATCTCTCTCCATCTATCTTTCTGCTGCGTAGGATCTGTGTAAGGTACTGTCAACCTGAATGAATATCCTTATACCTAATGTGTTAGTAATGTTTGAATTGTTAGCCTTTTCAGTGTTTTGATGCAATACCATGGTTACCACACTTGGCAGTTCTTTGCCATGGAGTTTAACCTCTGTCTCTCTCTTATGTCTCTCAGTCTGGTGGTGTTGGTCGCCCTCAACGTTCTGCTCTTCTATAAACTTTACTCTCTGGAGAAGGCTGCTCACAACCTGGATACCTGGAGCTCTGATACACACAGGTACACAACAGAACCTACTCACCCGGAGCTCTGATACACACAGGTACACAACAGAACCTACTCACCCGGAGCTCTGATACACACAGGTACACAACAGAGCCTACTCCCCCGGAGCTCTGATACACACAGGTACACAACAGAACCTACTCACCCGGAGCTCTGATACACACAGGTACACAACAGAACCTACTCACCCGGAGCTCTGATACACACAGGTACACAACGGACCCTACACACCCGGAGCTCTGATACACACAGGTACACAACGGAACCTACTCACCCGGAGCTCTGATACACACAGGTACACAACGGAACCTACTCACCCGGAGCTCTGATACACACAGGTACACAACGGAACCTACTCACCCGGAGCTCTGATACACACAGGTACACAACGGAACCTACTCACCCGGAGCTCTGATACACACAGGTACACAACAGAACCTACTCACCCGGAGCTCTGATACACACAGGTACACAACAGAACCTACTCACCCGGAGCTCTGATACACACAGGTACACAACAGAACCTACTCACCCGGAGCTCTGATACACACAGGTACACAACAGAACCTACTCAGCCGGAGCTCTGATACACACAGGTACACAACAGAACCTACACACCCGGAGCTCTGATACACACAGGTACACAACAGAACCTACTCAGCCAGAGCTCTGATACACACTCTGATACAGTGCTCAACTACACACACAGGGCTATCAGTGCTACGGATTTGTCTGAGGGGGAGGTTTGGTTCCCAGCCCTATCAACATGTGTTTAACAGGTGTCTCCCCCCCCAGCCCCTCCCCCCAGACCCCAGCTGATTGGCTGCAGGTGCTACAGCTCCAGCGGAGGTTCCACCAGAACCAGCTCAACAAGTGGCAACAGATCCTCTCATCCTCAGTCTCTCTGCTAGACCAGGTCTGTCTCTCTACCTGTCTGTCTATCTACTAGTCGAAGTCTGCCTCTCTACTTGATAGACCATGTCTGTCATTCTGTCTCTCTATCTGGCGGACCAGGTCTGTCTGTCTGTCTCGACTTGTTCTTGTTCTTCTCGTTCTTCTTCTTCTTCTTCTTCTACGTATTTGTAGCAGTAGTTTGCTAAAGCCCCCCTCCTCTCTGCCTCCTCTCCAGATGAAGAGGTCTCTAGAGAAGCTACAGCAGGGCATCCCGGTGCCCGAGGTGCAGCAGGACTCTCCCCCTCCTCCCCCCACAGAGCACCGTCCTGACCCCTGACCTCCCCGCCTCTCCTGAACTCTCTGAGAGTCTCTGCCTCCACTGGCAGGACCACTGCAATAAACCAGTCTGGACTGGTCTGGTCTAGTATTGGTACTGCTCTTGACTAGTTCCGGTCTGTATCTCCTCCACGGGACCATTTGGGGTGTTGGACCTTTTACAAAATGTCACTCTGCTGCCTAACTCACACACACACCGACACACGCGCACAGAGACACACTGCATCTGTGAGGACCTGAGACATATCAAAACATTTCAGATGAACTTTGACCTTCCGGAGCCGTCTCCCTTTAAGAACGTGGGGCGTGGCCTATGGGCCGCTAACAGTATTTATTTCTTGACTATTTCTTGATTATTTTGTATAGTGAGTTTCTTGAAGCCCTGGTCGGACGTAGCAATAATGACGTTATAGAACCTTGAGGTGTGTGTGTGTGTGTGTGTGTGTGTGTGTGTGTGTGTGTGTGTGTGTGTGTGTGTGTGTGTGTGTGTGTGTGTGTGTGTGTGTGTGTGTGTGTGTGTGTGTACTAAAAAGGGAACCATGTTACAGCTTCACCTCCGATCTGGATTAGTTACATTATACACTTTATTTAAAGACCTCTACCACTTATATCTCTCTAGCTCTCTTCCGATCTCTCTCTCTCGCAGGACTGTTCTGATGGATGTCCATATTATTTATAGTAGAAATATGTTCTGATTGTACAGCAATGAAATGTGCTAAAATATGCAACAACCCTCCGTCTCTTGTCTTTTCTTTTTTATTTGTTAACTTTCAAAGGATCTAAACCAAAAATAGAGCTCCCTTCATAGAGAAGAGCTATTCATCCCATCTTTAAGAATGGAGCTTTCAGAGAGAATATAGAATTGAGCTCTCTGCATAGAGAAGAGGGCTTTGTTCATTCCTTTACAGCTTTCATTCCTTCAGAGAACCATCTCGGCCACACCATTACATCAAATATCCCACAGACGTTCCTGGCCAGCACCTACCCCGAAAGCAGTGGACCACCCTCAACCGCCTGAGGACAGGTGTGGGACGCTTCGGGGCAGCAATGCTGAAGTGGGGCATCACAGACCGTGCCCAATGTGAGCGTGGAGACCCAATACAAACTGTGGATCCCATCCTAACCAGCTGCCCCAAACACCGGCTCCCGAACGGCGAGCGTGGTCTAATTGACCTTGATCATAGGACGCTGGACTGGCTCGCCTCAACAGAATTGAAGGTCTAAGGACATACGGCAGAAGAAGATTCCTTCAGAGAATAATAGCTCTCAACCCTTCATAGAGAACACCTCTCATCCCATTGAAGAGAACGGAGCTCTTATCCAGAGAGTACAGAGCTTCTACACTCACTAAACTGCAAAGATCAACTCCCCAGTCATTTGCCTGGTGGACTGTACCATCTGGTGGACTATACCACCTTCTACAGTTGTCCCTTACCATCTGATGACCTATACCAATGGCTAGCTCTTTCCTCCATACATCTCAAAACTCGTGTTAAACTATGACAACCCATTTGCAGAACTACACAACAGATATTAAATATAATAAACATGGAATGACATGGCTTTCTAATAAAAACGTTTTAATGTATTTTAGGCTCCAACATTTCAATACACCTTGTAGGGAAAGTAGCATGAAGAGGAATTGGATATAATACTTTAAAGGTTTCACACAATTATATACATTAATATCTGTAATCATGCAATTTAAACCATGTTACAACATCAATAACATAGCAGCAAAACCCTGTTTATTAGAGGGTGAACATTGAGGATTCATATAGTTTAAATGTTTAGTGTAACATTTTACCATGGCAGTGTAATCCTTGCCCTTAGATTGACATGAACAAAATTGGTAATAGCGATAAAATGGAACATGGAAGAGTTCTGAACATTCAGCCTATAAATGAGGGTAAAGTAGTCAATAAATCTATATGTATTATGTATATATTTAGATATATATACCCCAATCAAAAGTTTGGTCAACTAAGAGCAATACAAAGTGTTGCCATTATTCAATTGCCTTTTAAAATTAAGATTATATTTGCATAATTAGGTTTATATACAACCCTGTGTGTGTGTATGTATGTATGTATAAATGCTGTGATTTATATTAAGCCAGTGAACCCAAAACCACCATTTTAAAGGTTGTAATTTGTCTTATATGATCGTCATCCTAAAACGGGCTGAGAGTTCACAAAATCACATCAAGTTGAATCCATCTGATACAGTGGCTCACTGGCTGTTTAAGACTGAAGCATGTAATGTCAGTTAATGTCTAGCCATCCAGTTAGCCAAAGCATATTAGTTACCTTCTCAATTACAGGTTTTATTATTGGCCGAGCACCACATTCCTGTCACGATTGGTGAAGCCCTGTAGTTTCGGTATTCCCCCCCCCCCCCCCCGGTGTTTCTCGAGGTGATATTTCAAAGATGCGGTAATTGCGTTTATTTTTTTAATGCGTTGAATATTTCAAAATGAATGCAAATGACAGCACTTGAACTATCGCTTTAATACTTACAAACTTTAACCTCCAACCTAAAGCTTGACCCTTAAACTCCCATCTTTAGCTGCAGGGGTCCGTCGGTCGCTCCAGGCTCAGGGTCCCAAGTGTAATCTTGAGCTTAAAGAGAACATCAAATAAAATATTTAAATTAATAAAATATATGTATTAATTGAAATGTGTGTTATTGTATATACACACTGTATATTTACACACACACACGTATATACAAACCCACAACTTTGATTTAGAAACAAATTATTTAACTTTTTGAACATTCAATACAATCAATTATCTACAAGAGAGAATCCTACTAGATCTATTCGTCCACTAGCAGGTCCTCCGAGTTCTTTTCAGTTGGAGAAGTAGCGATGTACTCAGCCCTGATTGATGGAGACGGAGATAAGGAGACCACAGAGGAAAGAGAGATGCCGATTAAAACAAATGAAATCAGAAGCAGAAGAGAGATGAGAAGAAGAGAGGTGTGTGTGTGTGTGTGTGTGTGCTGACATGCTCTCCCTCTGCGCCTCCCCGGCAGCGGAGATCTTCCCATAGCAGTAGATCATCTCCACAAGGAGCCACAGCTGTAGACCGATGATGGAGACGTACATCATCACCTCCGATATAATGGAGGCTTCAGGCCTAGTCGCTTGGGGGGGGGGGGGGCACAGAGACAGATATTGATATTATTCTATCTGGGGATAGAATAATAAAATTAAAGGTGAAATATTATACCACCAGTGGTGACAGTGATTAGCCGTCACAAGCCGTTTTGAAAATCGGCCTCTTCTGACACCACAAGTGGGCGTGTCCATCTAGATGTGTGTCCATCACACACCTGGTGGTATAATATGTCACCTTTGAAAAAAGGGACCATTACTGTGGAATCCATCTTATGATACATATTATAACCGTTCTTACTTTTGAATAGTTTTTTCTTTGTACTGAGGAAGCTTGGGCTAGATTCCAAAAGCATTTCCCTACTGCTTGAGCACTCGAGTCAGAGCACAATAAAGGAGCAAAGTTGATTATCCGACCAATCACAACCTTCAGAGTCCTTCACGTGCTATCTGGCCAAATGGCGCAGTCATGTGTAATTGTCTGATGCATTAGTCCAACATCGCTAAAACACTTCCTGCTAGGATACACAGAAGCATCCTCAGTCCCCAAGACAATTCAGCGGCCCATGAAACGGCCTGTCAAGCAGCTTCAACAATCAGCGGAGATCAAGGAAATGGTCTGGAGATTTAGCCCGGTAGACTTTAGCCCAATAGACTTAGATTAAACCATAATCCCTGCTGGGACTTTTTTTTTTTTACATTTCGTCCAGGGGTTTTAACTGAAATTGTATATTTTAGTCACCCTGAACCCCGCCTTCAATGTGTCTAGTTTAGAAGTGGTTTGAATCCGTCGAAACAGGCTTTGAGATCTTACGTTTGACCACCACCGTGAGGGTGAAGTTCTTCTGGTTGTAGGTGGCGATGAGGTTATGGTGGATGGTGAGGTTGCGGGTGATCTGGCAGCGGTAGAGCCCCGTGTCGTTAGTGGTCACGTTGAGGAGGGTGATGGAGCCGTCCTGCAGGTCCGTGCCCGTCATGCTGCCGTCCCACCTCAAGCGGTTCTCGAACTGCGGGTCCATGATGTTGTCCTTGTAGCTGTAGATCTAGCCATGACAAGAGGCTTGTAGTAGAAGCTACCTACCCAGCCTCCTACCAACCTACCTACACATCTATCTCCTATCAATCGACCCAGTGAGAGAGGGGACGTCCCTACCCCTACCAATCTAGGGTAGGTAGGGATGTCCCAGGTCTGCAAGCCTAACCCCTAGGAAACATGAACAAACAAGCTTGAGGAGAGGAATGTACATTTTCTCTGTGCATTGTAAACAGGTAAACATGTGCATTCCTGTATCCTTATTGTATGAGGTGCATCTTATTTCCTATTTGTCATCTCAGATGAAGGGTTGTTTGCGGCTCTTCTATAATGCATGTGATGCTTTCTGAACCACTCTGCTGGCTCGGGGCTTCCTGCCTCTACAGCTGATTACGTTAGAGTGCGGTGAAGGCCGGAAAGATATCAGCTTGCTGCAGTAGCATGGAGATTATAGAGGCTACATCAGATATTCTATGCATGATCACCTAGTTCATAGAATATATGTCAATGAAAACCTCTAGTTAATATAATATATATATTGGTCTGTAAGAGTATCGCTAGATAAAGTATAATATACAATATAATAGCATGTAGATAACTGAATATACTAGATATATGGGAACATATAGATAGTGTACATAGCTGATAGCTGAGGTTTGTACCTGGGTCAATGTGAGGACTGAACCTGGGTGAGGGTTTAGGTGTGACCCTGGGTCGATGTGAGGACTGAACCTGGGTGAGGGTTGAGGTGTGACCCTGGGTCAATGTGAGGACTGAACCTGGGTCAATGTGAGGACTGAACCTGGGTGAGGGTTTAGGTGTCACCCTGGGTCAATGTGAGGACTGAACCTGGGTCAATGTGAGGACTGAACCTGGGTGAGGGTTTAGGTGTGAACCTGGGTCAATGTGAGGACTGAACTTGGGTCAATGTGAGGACTGAACCTGGGTCATTGTGAGGACTGAACCTGGGTCAATGTGAGGACTGAACCTGGGTGAGGGTTTAGGTGTGAACCTGGGTCAATGTGAGGTGTATACCTGGGTCAATGTGAGGTGTGAAACTGGGTGAGGGTTTAGGTGTGTTCCTGGGTCAATGTGAGGTGTATACCTGGGTCAATGTGAGGACTGAACCTGGGTGAGGATTTAGGTGTGTTCCTGGGTCAAGGTAAGGTATGTACCTGGACGAAGCTGGTGTTGGGGACTGCCATGTAGTACCAATTAACAGAGGCAGTGGCGGGGACCTCCGCCCTCCTCTTGCAGCAGATGCAGCCCAGCTTGAAGTCCTCAGTGGCCACAGCCTCTGTGTCCGAGTCCACCTCCACACACGCCCCCCAGGACCCCTGTCCTGGCTCAGGGAGGAGAGCATCAGAAACAGAACCTCCTCCTCACTTCTGCATCTCACCTCCACTCAACCTCCACTCCAGCCACCCAAACATCGCCTCATCTTTGGAGGGGTTTGGTTTAGGAAGTCATCACAGCAGCTGCTAGCGGCAACCGTCCTCATATATGCTCTATGTTTAGTTTTGGCCAGGGTTAGTTGCTAATCACATGCTTTTTTTTATTAAGTTGTATTTATTTGATCATTAACTTGTGTTTATTCCACCTGTCTTTCCAGAAGATGTTTGGTTTGTTTCTTCAGAATGAGAAGAAATAAAGACTTTCTGGCTGTCGGTCCTTCATATATATAGAAATATAGGTCTATATATGACACCATCATCATCATCATCATCGTCTTCATCATCGGCCGACTCAACAAACCTGCAGCTCCTCCTCAGCCTCGACCTCAACCATTCATCTTTCAACTTTGACATCTGGGATGCATTTGTTTTTTGAGTTGTGAAATAATGGAGGGGAAAGGGGGGAGGAAACCAGGTCGTTTGTCATCAGAATTCCCCTCTAGGTGTTGGGGAAGAGGCGGCAAACACACAGAGAAAGAGAGAGGGAAGCTTATGGCGGGGAAGGGAGGGGGGAGGAGGGGAGGCTGATGAGCTTGATAGAAAAGAGGAGAATGTTAAGTTCACAGCAAAAGAAGGAAACATTAGACTTTTAACATAGCATAGCATAATATAGCAACAGCTTATTAAGTAGCAGGTAGAGGTTACGCAGTGAACACAGAGACGGGTCATTAAGGAGCAGGTAGGGGTTAGACAGTGAGTACAGAGACAGGTGATTAAGGAGCAGGTAGGGGTTAGACAGTGAGTACAGAGACAGGTGATTAAGGAGCAGGTAGGGGCTAGACAGTGAGTACAGAAACGGGTTGTTAAGGAGCAGGTAGGGGTTAGACAGTGAGTACAGAAACGGGTTGTTAAGGAGCAGGTAGGGGTTAGACAGTGAGTTTAGAGACAGGTCAATCAAGAGTCAGCAAACCCCCAAATATTTCTTTCAATTGTTGAACGGGGGACATTTTCTGTAAAATACAATAAATCTTCTTCCAGCTACTTCCAGCTAAAGATAGATGGATACATCTTTATTAATCCCCCGTAGGAGAAATTTGTTAATGGTAGATGGTTTTGCAGAGTGGTCGTTTCTATTGGCTACACATTCTAGGCCAAGCAAGTGTGCCATGGGTTAACAGCCTTCGCAATTGCAAGCATTGTTTTACTGTTTATGTAAAACCATCTCAACTGTCAGGATTACTCAGATCACATTGGTTGCAACTCTTAGGTGGACCTACTTCTGCTTGGATAGAGGGTTTACTGACCCAGTAGGTAGGGGTTGGATGGTGTGTTATGTGGTTAAGAGTTTTCGTGGATGGAGGGGAGGGGAGCGGTGGGCCGGGAGAGTCAAAATAGGGCGAGGAGGGATGGGGGGGGGTTATATTACGGGGCTGCCGCATTGAACATAGTGTGTGTCCGCTCATTGTAAACACACACACACACACACAAACACACACACACACACACACACACACACACACACAAATATACACACATACATATATACACAGCATGTAGCTGTTAGCATCTGTGCTAAAACACATGTAAATCAAGGCTCCTGCAATCATCATGGCAACAGGCCACGCCCATTGACTCACCTTTCATCAGGAGGAGGACCGCGAGCAGGAGCCCCAGCACCCACATCCTGCAACAAACACACACTCATGAATACACACCCACAGGCCAGTGCGCCATTTCCCATAGTCCTAAGTGTGTGTGTGTGTGTGTGTGTGTGTGTGTGTGTGTGTGTGTGTGTGTGTGTGTGTGTGTGTGTGTGTGTGTGTGTGTGCGTGCGTGCGTGCGTGCGTATGTGTGTGTGTGTGTTCAGCCCTGGGCTGAATCCTAGAGGCTTTGAGCAAAAGGGTGGAGTCACCGTCCAGTAGACGCTCGGATAAGGTGGGAGTTAGTAAGGGATGTCCGCTCTGTCTGATTCACGGTCACCATACTAACTATAAATTATATATCATTTAGGAAATAGGATAGGTCTACTTCCTTATCTGACAACACGAGAGAATATGAAAGTATTTTCTGTCTCGCAGGTTGAGAGAGACAATTAATTAAGAGCCTCAGCAGCCACGACAGATTAACGAAAATAAAGAAATGAGGATAAGGGATACAGGTCGAACTTATTTTTTTCAAAGGATACAAATTATGTGAGCCGATAATGCTCCAAAATGTGTAAGTTTTTTTCCGCGGCGTGTTGGCTGAACGTGTTCGATTGATTAAAAAAATGGACCCACATTTGAACAATCAATAACTTGTGTGTGTAGGTCAAATTAATTAGAAGCAGTCCGTCGTACCTGTCTTTTCTTGGCGGTCTCCTTGATGCCTCACTGCCTTCTTGGAGCCGCGGGACGGCCAGTCGCTCCTGCCTTCTCACCGGGAAAGCTAGCGGGTGTTTACAGTGAGGGCAGAGACGCGTTGAGCAAGCCGCTATTGAAGGTTATTAGCGCAAAAAAACCTCTTCGCAACAGACTGCATGTGCACTTAACAACCACGACACAAAGAGCCGCTGCATGTCCAGCCAGCGAACATTAAAAAAAAAAAAAAGATTACAATCCGCTACAGGTTGCGCTGCCGCTGGATGGGTGGGGGTGATGAGAAGAGAGGATGGCGAGGGCGGAGGCTAAAATGTTGTTATCGCAACTGGACCCGACAGCTCTCCCAAGAAACAAAAATGGGGTTTCATACAACTTTTCCAAAGGATAAACAGAGTTCCATTTGTTTTCAACCAAACACAATACACTGCTAAAAGTATATTATATGTTCATATGTTTTGCTCTGTTAGATGTTACACTCGACATCAATAAAGATATTTTGAATTTAATTGAACTGCATTACCCAGACTCCTTTGCGCGTCAGAGTGAGGTCGCAGAGCAGACCGATTCAACATGGAGGACGTAGTGACCGTAGAGAAGAACCCGGTATGACAAACTCAATTTCATTTAGCGCATATTTTCTACAATGAAACCAAATAGTTTTAGTATATTTCGGCCAGTGTGGTAAAATTTAGCTTTTTTGTGCGTTGCATGACCTTGTCATTTCATAAATGTAGTTTAGAACGACGCACATATGAACGAAAATAATCATTCAATCTCGACACAACTGCTATGTCACGCCAGTCAGATAGCGGTTAGCTAACATCTGCTAGCGCTAATGTAGTGGGTTTACACATGCAAGTCGATTAAACTTGATCTTTCAAGTAAGATCAACCTGATCACTTGTGTTCCGTCGTCATTGTTTCACCTTAAACTGTTTAAATATAAAGTTTAACTAGCTGAACAAGACCAGTATCATGGTTCGCGTTTCCTAGCAGGGTGTTAGCTAGCTAGTAAATGGTGTTTTTAAGTATTGATGATGATAGGCTTAATTCATACATTTTTAAAATTGACGGTTGTGCAGTGTTTTGTTTGAGTGATGTTGTAGTCAGGATTTTTTTGTGTCATCGATGATGATGTAGTCATAACGTTTTAGTGATGATGCTGTAGTGTTTTTGATGTTAGTGTTGATGCTGTAGTAACGTTTCACTGATAAAAGTGTTAGTAATAATGTTTGTGTTGATGAGGATATAATAGGTGTTGTTTAAAATGTTGGTATTTAATGATGTTGTTGATACTGTAGTGTTGGTAAGTCTAATTAAGTGATAATGTTGTAGTTGTGTTGATGATAATGTTGTGTTGTTGCAGGAGGAGTTACCTGTCATGCAGAGCTCCAGACCCCACACCGCTCTCTCCTTCCTGGCACCGGAACCGGAGGATCTGGAAGACCTATACAGCAGATACAAGGTGGGGATGGGGGTCTTAAGTTAGTATTGAAACCGTCAAAGTGGTCAGGAACATCATCGGTCTTTGCATGGTCTGGCTGTATTTTAAATTCTACATTTAAAGACATCGGTCAGGTCTGATAACAGTCAATCCGGATTTCTGCAAAAACACATGCTAACCATTCTTTGCATGATGCAAACAAACCATTTTTTTTCATGTACAAACAATCCTTGTTTTCAGTTACCTTCGGTTTGATATTGAGCAATCAATCGGGACAATCAGTACGTTTACATGCACAGCTTAATCCGACTAAAGCCATAGTTCAACTATGCTCCTCAATCGGACAACTGCAATTGACCGAGTATACATGGTGGTGAGAAAATCGATTCATTGGCCGCAGTATTTCAGACCCCGGTACGATAGGTGGCGCTGTACCCATTTAAACTAGTGGTAATAGAGCCACCGGTTGACCTCTTTACATCACTAGCAACAACAAACTCAGGCGGCATTCGAGAAAGATGTTTTCAGTAGACAGCTGTAAGTTCACTTCGGGTCCATGTCATTTCTCCTACCCTCCATTGTTCCGACCTCTCGGTCGTATGCAGACTCCTCCGGCGGCGGCAGAACAACTCCTCCACGACTCCGCATACGGCAACAATCCCTTTCTCCTTCATGTCGTGTTTCAATCTGGACTTCAGAGAGTCAAAGCCGAAGTTCCTTTCCACTAATTCCTTCTCCACCATGGTCGAGATAACCCCCACTATGAGTCTTTACTTGTTGCTGAAGTACCAGAGAGTCAGAGAACCCAACGCAGTCTTTAAGATTCCTAATATCAGAGAATATTCAGAATAGTCAGTTCGGCCACGGCGCAATGAATGAATAAAGATTGTAAAAAAACATTTATTTTGACAGATGTGCACAAAGTTACTACTTTAGAACCTTGTTGATGACCAACATTTAGAAAGAGATGTACTTTTAAATCAGCCTTAGGGGAAATCAAAGTGTTAAACCTTTCCTGCAGTCAGCTCCCAGACCGTTGTCGAGGAGCAGAAGCGAGACGTTCGCTTCAGGGCCGATGTTCTCTCGGGGGTAACACCCTTCACTTTGACTGGCAGTGGGTCTGCTTATAGGTCGGAATGAATCGGCCATTATTGACAGGCTGGGTACTTTATTCGTAGTTCCACTAACTCAAAAGTACACGTTTGCACAGACACAACTGGACTTGTTCATTCACTAAACCGACACGCACAACTGCTCGCTCTCCTCGCTGGTACTCGCTGAAGTCACTCACACACACACAGCCATTCTCGCGCACACACATACGCTACTCTCATAACAGTAGCGTAGTGTTTACTGAACGCATGTTGATGATGATACACTTCTTATAGGGGGTAACTACATTGGCACGACACCGACTGTCTCCACCTTTTACATTTTTAAAGGTGTTTAAACTTTAAAAAAAATTTACCTTATGCTTAATGCGACTATCAATCGAATAATCTAGGGATCTTAATCCGGCTATGAGTAACCCGATTCGATTTTAGTCTGACTAAGGTGTATACATGCATCTTAATAATCCAATCATACTTGGACTAAGCCAATAATTAGATTCTCTTGAGTGTCGTGTAAACGCACTGACTTGTCTGATGTTGGGACCATGCCCCCGGCCCCCCCTCTACAGAAGCTACAGCAGGAGCTGGAGTTCCTGGAGGTGCAGGAGGAGTATATCAAGGATGAGCAGAAGAACCTGAAGAAGGAGTTCCTCCACGCCCAGGAGGAGGTGAAGAGGATCCAGAGCATTCCACTCGTCATCGGACAGTTCTTGGAGGCCGTAGACCAGAACACCGCCATCGTGGGCTCCACCACCGGTACACCATCACTTGTCAAACCGAGGCTAGAAACCACCTGCTAGAATCCAACACCCCTCATTTTCAACACCTGCTCGAACCACAGACATCCTCGTAAACACTTCCTAGAACCCAACACATGTCCTTGTAAATGCCTCCTAGAACCCAACGCAGGCCCTTATTAACACCTCCTAGAACCCAAGACTTGTCCTCTCAAATATTTGCTAGATTCTAGATATAGAGGTCCCATAGAAAAGTGAGATGAACTGCCAAGATGCTGAACGTGGCAAGTGTGAAACCTTGTATTCTGTAGCTGGAGATGAGATGTACTCAGCAGTTCTGCTGTGTGCCCCTCCCAGGGTCGAACTACTATGTCCGCATCCTGAGCACCATTGACCGAGAGCTGCTGAAGCCCAACGCCTCAGTAGCGCTCCACAAGCACAGCAACGCCCTGGTGGACGTCCTGCCGCCCGAGGCCGACAGCAGCATCATGATGCTCACTGCCGGTAACCCTCCACCAACCACCCTACTAGCAACCCTACTTGCCATTCCCATTCAGGAATGACCCTGTGCAGGAAATGTTCCAAAACATTGCAACTTGTTAGAATGACTGCATGTTTGAAATGGCCTAATGTAACGATGACCAAGAGCTTTTTAAATTGTTACTGCAATCCAAATTAACAATATTGGAGAGAGTTGTCTCTCAACAACTGTCGGCAACTACTCCATAGAGTTGAGCTGGGGTACTAGTGAATCTGTGCCTTGTTGGGTCACAGTACCATGGCAAAAACTGCTACAACAAGACTGTACAAAAAACTGAAATGTGCCATTAAACTACTTTGGTTTCTCCTCTCAGACCAGAAGCCTGATGTGATGTATGCAGACATTGGAGGCATGGACATTCAGAAGCAGGAAGTCAGAGAGGCAGTGGAGCTGCCCTTAACTCACTTTGAGCTCTATAAACAGGTGTTTGTGTGTGTGGCTCTGTCTGTTTTATGTTTAATTTGCTTTATTAAAGGATCCCCATTAGCTTATGCCATAGCAGATCATTAGGTCTGTCTGTCTGTCTGTCTGTCTGTCTGAGATATACAGGCATGGTGTAAGGCTGGCTGTTCTCCCTAACTCCTCTTCTGCTGACCCCTCAGATTGGTATCGACCCACCTAGGGGAGTCCTGATGTACGGCCCTCCAGGCTGTGGAAAGACCATGTTGGCCAAGGCTGTGGCGCACCACACTACAGGTAACCTAACACCCCCTACATGTAACTCCCCTCCGCCCCCACCACCACCCTACAGGTAACTCCCCCCACCACCAACCTCCAGGTAATTAACCCTGACCACACACTACCGGTAACTCGCACTCACTCAACACTACAGCTAACTCAACCCCAATACCACCACACTACAGGTAGCTCAACCCCAATACCACCACACTACAGGTAACTCAACCCCAATACCACCACACTACAGGTAACTCAACCCCAATACCACCACACTACAGGTAACTCAACCCCAATACCACCACACTACAGGTAGCTCAACCCCAATACCACCACACTACAGGTAGCTCAACCCCAATA
This sequence comes from Pollachius pollachius, assembly GCF_949987615.1. NCBI lineage: Eukaryota > Metazoa > Chordata > Actinopteri > Gadiformes > Gadidae > Pollachius > Pollachius pollachius. The sequence goes on along the minus strand of NC_136934.1, from coordinate 43,939,273 downwards.
CCACCACACTACAGGTAACTCAACCCCAATACCCCCACACTACAGGTAACTCAACCCCAATACCACCACACTACAGGTAACTCAACCCCAATACCACCACACTACAGGTAACTCAACCCCAATACCACCACACTACAGGTAACTCAACCCCAATACCACCACACTACAGGTAACTCAACCCCAATACCACCACACTACAGGTAACTCAACCCGAATACCACCACACTAAAGGTAACTCAACCCCAATACCACCACACTACAGGTAACTCAACCCCAATACCACCACACTACAGGTAACTTGCCCCCACCATCACCTGTCAGGTAACTGACAAATGGTAGCTAATGTGTGTTTGTTGGTTTTTCCATGGCAGCTGCGTTTATCCGTGTGGTGGGCTCGGAGTTTGTCCAAAAGTACCTGGGGGAGGGTCCTCGCATGGTGCGCGATGTCTTCAGGCTGGCCAAGGAGAACGCCCCCGCCATCATCTTCATCGATGAGATTGACGCTATTGCCACCAAGCGCTTTGACGCACAGACCGGAGGTATGGACCTGTAGTACTACACCATACTACTACTAATACTAATGGTGGCATTACCTGTAGAACTACATAATACTACTACTACTGGTGGTATGACTTGTAATACTGCTACTACTACCATAAATACTGGTGGTATGACTACATGCTAATATAACTACTACCGGTGGTGTAACCTGCTCTACTTGCTAGTACTTATCTCATACTCGGTATGAACTATACTACATACTTATTCTACGACTACTTTCATATGTATACAAACTCTAACCTGTACCGCCTCCTCCCCCTCGCCAGCTGACCGAGAGGTGCAGAGAATCCTCCTGGAGCTTCTGAACCAAATGGACGGCTTTGACCAGAACGTCAACGTTAAGGTGAGCTGTCCTCCCTACTCTGCACCTACAGGGCCCCTGTTTAAACCTGTCTTACTTTGTCAAAGTTAAATTATGCCAATAGGGGAGATTGGTCTAAAGGTTTTGTAGTAGGTCCTGCTGTGTCTACGAGGACGTGGTCTAACTGTGTTTACAGCAACCTGGTCAGGACCTCGCCCAACTGTGTTGACACGACCCTGGTCTCGCTGCATTTATAGGCATCCCATCTAACGTGTCTACAGGGACATGGTCTTAAACCGTTTTTTAAAATGTATATGGTTTAATTATCTCTGTATCTAGATCCAACTGCCTAGGGCTGGCCCCGAATATGTAATTATTGATGAAAAATTCATTCATTTCTAAAAAACATGCGTAAATGAAGTAATTATCAGCATTCACAGTGCCTAACTTTTTCCTTTTCTTTCCTAAAGTGGCTAGATTCATTATAATAAATGTTTTGCATAAAGCAAAACTACAATATCATGTAGAATTTTAGGCCACTCATCCGTCCAACTCGGTTATTGCCGCACTTGAGTGTATAAGATTCCAGTCACACGCCTTCTATAGTATGAGAGTAAGCCTACTTTCATATCTTAGCTGATGGTCAGTTTTAATCAGTTCAGGCTTACCAATTCTCACACAGCATGCAAGATGTCAAAGTAGTACCAATGTCCGAAATACACAACTAACAAAAGGATTGTTTGGTTATTCAAATATTTTGAGCCAGCCCCAAAACAAGTCCTGGAATGTCTATCCTTAAACCCAGGTGATCAATGCTAACTTGTCGAGCTGATACTTATTATTGTTCCCAGGTGATCATGGCTATTAACAGGGCTGACACTCTGTAATGTTCCCAGGTGATCATGGCTACTAACAGGGCTGACACTCTGTAATGTTCCCAGGTGATCATGGCTACTAACAGGGCTGACACTCTGTAATGTTCCCAGGTGATCATGGCTACTAACAGGGCTGACACTCTGGACCCGGCCCTACTGCGTCCTGGACGTCTGGACCGGAAGATTGAGTTTCCTCTCCCTGACCGCCGACAGAAGCGTCTGGTCTTCTCCACCATCACCAGCAAGATGAACCTGTCAGAAGAGGTGGACCTAGAGGACTGTATCCTTCAAAATACACTACAACTAAACCAAACTTTATTACTACAAGAGAGCAATGTACCTACTGAAATGTTTTTTTGGGAGGGTTAGTCGCCTATAATTAGCCACCATGTCTTCGAAATTCACATGCATTCGTGGGCTTGTATCCCCTCGGTGAGTGGACCAGCAGATGTGACAATACCAACTCCAGAGTAGAAACATCATTTTGGAGGACTGCTGATTTTCATGGTTTTAACTCTGCTTTCTTGTTAACTGCTGGTGTGTTATGAGTCAATGGGAATGGTTTGGCTAACGGAATGCTGGCTAGCTGACGCGAGTCAAGGAATTGCGTGGTAGTTTAGACATGGGCGATGAGGCTCTAGCTGGGGGGCTATGGTAAGATGTAGCGTCCATACCAACGGTCGGTCATTCATACCAGACCACTGAACGTTGTAATCGACCAATCAGAATTAAATTTTCCACACAGCTGTGTAAGATAAAGAACTATAACCACCAGACTAACGGCTGTATAACTAAACTGCAGCTTTGTGGGCCTGAAATTGGCTGACCGAGTTGTGTTGCAGCCAACGTGCTCATAGTGTTTCCAGTGTTGTTATTATGGGGTGTTTTCTTGACTCCGGTTCAGACGTGGCGAGACCCGACAAGATATCTGGAGCCGACATCAACTCCATCTGCCAGGAGGTGAGGAGGGCTGCTAGCCGTGGCTCCCGTTGATTGGCTCGATAGTAGAGGTGCTGCCATTGGCTCCTGTTGGAAAAGCCTTGGATGTGATTGGTTGTTCTGTTGTGTTGCAGGCTGGCATGCTGGCAGTGCGTGAAAACCGGTACATCGTCCTGGCCAAGGACTTTGAGAAGGCCTACAAGACCGTCATCAAGAAGGATGAACAGGAGCATGAGTTCTACAAGTAGTCTGATTCCCTCCCACCTCCTCCATCCCCCTCATTACCACCGCCTCCGCCCTTTTGTTTCTGTCAGTACAATGTCTCTTGGAGCTCCTCTGCCTGTCTCTACAGGTGGTGTGTTTGGGGTCTGGGGGTATAGGCTGTATTTAACCCCACTGTATCTGTGTGTTCTCATTAAAGAGCTTTTCCATAAAACAAGGCCTTGGTTCCTGTGGTGTATATGGCTAACCTCGTCATATTGTCGATTCCAAACATTTCAAACCTTTTACACACACCCAAACACGTTACTGAGATAATTAATGTCATTTTGATGGAAGGTATGGAAATCCACAGCAGCCACATTTGTACTGTTAGTTTATTTTGATTATACATAAAGTGGTTGGCATCCATGGAGCTGATGGCTGTACATCTGATAAATATAGTCAAGTCGTAAAACTTTCTCCACTGAGCCTTTCTCAGAAACCTCATAATCTGGACAGCAGAAACTGGTGGGATGGCGTCTATCTCCAACAGCAGCCGAGTAGAATGTCCTCCCCCGGGCTCTCTGTCTCCTCTTTCCTCCCTCTCTGCTGCCATTACTGCCTCGCCTTCTCGTCGTCTGCCCAGGAGTCACAGCAGCTGAGACTGCAGTTCGCCCTTTAGACCACACAGTGGAAAAATCCTATACATTTTAGTAAACGTTGTCACTAAGAAATATCGAAGATCGTTGTAATTATGTAATATCACAATGATAATGCATTTGATTTGTACTAAAGGCTGCATGACCCTCGTGCGTGTAGTTACCGTGCGAGTATTTTATGGGGGATCTTAGCGATACCAACTTATTTCCCGGCTGAGTGGCAGGCAAGTGCTCTGTGACCTTGTCGAATAAGTAACCTAATGAAAAAGTGTTGTAAGGCTGGCTATCTCTGGAATAAAACATAATTGAGGTATATACGTATATGCGTCACAAGGCCAAGACCAGTGCGTCGAAGGTCTACCGTGGTCATGCAGGGATGCGGGGTAAAGGACACCTGTCCGTTCCCATACGGAGCAGATCTGTCACGTCATAAAGTATAAACACCCACTAACGTTGTAAAGATTGCTATCATCGTTCTTAAACTCAAGATATACATAATGTATGACCTATTATTTAGATAATTTCCAAGACATCCTACCTTAATTCAATAAGAATATTAATGTCTAATTTTAATTTATCCAGATTCCCAGATGCAGAATGCATGATTTAATTATACTGAAGAACAACATAAACTATAACCACCTTCTTTTAAGAGCAAGATCAATGTCGTGCATGTCAAACTAGGAAATGGGTTGCGAGAACGACACCGGTAAAACGGTCCAAATAGCTTAGACCTACAAGAATTTAAATGACACTTGTTTATTGTCCAATTTACAAACAATCCATACATGTATCTCTGTTTTGTTTTATTTCGTATTATCCTAACCCCTTGATCCGGTTTTACTCAGTGAAACAGTTTTGCACATTCTTGATGAACTGAACTTAATTTTTTCAACACCCCCAAACAACATAATTGGCATAAACGTCCATAGTTCTCCAAGATACACAACCTGACACTAAAGGTAAATTAAGCATTGCATTTTTAATAATGTTATACTGTTGGTTATTCTGACTTCATATGGGTATCTGGGTTTGTGCTAGTTACTGTGCTGATGATTATGCAATGGTCATACATAACTATTGCAATATAAAACATTGACCACGTAGATGTATTTCCCATATCAATCAAGATTAATTTAGTATTTAATGTTTTGAGTTGAACCGACTATATCGGGGACTGTTGGTTTAGAGCAAGGATGAATTTAAACATTATACAAATATTGCGGGTGCTAGTGAAAGATCCGGAGGTCGGGGATCCGGGGGGCGGGGATCAGGAGGCATGCGCCGCTGCGCGGCAGCTGCCTTCGCTCCTCCCCCGCCAACAGCGGCTGACCATCCACTCCGCACTACATATCCGTTACATTAACTTCCAAACATATCGGGACCAGATTATAAACTGCTCCAGATGGGGCTACCAGCCATCGAGGATAACAACCTGTCTGGGTGAGAATGATACGTCGAAATACAAACATATGGATGTATTTAGATACGATTCATAAATACTTGTACAATGATGAATATGCTTTTATCTAAGCTTCATGTTGTGTTGCGACGTGCAGCTAGCTAGCTAACGGGGCTAGCTCCCCAACAGCTGGCAACTTCTACTTCGAGGTTGTTTTATCTTGTTTTATATTTGCGTTTGATTTGCTTACGGTTGGTGGGTGGAATTCACAAGGTAAACGGCATTTCGGCAAAAGTTGTCGAAATTCACCTCAGCTGAAATAACTATAGAGTTAAAAACTTTCTTTCTGTAGATATGTGGAGATATTTATATATATGTATGTGTAACTTTAACGTAAGATTGATAGAAAGATGGACAGATATATGGATAGTTAAATCGGTGTTAAAATATCATAGGAATGGTAGTTAAGTTGTCATGGACATTCATTGCTGGATTGATGCATATTTTACTTAATTTGGGATTGACGTCATGATTAGTGTTGACTGTTGATAGGGTTAGTCAATGATCTTAGTAAAAGAAGCTCAGAAGAGCCGACGTCTGAAGTGACGTGAGGGGATAGGCGAACAGAAGGAAGCATCATCCTGTTCCTTGAAAAACCGGTTTGAATTCTTTTTTACATTATTGTAGACATTGCATGATGTAGTCTCCCTACATGAAAAACCTCAACAATATGTCCGGACCCTGCGTTTAAAGTACACATGGTAACTTATCTTTTGGTTTCCCCGCACTGTTCTTTAAACTACTAAGCTAATATGTGTAGTGCACCGTGTAGTCTATTTTTCTGGATCAATACGTCTTTATATCCATGTTTTATTAGTATATATTATAATTTATGTCCATGTAATTTTAGTTTATCTCGTTTAGTCCATCATTTAAGCCTTAAATTCATTAGTGTTCCAGCTGTATCTTGTCTTTAAAACGTAAACGACAACTGCAGCATCTGAAACTAAAGTTTGTACTTCCTTGTAAATTGTGACTGTGCAGTAGGGAGTGTGAACTGGTGCTGTAGTTGACTGCAGTAGGGAGTGTGAACTGGTGCTTTAGTTGTATGGTGGCTGCTAGGGTGCAGTGGGTGGTTTTTACGGTGGTCTGGCTAGTTGCTAGGTTATTGTAAGAGGTTGCCCGGGTGTTCTGTGTGGTTGCTACTAGTGGGTTCTGGATGGTTTTTATGGTGTTCTAGGTAGTTGCTAGGATTTTCTGGGTGGCTTTTATTGTGTCCTGTCTCTGGGTGGTTTTTACTAGGTGGTTGTGGTCGCAGGTATAATGCTAGTGCATATGCTGCATTTGCAATATCCCTGTATGTTTCAGGTATACTTCCGCTGTGTCTGTAGCATTCAAAACACTGCTGTATGTCTTTTCATATATAGCAAAGGTTTAATCATTTTTAAACATGTATGAAGTTTCTAGGAGGAGTTACTTAGGGAAGTTCGGGAATAATAATAATAAAACAAATGATGAAAAGAAGTATGATCAATTAACTTTAAATAAGTGTTGATGTGCCCCTTGTCCGATCATGTTACTACGGTTTAACCTGTAGAGCTGCTTTTGAGGGTTTAATATTCAGACCGGTTCCCGTGGTAGTCATTGGTTACAGATCAACGCAAGCTCCTTTTTTGTTCCCTGAGGGGCTTGCTTCAGCAACATGCCGTCTCTCCTCCTGGATAGTTGATGAACTCCAGGTTCGTCCCCTGGGGGAGCAGGGCCAGGGCCTGCAGCCCGGGAGACGCTTAGCAACGCAACCTGCAACCGTCTGGTTTCCATGGTGAAGGGGCTGGCTACATGTTTGCTCAGCAGTTGAGAACTGGCCCGGTCCCTTCACCTCACCATTCACTTTAAATGTTTTGAATGGAACAGACTCCTTAGTGTTGTTATAACTGTGACCTAGAGGCTTGTTTTGAATGTGACATATGCTGTACAATTGTACCTGCGACCTACAGGGATGTTATAACTGCAACAGACTCTGTAAATTTGTCCGTCCATAGTGGAAAAATCGACCAGCAAAGGAACTGTTTATGTACATCTAATGCAACACAAATTATATTTTTATACCTACGGAATGGTTGAAATACATTACTGGCCATTGGCTGGTAGCAGATGTCAATTTTTGACTCTAGCATTTGGACACTGGTTTAATTACTTATAGATGATATAACAATCCACTGTAACTTGGCAGGGAATATAAAGCTCCACATTAACCCATCTGTACTGCTAATGCTTGGGGCGTTGACCTGCTTATCTTGATGACAACCTTTTCATCGATGAAAATCGGGGACACCCAGAGATACTGTATACCTTCTGTTGTGGTTTTGTTTCCTTTCTGCTCTCCCTATGGTTACTTTTAGGAATTTCATCTCTGGGGTCATTTTGTGGCTTGTATCATTACAGTTCTGGCTAGCGTTGTGCAGTGTTTTTATCCTCCTTAAATAACATGGAGTTTTTGTGACTTCAACTGGACGTTGCGTGGGGCATCTACATTAGAGCCCGACCGATTAAGGATTTTTATGGCCGATACAGATACAAATATTTGGTGATTTAATTCAATAGTCCGATATATCGGCCAATATATATTTAAAAAATAAATTCCAGAAACGCATAACAAAACATAAACCAATTTCCCTAACATTGGTTATTTGTAGTTATTTATGAATCCTCACTAAAATAATAAGGTAATGCAGTTTAAAAATAAACTTTATTTTATTGTTTTATTGTCACAACAGAAAAGAACATCAAAATATATTAAAGTTCTGATAAATAAAATGTATAAAAATTCAATCTTAAGATATGAAACAAAAACACAATAACCCCAAAAAAAAAAAAAAAACATTAATCGGCCATTATAAATGCAGATACCGATAGTTTGGAAAATGCCTAATATCGGCTGATAATATCGGCCCGCCGCTAAATCGGTCGGGCTCTAATCTACATATCAGCATATTCATCATGTCATTCATATGACTATTGCCAAAAGAGTAACAACATAATGAGCTGTCCCCCTGGTCCATCCAGTGTATCTGTCCCTGCCAGCAGGATGAAATTGACACCTGCAGTAGTTTAGTATGGCACCCGGCGGTGCCTTCTGCCCTCGGATTAAGCCTCTCCATTTGTTTCCATGGAAAACAGAGAACTGTAACCTGGCCACGCCCAAGAACATACCTGGGAAGCCAGTATAGATGCAGGAAGCCCTTGGGGGTCCAATTTCATTAGCTAGCTGAGTACATCAACCGGCTCAGTACACTAGCTCATGGACAGAGCCCACTAGCTAGCAGAGTGCACTAGCTAGCAGTGCACACAAGCTAATGAAGAGTACACTAGACAGCCGGTACACTAGCTAATGAAGAGTATACTAGATAGCTGGTACACTAGCTAGTTCAGAAGACACAGGCTAGCTGAGTAGCGTAAGCGTCATTACTATACGAGGGTTTGAACCTGAGCAGGACCAGCTGTTTGTGTTTTAAACAAAGTCCCTGTGTTGAGGAAAAACACAGACACACCAACACACAGTCACACATCCACCGTCAGTCAACTTTCAAAAAATAGAGTAAAAACGCCCATCTGCTTGACCATATAGTTCTAGACTTTGAGATTTGTGTTATCATAGAGGTTGTCATTTATAATGAGGCAACAAGCCATTGAGCGGATTGTAGATCTGCAACGAATGCATCGTCAGAGATCACGGTTTGAACTTTGACCTTAAGCCTCAAACAAACTGTCTTTTTCCCTTAGACATAAATCACACAGTCCTCATATTGCATCCATACTAGTAAACTACATTCTCATTCTATAGTTATTATTGCTATCTGTTGTATGTATTGATCATAATCTCGATAGCAGTGCAACAAGCCAATGTTTATTCGCACTGTGGTATGTAGATATAGGTTGCTTTGAATGCAAAATAGTACGCAGTTATATCGCAAAAGTTTCAATTTGGATACCAACTTTCTCCGAAAGACTGATTACTTTTAGTTATCATCAGGGAAACAACCTAAAAAAATGTAAGTCTCCAAAACATGAATGTATTAAAGAATGCTCCATTTGCACACTAGACTCACCTGGCATAATCCCCCCCGTCTGCGTACGTCCATTCGATACACTATTATTATATACAATTTATTATTGAAAAGTGAAACTCCATTGTGATTGAATCCTTTAAATACCTTGATTATTTTGGTGAAAGGAAATTAGCTTGTTTTACAAGGCTGTATGAGATTGAGGGTTCAATGTGCTTTTTCACTGGCACGATATATGGCTGCCGACGAATAGTCAACAAATAATTTATGTTACGATATAGATCAAAGGCAGCTTTTATGGATTTTAGTCTTTTGGTCTCTTAATGCTTGATAACCCCTAATAATATATTTGCAAGTAAGTAACTGGTTACTGTTCACCCTATCACTTAAAGTTGGAAAGGTGGGTGGTACACTACTTGTTGAAATCCACAACAAAATATCTAATGAGCTGTGTCAAATCATTAAGTAAAATCATAAATCTTGTGCATTTGCTTAGAACTCCCCCCTCTCAGAATAGGATCAGTGTTTACAACTTATTGATCTGGGGCCTGGTGTGATGCAACAACACAGACAGAGAGAGAGAGAGAGATATGCTGATGGTACCGGACTTCTTAGCACTTCAGAGAGAGAGAGAGAGAGAGAGAGAGTACTGCAATGAACTAGTTTAATATAATTTAAAATTAAGAAATGCACGGGACAACATGATTTTGATAGTTGTATCTGACAGTCCCAGTCACCTCCTCGTCTACTGCTGTCTTTCAGAGAGAGCTGTGATTGGTCCTGATCCTGTGTCCCGCCTACTGACGTGTCTACCAGCTACTGATTGGCTCATGGTAAACAAACTGGACCCCAAGCCTGTAAGTTAACCAGTTTAAAACACTAAGTTAAACAGTCTGTTAGGTTAACAGTTAAAGAGCCAGCCATTTTAACAATTGTTTAGGCACTTAAGCAATTCTTTTTAAGTTAAAATACTGATCTGTGTGATCACCATCCTAACCATCTCTCCTGGTTTCACTTAAACATCTGTTATCCTTTCAAGCTTGATGTGCGCTCGCCACAACGGCAAACAAGAACTATAAAGTTTCATCTTATGGATTCAACCTGCGTCATGACATTTTAGAAAATCCAAAACAAACCGTGAAGCGCCATATAAGTACTAAACAAACGTTTTATCAGAGGCCAAAGTGCTACTGCAGTTGTTTACGATTGGGGCAGGCGCACCCACGCTACATCCTCTTGGCAGAATCGAGAAGGGTTGTTTGGATAAATCTTTGCAGAGAAATCTGACCGCTTTAACAACTGTTGATTTTCATGGTTTGATCAGCCAGAATGGGTTTGTCCTTTTTTAAATGGTTAAACAGTGTAAAATATGCTGACTGTTTTGTGTTTTGTGTTGAAGGGGGATGAGGTGCCCGATGTGGACCAGCAGAAGCCCCAGTACAGCTAGCATCCAGCAACGCTAGCACCCAGTACAGCTAGCCCCACTAGCACCGCTGGCTCCCAGTTCAACTAGCGCTAGTAGCACATAGCAGCACGAGCATCTAGCACCCATTAAAGCTTGCGCTGCTAGAACACTAGCCTCTCTAGCAATACTAGCATCCAGTACAGCTAGCACCGCTAAAACACACACCTCGCACCGCTCAGAGCTCAATACATGCAGCCATGAACTGAGTGAATCAAATACAAACATTTTGAACTTGTCTTTCATTTCGTGTTTTATTGCTTCAAGGCCTCTGTTGGTTGGGTCACTCTTACTTACAACCTGCCAAAGGTGCCTTTGGGAACCCCCCTCCCGACCACGTCCCCCTTATGTTTGACACCACTGGTCTCCCCCGTGCCGTTGCATGCTGCTAAGACAGCCCGACAAGGCGTCGCCGATCGTGCGCCGCGCGCACACCTCCGCCTGCCTGGGCCACGGCCTCCCGTCGCCGTGAAGACCCCCGGCCTCTGTCGCCATGGTGAGCTTCCAGTCCAAGTGGCGCTACCTGTTCATGTTCCTGGGCGTGCAGCTGGTCGTCATGGCGCTGCTGTCCCGCGAGGGCTACCAGAAACGGGTCACCTACTTCATGCGCATTTTCCGCAAAAGCGACGGGGGCGGCCGTAACCTGTCGGCCAGTGGCAGCGACGTCTACGCCAACCTGACAATCCTGGCTAGGGCCCCGTCCAGCAGTGACGTCATGACCTACTGCCCCCCGACCTCGCCCTTCATACGTAAGTTCACGTTCGGACCTCCTGATCATGTTGTATTATAGCTACCCGGTTCTGTTGTCGTTTTTTAAATTCCTGGTTCTGTTAGTGTTTTATAATCCTGGTTGTTTGTAGTTCATACCTCCTGCTTCGTCTTTGGTGGTTTCAGGTGGGCCAATCCATGTAAGCTTCCCTTCGGGCCTGACTCTGGCGCAGGTTCAGCGGAAGAACCCCCTGGTGGTGAGGGGGGGGCGCTACCGGCCGCCCGGCTGTGAGTCCAGGCACAGCACAGCCATCATCATCCCCCACAGGAACCGGGAACACCACCTCAAGTTCCTCCTCTACTACCTGCACCCCTTCCTCCAGCGACAGCAGCTCAACTATGGGATCTACATCATACACCAGGTGAGACAATCCCCATGACAACAAGTTCACCTGCTGGCTGTAATTTATTGTTTTTAAAAGACTCTGACATCTTGCCGAAAAAATAAAGAATATATAAATAATGAATATATCAACAAGCTAAACACTGATTCCGGGAAAGACCAGAGGAACTGGTGAAAAACAGCCAGGTTTCCAGTTTCCAAGAGGAAGGTAACAGGAGCCTTGGGAGTTTGAATTTCAGACACCTACAATTAACCTACGGACCTCACCTCTACTTGTGTATATATGTTCATGAAGATCGCCCCCACCAAACAACTCAGTGGATCATCCAACAAGACTGTGCTGGCCAGTCGGCGACTCTCCAGTGAAGTACAAAGCTTAGCAAACAAGCTCACACATAGCTGCGAGGGTCAGGTTCCCATTCACGTCCGTCCATGCAGGGAAGGTTAGGATCCGGGTTTGGACTCAAGCCTTTTGGGGGCAGATGAAAGCGAGCGTAAGGTGTAACACAGGAATGTGTGGGAGTGACCGTGTCATGCTTGATTGAATCTACCTCACCCCACCATATTCAAAGAACACACGAGGTAAACAAATGTCCATATTTGCATTGCTGAAATAACGAAGGAGTTATGAATAGAAACCGATACGCATTGAATCCTTACTATTTGTCATAGGTACTAGGGCTGGCTATTGCCAGGTACCTCACAATTCAATTCAATTCGATTCTTTAGGTCTTGATTCGATTTGATTTGATATTGATCCAATTGCTTCAATATCGATTCAATAATACATGCAAAAGACAAAATACCTAAATATTATTTAGAATTAACCCTTTCAAAATGAATTAACCATTTCATTGTGCTTTAACTAGCAAAAAGGGAATACACCATTGTACAGTATTGTTCCTGAGCTAAACTTGCAGCATAAAAGTAATAATCATAACATGGACAAAACGAAAAGGGCATGTACATTTAGGAATACTCTCTTCTAGATTACAATGACTGAGTATGCTTCTTTTTTTATTTCATTTTTATTTCATTTTTATGGAAATAATCGATTTCAAAAAAATTCTGAATCGAAATTGAATCGAGAACAAATGAATTGCATTGATGAATCGATATTTTTACCCAGCCCTACCCAGGTACATTGTTTCCCCCAGCACTGTATGGTTAAGGCAGCCGCCCTAACAACAATAGGGCCCCGCCTTGACTACCAATGTATTGAAAAAAAAAAATAAAAATTGTTATTTTTTAGATATATTTTTAAATTATGGTGCATTAACAAAGTACAAAACTCCCGTTGGGAAAGAAAACATACTTCCATCAGGTACGAAAAATAAAGATAAATAATGCATTGGGCTTTTTGAATGGAATTTAAACGGCGGTGGTTGTATATATTACTGCGAACCCACCCCCCCACCACCACAGTCAGGTGATGAAGGAGATTGTGCAAGGTTGCATTCATTGCAGCATAAAAAGTGTATCTCCATAAAGGTGGTGAAATGCACAGTTTTCAACAACCTAGCGCGTGGGTCCTCTCCCGTTGCCCCGTCCGGTTGGCCAGCAGCCTAGAGCCCACACACAGTTCAGTGAACATGATGAATAAGGGTTAATGACTAAAATAAACATTGGCCTGTTGATAGTTTAGCTACAGTCGTGCTCATAAATTACATCTGAAGTGCTGTAAACGATTAATGCGGCACAGTGAAAATAGTGTCAAATTTTTTTTCCTGCATTATACATTGTGTTAGAATTCTATCTAAACAATGGGTAACTTATTTATTGTTGTTAACCTGACAATTATTTGCACAATGTACTGTATTTACATCTGTTGACATTGGCATTAAGAAATTGTATATAATGCTGGATTTATGAATAATAGTGCATCACATTATATCTTGTGAGTAAAATCTATGACACTCAAAAAAGACCAGATCGATAAGCAGTAATTATCAGTAGTATTACGGTTTAAATCGTACAGTCTTAAAGTTTAATCAGACTTTAGATTAATATCTGAAGTCTTGCGGCGAGCTAAAATCTGGTCTTGACTTTCCTTAGCTTCGTATTTGTTTCATCCAATATTATTGCTGGAGGCAGGGATCTGTAAGGGTGTTATCGGCAACCAAAAACTTGACACTAGTGCACTGTAAAAAAGGGTATTTAAAGGTCTCAAATCAACAAAGGGTTGACTGGCCCCTGTACAAATTCACTTCTGAAAATCGTCATACAAACGGGAAAATAAGTTTTCTTCGAACTCTAGAGGATCTCTATAGGATAAATCTTCCTCCTAGGTAGATTTAACTCTGCCTAGTGTGAGTGCGGCCTTACAGTCCTTGTTGCCGGCCCAGGCTCTGTGCCGTCTCCCCCAAGGAGTTCTGCTGTATATATAGGATTCTTTATAGGCAAAGGCTTAAATATATTTTTGCATCTGACTGGGAGTTCTCTGACCTCAGGAGTGACAATAGTTTGTTTAATGCTTGTTTTAATGCTTATTAGATCTATAAACAGCCCTAAATTACATCCTTTAAACAAAAACACAAATGTTCCTTGTCAGAGGCTTTAAAAAGGATGAAGCCAGTCTATTCTCATTATTATTATTATTATTATTATTATTTTTGTTGCTATGGGGATTAATTGATAGATAGATATGACAGATAGACTATACATTTAGTTTTATATATATATACTCTATTAAACTCTACTTACCTGCTGTGTTCATGTCAGGGTCAACAACATATTGAGCTTTTGTGATCGGTTGTCCAAAACGGGTACTGGAGCGATTGGTAAGGGGGAGCAGAAGGGATTGGTGGTGGGTCGTGGGTAAGGAGCTGATTGGTTTGGGGCCTAGTTAATGAGCTGATTGGCTTTTTCCTCCTAGGCCGGGAACTACACGTTTAATCGAGCCAAGCTAATGAACGTGGGCTTCCGGGAGGCGATGCGGGAGGAAAACTGGGACTGCCTGTTTTTCCACGATGTGGACCTGATCCCAGAAGACGACCGCAACACATACATTTGTGACGCCAACCCAAAGCACGCAGCCATCGCCATGGACAAGTTTGGCTACAAGTCAGTTCCTGTTCTCCTTCAGTGTTTTTGGGCACTTTATCTGTTCATCTACTCTACCTCTACAGAGCAGTGGGATGTTGTATTTTATTATAGCGGCAATGCCACTTATTTTGTTGGCATATCAATGAATGGAGACGATATGTTTTTGAATAATGTGTCCAAGAAGTAAAGGATTGAGAATGAATGGATGATGGTCGGTGCTACAGGTCGCTATAGCTTCAGGCAAGTGATGGAGGGTTTGTTTGGTTTGGTCTGCTTGAAGCAGTTGGGAACTGCAGACTGGTCAGCGAGAGATTGAATATAGAGGTGAATACCTGGTCGGACCAACCTCTGAGGACACGGCCTGTAATACCACCTGGCCCAGGCACATTCCATGGGTTAACTCCTCTTTAAAAGCTCTCCTCATCTCGTAAGCCCTCTCATCAATCCTCAGGCTAGCCTCACAGTAAGAAAGGTGTTACTCACCTTAAACCGTGCGTAGAAGTTGTTGAGATATTCAGAAAGGCGGCGGGCTGGGCATGATATTGTACGGCAATTTTAGACTACCAGGTAACTTTAATCAAAGATCCTTGCTGGATGGGCAGCCTGCCCCTATATGGCTGGCTTCTTTTTGCGGAATTGAGTCGGTCCAGATCAATTGGGGTAGTTTCCCTGTTAGTCAAGCATTTTTTCCATACAGCACAAAAATGAATACAGTGGGGATGTGTGGTTCTTTAAAAAAGTTTTAGACCCCGTTTCCCCTTGTGTCGTGTGGATCTAAAATGTTAGATATTTGTCCCATCCAGGCTTCCTTACAATTTGTACTTTGGAGGCGTGTCTGCTCTGACTCCGCTGCACTACCTCAAGATGAACGGCTTCCCCAACAACTACTGGGGTTGGGGGGGCGAGGACGATGACATCGGAGTCAGGTACCCTAGTCCTCCATACTGCCCACAACTCCTTCTGGATTGCGACCATAGTTGGAAGAACACCTGGTCTGACTGATGTCCCTCGGGTGTTTTTCAGGGTTTCTCTCGGTGGGATGCACATCACACGTCCGTCTGTGAGAGTCGGCCGCTACAAGATGATCAAACACAAGCTGGACAAAGGCAACGACATCAATCCAAAACGGTGAGGTCAAAACCCTGCTCAGTGAGGATTTTTTCTGGTTAAAGGCCTGGATTCAAGCATCACGAGATGATCCCGCAAGATGTTTATCACAAAATGTTTCAGAAGGTCCATTCAATTAGACATCCTGAGTTTCTCCTGAGTTTCCGCAAAGAAGTCTGACATTGTTCACTCCATGGCCCATCGTTTACACTTGCTTCACAACATATCGATTGGAAGAAATGTCCTGACTGTGTTTATGGCTCTCCCACCCCACAAACCCAACCTCCCAGCACAAGTACCTGAGGGAACCCCTTGTTGTTGTCAAATGTTTTCTTAGGAGAGGTTTAGTATAAGGGTAACCTAGTAAGTTGGGCTAAGGAGAGGTTTAGTATGAGCGTAAACCCAGCTAGGTGTGGTAAAGAGCAGAGGTTTAGTCTGAGGGTAACCTAGCTAGGTGGGGTAAGGAGAGGTTTAGTATGAGGGTAACCTAGCTAGGTGGGGTAAGGAGAGGTTTAGTATGAGGGTAACCTAGCTAGGTGGGGTAAGGAGAGGTTTAGTATGAGGGTAATTAGCTAGGTGGGGTAAGGAGAGGTTTAGTATAAGGGGAACCTAGCTAGGTGGGGTAAAGAGCAGAGGTTTAGTATGAGGGTAACCTAGCTAGGTGGGGTAAAGAGCAGAGGTTTAGTATGAGGGTAACCTAACAGGTTGGGGTAAGGAGAGGTTAAGTAAGAAGGTAACCTAGCTAGGTGCTAATGTTTCCTGGTGTCTCCAGATTCAACATGCTGGCCAAGACCCGCCAGTCCTGGAAGCTGGACGGGATGAACACTGCAGAGTATGAGATCGTATCGCGCCAGTACCTGCCCCTCTACACCAACATCACGGTGGACATAGGCACAGAGGAAGGCCTCCACAAAACCCCAGCAGCTGCCAAGCCAGAACCCGTCGATCCAGCCAAACCCAACCAGGAGCAAGGGAAGAGCTAGTGGCAGTTGCAGTTGACTGGAAGGTTACTTCTTCTTAATGCAGGGTTACCAACCCACTGGAACCCACGTGCCCGTAGAGACACTTTGTTAATGCTGCACAGGAAGAGACACACACAGTGACGGATCTTAAAGACACTCCGGACTGCGGGTTGGAGTACAGTTAAACCATGGACTCTATGAGTTACTACTAGAACATGTAAACGTATGTAATGTACAGCGCCGACCGCTGGCTAACCCTCACGCTGCCTTAAAGTCCATGGATGAATGGTTCCATTTTTAATGAAAACAGATTTTAGTTTTTTATTTCATCTTATTTTTCGGTGCCGGCCTGGTGTGAGCAGTTGGTAGCATACGGACAGCTGCTTCCTGGTAATAGCGGGGTTTATTATCGTCTTATAGGGCTCTTATAAAGGAGCTGTGAATAAGAAATAGAGGTAATATTACTGCTTCCAAAGAGATAAAATGATTCAAAACACGCCTTTTCTGTCAGCCCACGCCCTCATAGGAGGCCTGTAGGCTCCAGCCCTTTTAGTTCAGTCTAGTTTTCTACTGTATTTGATTGTACGCCTGTGTAGTTGTATATCTTTGCCTTGTTAAGCAGCAAGTCCCAGAGACGGCCGCCGTCCCTGGCTACAGATTTGTTGTCCAATCAAAATGAGTCAATCACTGACTTCTATATGCCTTGATTATGTGTATATTTTTGTAAATGTAATTCTTGAGTGCTGGCAACTTTTAACCACTTTGCTTCTCCAGTAGAGATTCTATCCTATATGTGGAAATCAAAAGCGTTGGCCATCACGTTGTGAGACCTGTGGGCTGACGCAGCCTTCAGCACTGGTGGCTCCTAACGTATCCAGAAGCTCTTCCAGACACGTACCTCGGTCCGCCCCTTGTTTCTTTAGTCAAATCCTTGTTCAGATCACCCGCAAACATTGTTCCCACCTCTTTAACAACAGCAGTTCCAAAATGCGTGTTCCAAAATTGAATCATAGACTAGGGGACAGAACCGGGCCTCGGCCACCAGAACCCCTTTGTCCCAGACAACAGAACCCTTTCCCTCCCCCGACACCAGACACCCTTCCCCCCCGACAACAGAACCCCTCCCCCCCCCAAGACCCCAGAACCCCTTCCCACGAAAGGCATCAGAAGCCCTTCAGACACCAGAACCCCTTCCCACCCAGACACCAGAACCCCTTCCCACCCAGACACTGGAACCCCTTCCCACCCTGACACCGGAACCCCTTCCCACCCAGACACTGGAACCCCTTCCCCCCTGACACCAGAACCCCTTTCCCCCCAAAGCCAGTACCCCTCCCCCCCAGATGCTACAACCCCAGACACCAGTACCTGTATTCCAGAAACCGGGACCGACCAGTTGAGGGGTGGGTAGGAGCAAACCAAAGAGCTCTAGTGTGGGTGCTGTGTGAGTGGGGTGGGGAGGTGTGTGGTTTATGCTCTATCGATTTGAGACTGTGTCCTGCCAAATGGGATGCTTGAAGGACAATTTTATTCAGACAAGATATCTTCTTCACAATAAAACTCCTTATTCTAATGCTTTTTGTGGTCATTATTGTTTCATTGAGAATTGTTGGGCTTAAATCCGATGATGACTCTATCTCTGTCAAGTGTTTTCCTAGTACTTTTAGTTGTTTTGTTGACTATGCAATGCTATTAGACAAGTGCCACCTAGTTCCTGACAAGTAGTAAGAGAAGTTGGTCAGAGTTAAATCTTGGGCAGAACAGGCTTTTTGTTCAGTTAAAGGTTTTAAAAATATAAAAGCCATGAAGGTTTTCCCTATGTAACAGTAGAGCAGTCTTCATAAATTATAACATGGTATCAGTGGCGAAGCTAGACCTTTTTTGCCTTACTCAGGAAAAACTTGCCTTAGCCCACCCTATCGTTTCGTCCTCAAATCTAATATTCTTCCTTTTTTTTTTACACAAGCAATGGGAGGATGGGTGCTGTACACTAATGAATAGGCTCAAATGGGCTTTGGACATCGAGCGCAACCTTCCGGCAGGAATCTCTAACCTCTGATTGGTGGGTGGGCGTCTCCTGTTTGACAAAACCAAAAAGGCAGCACGAGCGCACCTAACACAGTTTCTGCTGTTTCGTCTGTCAAAGAGGCTAGCTAGTCTTTATCAGAAAATCGACGATTTTCAGCTGTGTTATAACATGACCAGGTAATAATTCATTTTTAAATCTTGACATAATCTGTCAGATGTCTATTAAATGACAGTTGACCACAAGGTGATTCTATCTATGCGTCCCCCCGAAAAGTCAGAACCTAGAATTGCCCCTGCATGGCATTAATAGAATAGCCTGTATATACTGAGACACAGCCTTAACACACTAGACATCGTTATAAACGGACAATGCCTTGTTACACATAGTATTCGCGCAATATTACAAATCTGGTATATAAATATTGATATACCATATTTTTATTGTATCTTCCGTTACATTTGCAAAAGTTCCAAATAATAAATACGCATGCAGGGGCTGAGCATAGACTTATCGCCCCCTTTCTGCCATTGGGTGGGGTTGTTCGTCCACTTTGATGGATGCAGACTGAAAGGACACTCAATAACGGCTTGGCGGCTTGTTTATTTTCTATGTAACGATTCCGTCGCAGATCGGCAACGAGTCTGGCTGACAATAGGATTGGTATAAAAAGTATATTCAAATATTTATGAATTTCTTTAAAGAAAGTTCATACAGTTAGTTTTAATTCAATTATAACTTATCAGAGAAATCATTTTGCCATTTTAAAATTCAGTGGGTAGCCTACACATAATGTACAAGCCTACATAGGTTACTCTTAATTCCGCATTCAAATCAATCCAAGGTTCATCAATTGTCACTATTTAGGATATCACCATAACATAACTCTCAGGGTTACTTATCTGTAAATTCTGCTTTGTGTTTGGAATGTCAGCTGGCCTGGTCCTACCCATTCTCACCTCTGACAGACAGCAGACCAATTTACGCTGTTCGTACTGCGCAGTAACTTCCCGTAATGGAGCTTCTGCTAGGGATTTGTTTTTTTTTACTTTCAATTTAATTAAATTTCAATTTTATTTGTATAGCCCTTATTCAAAGGTACTGACTCAAAGGGCTTA
Organism: Pollachius pollachius; assembly: GCF_949987615.1. Lineage (NCBI taxonomy): Eukaryota > Metazoa > Chordata > Actinopteri > Gadiformes > Gadidae > Pollachius > Pollachius pollachius. The sequence goes on along the minus strand of NC_136934.1, from coordinate 43,919,437 downwards.
ACAGGCCAACTATTTAGCATATATTTAGAGTATTAGTATTATGTAGTTGAGTATTCTCTTATTCTGTAGTAGGCCTATTCTGTAGTATTCTGTAATTTAGTATCTGTATTCTAATCCAACCGACTCTACTGCACCTACTCTATTCAACTGTACTGTATTTCCTCTATTCCACTCTATAATCTATTCTACTGTACTGTTTTTCCTCTCTATTCCACTCTATAATCTATTCTACTGTACTGTATTTCCTCTCTATTCCACTCTAATCTATTCTACTGTACTGTATTTCCTCTCTATTCCACTCTAATCTATTCTACTGTACTGTATTTCCTCTCTATTCCACTTTATAATCTATTCTACTGTACTGTATTTCCTCTCTATTCAACTCTATAATCGATTGTACTGTACTGTATTTCCTCTCTATTCCACTCTATAATCTACTGTACTGTATTTCCTCTCTATTCCACTCTATAATCGATTCTACTGTACTGTATTTCCTCTCTATTCCACTCTATTCTACTGTACTGTATTTCCTCTATTCCACTCTATAATCTACTGTACTGTATTTCCTCTCTATTCCACTCTATAATCGATTCTACTGTACTGTATTTCCTCTATTCCACTCTATAATCGATTCTACTGTACTGTATTTTCTCTCTATTCCACTCTATAATCTACTGTACTGTATTTCCTCTCTATTCCACTCTATAATCTAATCTACTGTACTGTATTTCCTCTCTATTCCACTGTACTGTATTTCCTCTATTCCACTCTATAATCTACTGTACTGTATTTCCTCTCTATTCCACTCTATAATCGATTCTACTGTACTGTATTTCCTCTATTCCACTCTATGATTGATTCTACTGTACGGTATTTCCTCTCTATTCCACTCTATAATCTACTGTACTGTATTTCCTCTATTCCACTCTATAATCGGTTCTACTCTACGGTATTTCCTCTCTATTCCACTATAATCTATTCTACTCGTGGCACCTGTTACATTCCTCCCCTAAGCAACCGGCTGCTGGTGGACTCAGCTATCTAGTGGTGGAACAGGGTAAATACATTATAGTATTGTAGAAATAAAACTTGTAAATATTCCATCAAAGCTTGATTAGGGGTTCCTCCTACCCAACTAACTTAACTTACCCCAACTCTAGTCTTACTCTACTAACACCTTATCCTTACTCTACTATAAAACTAAGCCCACGGGCTTGGAAGGTTCATGTGTATTTATTCTACAACAATTATATGAATAACAATATATATTTGGGCGCTCACACACACACACACACACACACACACACACACACACACACACACACACACACACACACACACACACACACACACGCACGCACACACACACACACACACACACACACACGCGCACACACACAATTTCCATGCAACTACGACGGAAGTACCCTGGTTGAAAATTAACCAGTATCTCCAGTATCAGTTCGGACCGTACCAACTGGACCACAGGGGGATCCGTTTAAGATCAAATAGTATTGCAGAGAGATGGAACCCACAACGCCACATAATACAAAAAATAAAAGTTCAAATCGACGGTAAATGATTCGTTTTTGAGGGAAAATATTGATTAACTATATCAATTTAACTTGTGAGCGTTAAAACAGAAACAGACACCACCCACCAGTCCGTGTTTGGCGACCCGTCCCTCCAGCCTCACCTTGACGCAACGCGCCTTGCGTAACACCTCGATACCTGGCTGAAGAACGGGAACACGGGAGTAACTGTAGATGTCGATTAATGTTTCATCGATGAGTTTTTTGTTTGCGCAGATATATAATTTAAATATCGATGGAAACTTCGAAACAACGGATGAAAATGTTTTGGACTTTGTTTGTGGCCGTTGTACTGGCAACAGGTAGGCCCGGGGCCTGGGTGCGTCCTCTTCCGTGTGTTGATCACTTCTGCTGTCTTTGCGTCAATCGTACACCAATCTCTGCTCTTAATGTGTAGGTCCTGTTATTCTACAACATTTCTCCAGATATCCATGATTATCCCCATTCTTGTGGGAAACCTTTCGGTCGAAACGCTCTTGTGTTTTACCTGAACCGAAGGGCCCCTCTATTGAGCAACTATCCTCGTACACACGTACTACATAAACAACATTTTTGATTACATTTAAAGAATTAAAACTAAGTAGGCTATACATTTTCTATTTTCTACGTATGTTTAGCTTTTAAAATATCTCCGAATCATAGCCTACTTTAAATGTTAAAGTAACGAGTCATGTTTTCATTACTATATATTCGTATTTATTGTTAGTTTTTTTGAGAATCGTTCAGCTATTTTATGTAGCCTAAACAACCGGTAGGCTGCTGTATATATTCCTAACCTTTTAATCATTTGGCAAATTGAAAAACTTGATGTCGATCCAGAGTTCGGGTTATCCATGGTCAGAATGTATATATCACAAGTTAAAACTTTATGGGTTAAAAACACGGCAAGTGCAAGAGGCCAATTATATTTATATCAAATGGGCGTTGAGTCATATGGTAAAGTATAGTAAATAATAGACGGGTTATAAATAGCAGAGTTTCGTCCCAGACTGACCTGGTGATGATTCATACCCAGGTGGTTGTGACACTGATGTGTAACACTAATGTCTAACCATTGTGTTGTGGCTGTGGTGCGTCTGCAGGCTACACCGGGGCCATCTCGGTGCAGTGTCCCACCAAGCGCTACATCGCCATCCTCTTCCAGCCCGTGGTCCTGAACTGTAACTACCAGACCACCGCCTCCACCCAGCCCCCCGTGGTGACCTGGAAGTACAAGTCGTACTGCCGCGACCCCATCCAGGCGGCGCTGAGCCCCAACAGCGCGGAAAACCTCCTGAGCCAGAACAACCCCAACTACGACCCCAACATCGAGTGCGCCGACAGCCTGCGCACCATCCGTATCGTGGCGTCCAAGCAGGCCAACTCGGTCACGCTGGGCACAGAGTACCAGGGCCGCAAGATCAGCATCATCAACAGTAAGCACGCGTCACTTGACCACATGACTTAAGGCACAGTTATGGTTCGACGTCGAGGCAATGCGATGACAACGCAGACGCTTTGACGCAGTCGTGAACCTGTTTTAGTCCTGCTTCGGGTTTTAGTGAGCGGACACAGCCCTTGCTGCTGCGTCGCCTCGACGAAATGTTACAATTTTGGGAGGCGCGCACCAGGCCCTTCCTTGCGGTGGACGCAAGGAAGGTCCGCATGGTTCCGTGAACCCCCTTGCGTTGCCTCGACGTGGAGCTATAACTGAGCCTTGAGCATTCAGAACTTTGGAGTACAGCCGCGTTGCGCTGACTTTCGACGTCGGGCGAGCATACCCAGCCTCCAAACATATTTTTTTATGTCTTATTCTTCATAGGCTTAGGTGTGTTTGATTTCTGTTCCTGTTTGTTTCACGCCTACCTTCGATTGCCATGTGAGGGACAAATAAAGTGTTGATGTATTTTCTTCTGCTGAACCACCTGACAATCAGATGCAGACCTGAGCATCGGCCAGACGGCGTGGGGGGACAGCGGAGTCTACGTCTGCTCCGTCATCTCTGCCCAGGACCTGACGGGGAACAGTGAAGACTACACCGAGCTGATAGTACTAGGTACTACTCACTCACTCACTCACTCACACACAGATACTGATGGTATCGGACATCTCAGCACTGAGTCACTCACTCACTCACTCACTCACTCACTCACTCACTCACTCACTCACTCACTCACTCACTCACTCACTCACTCACTCACTCACTCACTCACTCACTCACATACACACAGATACTGATGGTACTGGACTACTTGAAACTCACTCACGACTCACTCATACAGATACTGGTGGTACTGGACTACTTGGCACTTCAGAGAGAGAGTACTGATAAACTAGGTTATTATCATAGAAGTGATGAAATGCATTAACTAAGTCAAGTAAATGCCATGCAAGTATCTGGCAGACTAGCATGGATTAGTAGATGGAAATCCCAGCAGTGAGAGTTTGGTATCGGCTAGAGCGGCAACAGAGATTAGAGCGGACCAGGAAGGGGGTTGGAGGTCATTTAAAAGTAATTGATACTTTATCTTCTTTCACAGAGAGAAAGTCAAACACTACCGACCTCCTGCCTGGCATTGACTTACTGGTCATGGAAGGTAGTACTAGCTCTGTTTGTAGTATTGTTTTAGTGAAAGCTAGTACAAGCAATTTCTTTTAGTATTACTGCTGTGGGAGGTAGAACTTGCTCTGTTTTTGAGTATTGCTGGTCTAGTACATAAGATAAATACTGCTACGGAAGACGTTACCAGCCATGTTTTTGAAGTATTATGTATTATTAGTCTGCTGTTGGAAGTATTAATAGCGTTGTTTGTTTTGCAGTACATGTAGTATAGAAAGTGCTGGTCTAGTACATGTATTACTTGTATGCCAGGTAGTACTAGCTCTTTTTAGTATTTTAACTGCTAACCAAGGTTGTTCCAGCCTAGTTTTTCGATTAGTGTAGGTTGACCCTCGTATTCTGAAAGGTCTTTTAATTAGAACACACTACATGCTATTCAGGTGTAAACATTAAGCTATTTGCTAAACAGTGGCTAAATGGTTTGCTAAGTAATAAATGCTTTACTTGGTGCTAAGCAGTTAGCGGGGTGTATGGCACTTAGCTTTGTGTACGTCCTTGGCTACGTGTACGTTTTTAGCTAGGTGCTTGCCAGTTAGCACGTTGTATGTTGGTTGGCTAGGTGCTATAAAGTGAGACAGGTGTATGCTGGTTAGCTTGGTGTGATAAATCCACCTCAACCACAGTAGAGCAATGGTTTTAACTGGTGCTTGCTCCCCTGATGGAAATGAAACCAGTAACGTCACCCCACAAAAGTATTTTACCGTTGACCATTGAGTCTAGGTTAGGCTATTAGTGGACTATAGCCTACCTACTGTCTATGTTACGTACAGAGCCACACACAATGACCGTAAAGAGCTTTATAAGGACAAAAACAAGAAGTTCGGTTGTGGAGAGGCAAGCACAGACAACTCTCCAATATTGTGAATTTGGGCGGCTGTACCAATTCTTTTTTTTGTGTGTGTGTGTGTGTGTGTGTGTGTGTGTGTGTGTGTGTGTGTGTGTGTGTGTGTGTGTGTGTGTGTGTGTGGAAGGAACAGAAGGGGAGAGGAGGAAGAAAGAGTTTATGAGGGTTCACAAGTCTGCAATAAAAAAATATGTTGTATCTAATATCTAATTTACTGGTTCATCACTAAATTGCATATTTGATCAATCGTTCAGTGATTTTAATCCTTTGTTCAATCTCAAAATGTGTTTTAAAATTGGGGTTCAGGCAACAAAAATGTATTTATTTTCTCGGGGGTGGATCGCCTGGACCCCCCTACTTACCTTCAGAGGCTCAGCCTCAAGGTTTAATGCAAGTCCTCTTTCTCTTCAGTTCTTATCTTTGAGAATACTAAGAAACAATGGTAACAAAGGGCCTTTCAACAAACTTGTTTCTGCTTTCCTATGCGAACAAACAGAAGGTTTTTGCTCAGCTGCTAGCAACAGAGTAATGGCTACTGCAGAGCTAATTTATGTTAGCGGGTGCTAAACCTGTCAGTCCAGTTTCCTCCCCTGGAGCCTATCTGCTAAGGCACTGGTGTCACCATGTGGAATAGGTAGCCTAGCTTTACTGTTAGCAATGGTCAAAGGAAGGTATAAGCTTCCAGCAGGCTACTAATAACGCTAATAAGGAGAAAATATGGACAATCCATCGCAGAAGATCCGATTTAACTTTGGTTTGTTGGCTGGTCACAAGTATATTGTGACTCTCTCACAACACTCCCAATTCAAATACCCCTTCCTACGGTCTTTATTCCACCTCTAACATTAACCATTATTTTTTAGTAAACTAAAGACCACAGTGAAATGAAACTATTTGCATGAATGCAAATACTAATATATAAAATGTTACAGCAAGGCGATTGAAAATATAATAAACTATACATCAACTTGGGCATATCGTGCAGTGTGTGAGGGTTTGGAGGTAATGGAGGTGTTTCTGTGTTCCAGACTGGCTGCTGGTGGTGCTGGTGGTGTTTGGGTTCCTCCTGCTGATTCTACTCATTGGGATCTGCTGGTGTCAGTGTTGCCCACACACCTGCTGCTGCTACGTCAGCTGCCCCTGCTGCCCTGATCGATGCTGCTGCCCCCGTGCATGTGAGTACTTCACACCCATCTCCACGTATAATACTACTGGTATAGGAGGTAGTTCTAGTGTCTAGTACTTCTGGTTGGGAATGTATTGGTTGTGCCATCTTCATCGTCGTGTTGGATGTGGCCTTTATACTCTACTGTTGGATGTGGTCTTCATGCTCTAGTGTTGTATGTGGTCTTCATGCTCTGATGTTGGATGTGGTCTCATGTTGGATGTGGTCACATGCTCTAGTCTTGGATGTGACCTCTATGCTCTGAATTTGGATGTGATCTTCATGCTCTAGTGTTGGATGTGGTCTCATGCTCTAGGGTTGGATGTGGTCTTTATGCTCTAGGGTTGGATGTGGTCTTTATGCTCTAGGGTTGGATGTGGTCTCATGCTCTAGTGTTGGATGTGGTCTTCATGCTCTTGTGTTGGATGTGGTCTTCATGCTCTTGTGTAGGATGTGGTCTTCATGCTCTAGTATTGGATTTGGTCTTCATGCTCTAGTGTTGGATGTGGTCTTCATGCTCTAGTGTTGGATGTGGTCTTCATGCTCTAGCGTTGGATGTGGTCTTCATGCTCTAGCGTTGGATGTGGTCTTCATGCTCTAGCGTTGGATGTGGTCTTCATGCTCTAGCGTTGGATGTGGTCTTCATGCTCTAGTGTTGGATGTTTTCCTCATGCTCTGATATCGAATGTGTTCCCAGTGTACGAGGCTGGGAAGATGGTGAAGCGTGGGCCCCCCGGTCAGTACGCCCTGCCGGGCTACCCTCCCAGTCAGTACGCCCAGCCGGGCTACCCTCCCAGTATGTACGACCAGCCGACCTACGCTGCGGGGGGGCAGCCCGGCATGCCCATGCTGCCCATGCCCAACATGCATCCCCAGCAGCCGCACAACGGCTACGGCCGCGAGTACGACGGAGCCAGCTCGGGTGAGTCGGGGCCCCCCGGTGGGCCGGAGGGGACGGCGGGCCGTGTGTCACAGCTGAACCTGTTCTGCCCCTGTCTGGTTAGATTTAGGGCATTTAGCAGACACTTCTATCCAAAACAACTTACAGCATGTATATTTGTAATAAGAGTAGTGAAAAAATAAATCGCTGTCGGTGCAGTAAGGTTCATAGAACCAAGTGCCAAGCACTTGCAATAACTATGTTAACCCATTCCCCGTATACAACTTTAGAGTATAAATGTGGTCTTCATGCTCTAGTGTTGGATGTTTTCCTCATGCTCTGATATCGAATGTGTTCCCAGTGTGAGGGGCTGGGAAGACATAACTAAGTACTATGACTAAATACGACTTACAATAAGTGCATACGTTAAGTGCCAGGACGTACAACATGTAGTAGTGGTGGGACGTGGTGGCTATGTTTAATCACCGTATGGGAGGACTGGTTGGTCACTTCTAACGTGTGTGTGCTTATGTTTGTGCTTGTAGTGGGCCAGGGGTCTCAGGTCCCCCTCCTTCATGACCAGGACAGCGGACCTGACAACAGTAAGTACCTGCTATTCTAAAACGGAGTTCACCTGCTGCTTTAGAACTTAAGTCCACCAGTTGCGTTGAAACTATGTTTAATAGCTGGAAAAAATAAATGTGTGTGTGTGTCTCTCAGCACGCAGTGGATACCGCATCCAGGTGGATCCGGCTGGGAATGCCACACGGGCGATCTACTACATGGAGAGAGAGCTGGCCAACATGGACCCGAGCCGGCCCCAGAACAACAACCGCAGTCAGTATCCCCCACTTCACCCCATGCAGAGTGATGAATCTAGGAGATATGGCCAATAGTTACTAAGTTTGGTGAATATCTCTCTCTCTCTCTCTCTCTCTCTCTCTCTCTCGCTCTCTCTCGCTCTCTCTCGCTCTCTCTCTCTCTCTCTCTCTCTCTCTCTCTCGCTCTCTCTCTCTCAGTGGACGGTATGAGTGAGGTCAGCTCCCTGCACGATGGCCTTGACCCCAGGGGTCGTGGGGGTCGCCCTCAGCCGCCCCCCCTGGCCACGGTGTACGACCAGGACGAGGCCATGAGCACCATCAGCAGTGTATCCCAGCATGCCCAGCGGCGGGGAGACGGGGGCCGCGGGGGGGGGCGGGGCTACATGGATCCGAGGGGGCGGGCCCAGTCCATGGACAACCTGGACGCCCTCGACCGCCGCCGTCCCCGCGACGACTACCCACGTCACCATGACGACGGATCTAGAGGACACAGAGGGTAAGGCTAGCGGGGGGATGGAGAGACAGACGAGACACCTGTGATAATCTCTAAGAGACGTCAATCTACGACGAGCATCAGAGCTCAAAAGATGATTCGGAAAGGGTGTCTGTGTGTTGGTTCCAGATTTCTTGGTTTCAGGTGTGTTGGTGTGGGCGGTTGGGTATGTTTCTTAGTGACTAGTGAAGATGTTTGATTTTTTTTCTCAGGTATGGCATATTGTAGTCTCACAAATCAGACTTTAAATATTAAACCAATAATATCGCTTGAAGTGGGGATCTGTAAGCATGTAATTGGCTGCAACAACACAAACCTGGTCAGCAGTAGTAATCTTTAAAAAAGTATCAGTAAAAGTTACAAATCCACACTTCGTAGACTGGCCACTGTAGACATACACTTATTAAAATCCCTCTGTGAGACTTATAGCAGAAGTTCTGCTATAAAATAGGACTGCTGGATGTTATATTAGACATGGCAAGAGCTCAGACATGAAACTACTGCGTCTGGTTTATTTTTAAAACAGATCGGTTCATTCTGTTGTTTACAGTCTGTCTCTCTCTCTCCCTCCCTTCATCTCTCTCTGTCTCTCAATTCTGTCTCTCTCTCTCTCCCTCCCTTCACCTCTCTCTCTCTCTCTCTCTCTCTCTCTCCCTCCCTTCGTCTCTCCCCCGGTCTCCCCCTCTTTCTCGCTCCAGGTCGGACGATGGGTGGAGCAGTAGTGCGCGTGGTCACGACCGTGACGACGGTCGCCGTCGCCGTGACTACTCCCCGGACGGGCGCGGGAGGGGCGGGTCCTCTGACGCCGGCCGGGGCATGCAGGGGCGGCGCAGCCGTAGTCGTGACGACCTGATGGACCTGGAGCGCAGCGGCGGCGGGCGGGGCTACGACGACAGCATCCTGCGGGAGGCCATGGAGAGGAAGCGCCTCGGGGAGCAGCAGAGGGGGCGGAGCCGCGAGCACCTCAGCGACCGGCCCCCTCCCCCCCTCCCGCTCGCCCCCCCATCGGCCTTCCCCAATCGCCGTGACGACTTCCCCCACCCACCTCCCTACAGCGACGAGGAGAGCGTGAGCTCCTCCAAGAGGAGCAACCTGCGGAAGGTGAGGGGGGGAGGGGTAGAGGGAGGAGGAGGAGGGAGGGAGGAAGAGGAGGGAGGGAGGGAGGAAGAGGAGGAGGCGCAGCAGCAGCAGGGGGAGGAGGACGTTAACAGAACATGTTGTCATGTTACGATGACCCCACCATCATAACATGTTATGCGGTCAATCATCATAAATGTTATGATCGCTTCAGGTCTGACCAACATGACTGCAGTCCTACACTAATCCCTGCTAGCTGTGGTGTGGTGTTCGGTGTTTCCCTGTCTTATTTGTATGTAATATTATTGGTGTATTAAGCGGTTGTTTGTTGTTTGTCCCGCAGAACGGTGCTGTGAGCAGAGAGAGTCTGGTGGTGTAGACAACGACATCATCCTCTTGTCTTCCTGTAAATATCTTGTGTTTTCATCTCCTGACGGCTGCCGCCAGTGCCTTAATACTCCAGACTCCTGTTTAGCTGTTAGGTGAACGTTATGTGTCTGTCCTTAATGTGTTACGTTAGTCATGTCCGTTTACTTCATTCTTAGCATTCTGTAGAAAGCCAAGATCATAATTATAATCGATTTTATATAAGATATAAGTTCGTTTTTTTAATATTTTGTAAATAATTGTTTTAATTCGATAAGGATGTATGCGTGGGATTTTTCACCAGAGCTTTCAAATGTTTTGTAATCATAATGCAGATATCTTTTAAGTATAGTTAGTTTTTATGATGTTTATTATGGCTTATTTTGGTTGTACAGTCTGATGTTTGTTGTATGCATTTAATGTACGAGTAAATGAGATGTACATTTTCCAATAAATCTTTTATAAACTAGAAAACTTGATTTGTAGCGATTTTAGAACACTAGATGGCGCCAACGCAGACATACACTCTTCTGTGCGTTTAGAATAACACAACCGCTGCCATTCTCCATCACTAAAGAACTAGGACTTATACTACTGCCACTACTTCTACTGTGGGTTTGTTTGCTGAATATCAGTTTTCAAGGGAAACCTTCAGTTTATTTTTATCTTACTAATACCTGGTATAAATAATGTATTTTGACATGGTTGTTCTTAAGTCCTGTATTCTATTCTACAATATATTTATATAATCCATAGTTTCTATATTATACGCAGACAAAATGCCACACTGCCTCTGTCAGAATCCAAGCCATATACTGGAGGACAAAGTATTTTATCAGTCTAACCAAGTCTTCCGCACGTAGGCAGGTTTGATCGGAGAGTGACGATATTAAAATAAACGTGTTTTATTTTACGTGTTTTTAAACCTCTTGCTGACTTTCTTCCAGAGTAGTCTGTCTTACTCAGAGACGAGGAGAGATGGAGCGAGAGGCGGAGAGATGGAGCGAGAGAAGGTGGGAAAGAAGAGGGCTCAATGTCTGACTCAGGGAGATGGAAACGAGGAGGGACGAGGACGGAGTGAGAAAGCGAGAGAGTGTGATAAAGAGCAGGAGGGGGGAGGGACGGAGCGCCAGGGACACCGGGCGGGGGAGGGACAGACGAGAGGGACAGAGTGGGAAGGAGGGATGTTGAGATAAATAGAGGGGCAGCAGATGAAGAGGGTGGTCATCGCTGAAGCTCACATTTGGAACCGGCTGATCCATGTACACTACCTCAACTAGTTCTACTACAAGGTTAGTTCTTCTTTACCATCTCAACTAGTAGTACTACCAGGTTAGGGCTCCTTTACCATCTCAACCACTAGAACTATTATCAGGTTAGTGCTTATTGACCACCTGAACTTCTAGATCTATTATCAGGTTAGTGCTTATTCACCACTTAATTTAGTACTACTAATACTAACAAGTAAGTGCTTATTTACCACTTCAACTACCAGTTACCAGCCTAGTATTTGGTACCTAATTTGAAATTGTTTACAGTAGTCATTCATGCTGTCTAAAGTTTGTAAATGTAACAATACCTTTTCAATATTTTTGTTTTCTGCCAAACTTCTGTGGTCCTTTAAAAATACCTAAATATATCTCTGCCTTTACAAATCCCTGCTTTTAGAAATCGACCCTTACACATCTCGACTTTTAGATCTATTGCTCTGCATCTCTTCACTTTTAGATCCATAGCTCTACATACGGCTACTTTTGCATATCAATACTTTGCGATCGATTTCCTGAGGTGAACTCCCATGGTGTGTATAAATGTGTTGAGTGGTTTCTTCCTGTAAAAATAGGAGTCAGATCTCTGGGTGACCAGCTGGGTGTGTGGTTGGCAGCGGCAGTCCCCATATGTCCATCAGTAGGGCGCTGGCGTCAGCGGCCCCTGTGGAATATGAGGGCATTCTACTCTCACACATTCACCAAAGTAGAAATGAGGCCTTGGGATTTGACCAGACCATAGGATGGTCGAATACCTACATACATCATGTTTTTGTTTTGGTCTTGTGGTGAAAAGTTGTCGTCGTTTCAATTTTTTTTTTTTTCTTGCTATCATTGCCCCCCCCCGCCCTGTAGACGTTTGTGTGTGTGTTTGTGTGTTTACCACAGGAAGTTAAGTTGGCTAACAGCAGTGGAGAGAGAGATAGAAATAGAGAGACAGAGCAAGTGATAGTGTTAGAGAGAGATATCGAGAGGCAGAGAGAGTGAGTGATGGAGAGAGAGTGATAAAGACAGCAATTTTGGGTTTGAGTGATGGAGAGAGTAAATGGATTGCATTTATATAATGCTTAACCTGTGATCCCTCAAAGTGCACAATTCTTGCCTCACACTCGTCCATTAATCGAAACATTCCTAAATCCGCCAGCTAGGAAACCTAGCTAGGAGGAGCTGGGGATCGAACCAACAACCTACCGGTTGTCAGACAACTGTTCTAGAGAGCAGTAGAGGGACAGAGAGGGAGAAAGAGAGAGTGATGGAGAGACAGAGAGAGATCGATGGAGCGAGCGAGAGTGAAAGAGGGACATAGTGACAGAGAGAGAGAGTGATAGAGAGACATTGAGTGACAGAGGGAGAGTTGTATTCAAAGTCTGCTATGGATCAGTGTGCTGCCGTGTCACCCTCTTCTAGACAATGACTGCTGTGTGTGTGTGTGTGTGTGTGTGTGTGTGTGTGTGTTTGTGCATCTGTGTATAATATTAGTTGTCTGTGGTATAATGTAATCGTGTAATATCATTTCAAGTGCTGATCGCTGTTGGTGATAACCTGGGGTTAGGCCCACTTTGATGAAGGGGGCCGGGGGACAGGCTATTTACATAGCTAGAACTACAGGGCTACAGCTACAGGACCAGGCTAGCCAATAGCTACAGTTACAGGACCAGGCTAGCCAAAAGCTAAAGTTACAGGACCAGGCTATCCAAAAGCTACATTTACAGGACCAGGAGAGCTACACGGCTACACTTACAGGACCAGGCTAGCTACATGGCTACAGGATCAGGCTAGCTACATGGCTACAGGATCAGGCTAGCTATTGGGCTACAGGATAGGGCTAGCAGCTACAAGGCTACAGCTTCAGGATTAGGTTAGCTACACGGCTACAGCTAGGATCAGGCTGGCTACAAGGCTACAGCACCAGGCTAGATACACAGATACAGCTACAGGAGAAGTGTTACATTTCACTCACTTGTGATTAACAGCTGAGATGGACTTCCCGAACCAATCAGGGATGAGATGCCCCGATTGGTCTAAACGAGCCGGGAGCGGTCCAAACTCTATATCGGCTCTTTCAGAGGCCGTCGTAGTCGGCTCCAAACCGATATTCGTACAGCGCATTTAAATTACTATAGCTACACTGGAATAATAAAACATGGCCTTAATCTCACCTACAGTGGTAGTGGCATTGGGACGGTTCCGAGAATGCAATGTGGGTGTAGACGGAGTTAGCACCCTGAACCCCAGCATTGAGGACTAGAATATGTGGGCTGCTACTACAGGGAGCTGCAGCGTGGTCCATCATTTGCTCGCTTACGTTGGTAGAATACCAGTTGTTATGCAGCCGCATTCTCAATCAAGGAATGAGGTTCAGCAGCAGAAGACCGCTAAACCAGTAGAGCACCAACAGCCACTAGGGTCAGTGGTAATTGGCAGTAGTCCAGGGTTAGGGTTGGTAACATCCTTGTAGCCTAGCCAGTAGGACGTGATCCTATTCTAGGGTTAGGGTTAGTAACAACCTGGTAGCCTAGTTAGAAGGCAGTAGTTTAGGGTTAGGGTCAGCAGCATGCTGGTAGCCCAGTTAGTAGGCAGTAGTCCAGGGTTAGGGTCAGCAGCATGCTGGTAGCCCAGCCAGTATAGTTTGGCAGAAGTCCAGCAGTGAGATGACCAGAGCCTAGACCAGGAGCTGGGCTGAGAGTTTGGTAAGAACTTTGGTAAGAAATTTGATCATCAGATTCTAGCAGACTTGGTTGGAACTAATGTTGACGAATCAGATGTAGGAGGTGAAGCATAGTCTTGGCCAGATCCAGCCAAAGGTAGTGTGCCTTCATCCAGATTCCAGATGTCTAAGGCATAACTGTATCATAGGCATAACTGTAGCAGGAGAAGCCATGGACAGAGTGGTATGACCAATCACATATAGGCCAGAGAGGGAACACTCTACCCACCTTTAGGACCAGGAAGGTAGGAATCAACCATCTATAGGACAGAGAGATAGGACTGTAACCCCATATAGGATAGAGACGTAGGACTGTAACCACCTATAGGACAGAGAGGTAAACCACCCTGTAGAAGCAGAGAGGTAGCTCAGAGCGGTTTGAAAGGATTGTGGGGTTCACGCTTTCGAAGGCTGCCAACAGGTCAAGCCTTGAGAAGCCTTGATGAGAACTGATGACCAGCTGGCTGCTCTTGGGGACCATAGGGCTCCCATAGTGCTCAGTAAGGCGCTCTCAGTATAGTCACCCCAAGCTAGCTGGGACCCAGGCTAGCTACAGGCTAGCTGGGACCAAGGCTAGCCACAATCTAGCTGGAACCCAGGCTAAGTAGAGGCTAGCTAACGGCTAGAATCGGCTATCTATAAGCTAGCTTGGAGCGCAGGCTGGCCACAGGCTAACTTGGAGACCAAGCCGGAGTAGGCTAGACCAGGCTAGCTGGACGCTCCCTCAGGAAGGTGTCAACACAGGGGGTCATTGTCTCCATGGGCTGGGGGTGAGGGTAGGGGTGTTTATGAATGGCCGAGCATCAGCATGCGTCTCCTGAACAATGCTGCTTCACTGGGGCGCGGGGATGGATGGATGGAGGGAGGGAGGGCGGGGTGTGATGCAGCGTGTTCGGGGCTTGGTACCGCCTGTAGCGACGGAGCTGGCGACACTGGCACTCTGACCCCTAGGGAGAGAGAGCGAGAGAGAGAGAGAGACACCGGGTTGAGACACAAACAGAGAGAGATAGAGACCGGCTGATCGAGCTTCCATCAGACAGGTGAGGGCTGACAATTATTAGTATTATTGCTGTACTTAATTCTCTGTTACTGTTATAAGTAGTTTTCATTGGAGTTAATTTTTTTTTGGAGTGTTATTAGAAGTAGTAGTATGGTGTTATAGTTGATATTAGGTAGTTACTATTAGTAGTTGGTGTTAGTTAGTACTTGTTAATAATAAACTATGTTTACACTAAACTAGGGTTTTAACCCTTACCTGGTCTTATATTTTTAGTGGTGAGTCTATTGAAGCAAATTAGTATAGAAAGTTTTCACATTACTATTAGTATTAGTAGTATTAGTAGTAGTGCTGAATAAGACGTTTTTGTGTGTATGAATACGAAGGATTGTTTTTGCCAGCCTGGTTGCTGTGGTAGCAGATGTTCTGACAAAGTTACTAGAGTTTAATAATTTTAATCTGATGAGTAATAAGAGCGTGTGTGTGTGTGTGTGTGTGTGTGTGTGTGTGTGTGTGTGTGTGTGTATCTCGTCATCACAAGTTCATCAAACCATGACAACGGATATCCTGTACTTTAAATATACCAGTCGATACTATCCATACACATCATAATGATTGCACATAATATATTAAACATATACGGTATAAGGTCGCCAGAGCAGGTGGATGTGGATCGGCGCCAGTGTTGGGGAGATCCTCTCTGGCGCCCCCTGCTGCCCAATCAGAAGATGACCTGTGGCTCACCATCAATCACCGTCAATCACAGCTTCCTCCTAGAAAAAAACCCACAAACCGTTACAACGTTTTGTTAACATGTTAATTCGGAAAAGAAGGCTATTCATTCATATTATCACACATCAACACTTATCCATGCATAAATATTGTTACAGTGTTATAGAAAAAACATGTTCACATAACAAATAGTAAATTATCTTTTTGCTGATTGTAATAACAGTGAAAAAGGATACTTTATAGGCATAATATAATGTAACAACCATTAACAATTACCCTACTAAGTACTAGTGGACAGATTCTGTCTACTACTCTAAATTTATACATTTTATTTATAGCGTTTTTCTCAAAAAACACTACAATGAGTTAAATAAAATACATTACAAGTACAAATTATATTATTCAGGATAGACCAACAATGAAAAATAGAATACTATCCATACTGGTTTACAATTACTATGCAGGTATTCTACAAAGTACAATGTGTATGATGTACGCACACGCACACACTAACACATACACACAGTATTGGTGTGTGGGTGTCATATGTGGCAATGCATGTTTGTATATTTGTATGTATGTGTACATGCCAGTGTGTGTGTGTGTGTGTGTGTGTGTGTGTGTGTGTGTATCTTTGCAAGCTTGGTTTCTGCTCATCAGTGTGCCATCTGGTCAGGCTGAGTATTATTGTGTGTGTGTGTGTGTGTGTGTGTGTGTCAGTAGAACACAAGCTGTGACAGGATCTGTTCTGCAAACATTCCTCTGCTCATTCCTCTCTCTCTCTCTCTCTCTCTCTCTCTCTCTCTCTCTCTCTCTCTCTCTCTCTCTTTCTCTCTCTCTCTCTCGCTCTCTCTCTCTCTGTCTCTCTCACTCACAATGGCCGCCGTTGTCTGTAAACAGGCAGATCTTTATTTTTTGTTCTTCTCAACGTTCTCCGTGATCTTAACACAAATATTCTCCTTGGCACAGTTGTCTGTTTGTCTGGCGTCTGTGTGATTTAAATAAAGGTTAAATCTGGCATCTCTGATGTGCGTCATGGAACACGTCAATATGTAATGAACATGATGACTCCATTAAGTCTTCTCACACAAACCCTCTTGTCATCTGAACATTGATCATGATGAGGTTGGCTAACCCCTTACTGCTCTGTAGTCAGTGACTACTAGTCACTGGTCTAACCCCTACCTGCTCTTTAAAGTCCTGTCTCTTTATTCACTGTCTAATCCAAAGCTGCTCCTCAAATGACAATTTACTCTTAGAAAGAATTAGGGAAACAAGTTATTTAGGCAAATTATATTGGTAACCGATGTTTTAATGAAGCCAGGATGGGCGGTTACGATGGCTTGTCCTTTAATGACCTGTCTCTGTACTCACTGTCTAACCCCTACCTGCTCCTCAATTAGCTGTATCTGTATCTACTGTATGACCCCTACCTGCTCCTTAATGACCTGTCTCCGTATTCACTGTCTAACCCCTACCTGCTCCTTAATGACCCGTCTCTGTATTCACTGTCTAACGCCTACCTGCTCCTTAATGACCTGTCTCCGTATTCACTGTCTAACCCCTACCTGCTCCTTAATGACCTGTCTCCGTATTCACTGTCTAACCCCTACCTGCTCCTTAATTACCGTGTCTGTATTCACTGTCTAACCCCTACCTGCTCCTTAATGACCTGTCTCTGTATTCACTGTCTAACCCCTACCTGCTCCTTAATGACCCGTCTCTGTATTCACTGTCTAACCCCTACCTGCTCCTTAATGACCTGTCTCCGTATTCACTGTCTAACCCCTGCCTGCTCCTTAATGACCTGTCTCCGTATTCACTGTCTAACCCCTACCTGCTCCTTAATTACCGTGTCTGTATTCACTGTCCAACCCCTACCTGCTCCTTAATGACCCGTCTCTGTATTCACTTTCTAACCCCTACCTGCTCCTTAATGACCTGTCTCTGTATTCACTGTCTAACCCCTACCTGCTCCTTAATGACCTGTCTCTGTATTCACTGTCTAACCCCTACCTGCTCCTTAATGACCTGTCTCTGTATTCACTGTCTAACCCCTACCTGCTCCTTAATGACCTGTCTCTGTATTCACTGTCTAACCCCTACCTGCTCCTTAATGACCTGTCTCTGTATTCACTGTCTAACCCCTACCTGCTCCTTAATGGCCTGTCTCTGTATTCACTGTCTAACCCCTAGCTTTCCCTTGTAGTGACGGTAGACGGGCTGCAACCATCGGGGCCAAGGGTGTCTCCTAGGGATCCGGGGCTTGTAGGGGCCCGGAGTGTCTCCTAGGGGGGCCCTGGGTGTCTCCTAGGGGGGCCCTGGGTGTCTCCTAGGGGGGCCCGGGGTGTCTCTTAGGGCCCCGGGGTCGTAAGGGCCCAGGGTGTCTCCCAGGGGTCGGTGGTGCATAGGGGCCCGGGATGTATCCTAGGGGCCCGGGGTGCGTTTGGGCCCGGGGCCCAGAGCGTATAGGGGCCCGGGGTGTCTCTCAGGGGTCGGGGGTGCATAGGGGCCCGGGATGTATCCTAGGGGCCCGGGGTGCGTTAGGGCCCGGGGTGTCTCCCAGGGGTCAAGGATCTGAAGGACCACGATGTGATGGAATGCAGAGTGTGGGGGTGGAGGAGAGAAATGTCTGAGTGCATATTTCCACCATCCCACCGCGTTACGCTCCTATAGCTGACAATGACCTCTCTCTCTCCCCCAGTATCTCCCCATCATCCTTCTCTTCTCTCCCGTCTCTCCGTCCCTCTTGGCCCAATCCTTCTGGTCTGAGACCGCGATGAGGCCAGTGTGCGCTTGTGTGTGTGTGTATATGTGCGTGCGTGTAGGTGTGTTTTATGAGTGTGTGTGTGCATAAAGGCTGCTGTGTGCTGGTGGAGGCAGGGTGAATGGATCTGTTGTTGCAGAGACTGAGGGGGCTAGCGGTCGCCTGGCAGCCTGATTCATGCACCCCCCCTCCCCCTTCTCCCCTACCCTACCCTACGCACCCCCCGCGCCCTGACGCAACCCCCCCCCCCCCCCCATCTAGAGGGTGAGCGCATGGTGACAACATCATTGATAACGTCTCCACACAGAACGCTCACCACTTGTAGTAGTAGTAGTGGTGGTCGTACTGCTGTGGTCATAGTGCTGTGGTCATAGTGCTGTGGTCATAGTGCTGTGGTCATAGTGCTGTGGTCGTACTGCTGTGGTCATAGTGCTGTGGTCATAGTGCTGTGGTCGTACTGCTGTGGTCATAGTGCTGTGGTCATAGTGCTGTGGTCATAGTGCTGTGGTCGTACTGCTGTGGTCATAGTGCTGTGGTCATAGTGCTGTGGTCATAGTGCTGTGGTCATAGTGCTGTGGTCATAGTGCTGTGGTCATAGTGCTGTGGTCGTACTGCTGTGGTCATAGTGCTGTGGTCGTACTGCTGTGGTCATAGTGCTGTGGTCATAGTGCTGTGGTCGTACTGCTGGGGTCGTACTGCTGTGGTCATAGTGCTGTGGTCATGGTGCTGTGGTCATGACACTCCTCGACAAACAGAGGAAGGCCGCCTCCTCCCGTGGTTGATGGAACGGGGACAGAGTGAAATATTTGAGGAATAGATTCGATCCTTCGGTATCTGCATTAGCATTTTTACAACGGCAACATTCCATTGGAATGTTATCGATGATGGCAAATTCCATTAGAATGTTGGCAACCAATAAACAGTCTTTCTGCCTGTCTCTCTGTCTCCAGGAGTGGATAAGGCCAACTGCTCGCGTGTCTGGGTGTGATTTGTTGCTGTTGGGTGGAGTTGCTGAGACACTACGGTACAGAGTTTGTTCCTACAGGTAACCAGACCACCATGTCCTCGTTAGAGGAAGCATTTGAAAAAATCTTAAGGATGATCTGCTCGGCTTCTGAAAAATGAATGAAGATCTCACAGCTGTGTGTGTGTGTGTGTGTGTGTGTGTGTGTGTGACAGTGGTACGTGTTCCAGGTGTAGCAGGACCAGTTGCCATGTGGTGCTTGGTTCTTCTTCTGCCGCTCCTGCTGGCCGTCCAAGGTAAGGAGGTCAACGCTCGCCTATGAGGTCATCCTAAGCGATTGGTCTGCCTCCGTGATGTAGTGAGCGTTCTGTTCCTTTCCCACCAGACGCCCATGCCCTCTGGAAGGTCTGGTTGCCGCGGGACATCTCGGCCATGACCAACTCCTGCGTTGTCATCCCGTGTACCTTCATGTTCCCCAACGGCGCCCGCACGCATCACGGCGTGCACAGCATCTGGTACTTCGGCCAGCCGTACCCTCAGCTGTTCCCGCCCGTTGTCTTCAAGTCCCGCACGGATGTGGTGCACGAGAGTTACAAGGGTCGCACCAAGCTGCTGGGAGACCTCAATCAGAGGAACTGCACTCTGCTCATCAACAACGTGGGCACAGAGCATTCTGGGAAATATTACTTCCGGGCGGACCTGGGCGGTGCCAATATTTACACGTACCCCGACTTCTCTGAACTCAAAGTACTCGGTGAGCAAGCGGCGGCTACAAGCTAAGTTAGCTAGGACAGCTAAAGTTTAATTCACACTTCTGCGTACCTCCCACTGCGAATACCCGTATATGGACTCATTGACACGAAAGCAGATCCTTGCAGAGCTGCCTGCGTTTATATGTCAACGTCACGTAAATGTGTACATAAGGGGACAGTTGAGCGTTTTTGCCTGCTCTGTGTATGTGAACTGATGGCGATGGCTAACAATGCAGCAATATATCCCTGTGAAAAAGATGTTGCAAAATCATTAAAATGCACTTCTTTAAAGTGGTTGGTTTGTTGCAACCAGCAGATTAAAGAGTGTCTTGATTTTGCCGGGAAATCATTTCAAATTTTCTTTGTATTTGGCTTTTGAAAACCCCAAAACGCTGTTCCACACATGACCGAAAAGCAAACACATGCTGCGTTCCTCTGCAGAGATGAGTGAAGCTTTGGAAGGACTGTGCTTTTTGTGTGTGTGGTCTCTGAGTAGCGACGTGGATCTTCGCATGTGCAGGATGCAGAAGTGTGACGTTAACACCTCTCTCAGGAGAACATGCTAAATTTATCTCTTTTTCCTGCCCTAACTTCTTAACGCCTTAACGTCTTACCTTCTCTCTCCTACATCTCTGGCCTACCCTCTATCTGTCCTACATCACTCGCCTACATCTCTGTCCTACCCTCTCTCTGTCCTACCCTCTCACTGTCATACCCTTTCTCCCTCCTACCCTCTCTTTGTCCTACATCTCTCTCCTACATCTCTGTCCTACCCTCTCTCTCCTACAACTCTGTCCTACCCTCTCTCTAACCTACATCTCTCTGTCCTAACCTCTCTCTCCTACATCTCTGTCCTACATCTCTGTCCTACCCTCTCTCTGGTCAACATCTCCCTGCTACATCTCTGTCCTATATCTCTGTCCTACCCTCTCTCCGTCCTACAGAACAGCCCAACATCGACGTACCGGAGGAGATCCTGAGCGACGAAAACTTGGAGCTGACCTGCTACGCGCCGGACAACTGCCCGGAGATGACCCCTGAGATCCAGTGGCTGTTCACCGACTACCTCCCCGACCCGGAGTTCACCTCAGAGTACGCAGAGGAGAGCAACACAGCCGTCCTTTCCAACACGCTGAGCTTCACCCCCAGACCCATGCACAACGGGCAGCTGCTGGGCTGCCGAGTCTTCTACCCCAACACCACGCTGGTCTACGAGCGGCTCGTCACCCTGGATGTCAAGTGTAAGTCTCCAACAAACCCTAGCCCCTAACTGTAGCCGTAGAGATTCTAGGGGTAAGGGTGTTCGACTGCCAGACCAAATGTTCTTGGTTCGTACCCCGATGTATGCAGTATACATGCAGGCATCCTTGAGCAAGAATCGCCCCTACGTGTTTGAAGTGCTTTGGAGGAAAGCTGCTCAATATAGTAAATAGTGAATTACAGACCTGTAGGATTACATTCTTGTAGAACTAAATTGGGAAGAGGAAGTCGTTGTGGTGCTAGGCTTTAGGATTAAGACTTTGGTTAAAGGAGACATATTATGGTGTTTTCCCAACAAGTAAACATAGTGTTTGAGTTCCAGAAAACATATTTTTGAAGCTGTTTGCTGGAAATTGCTTTTAGGAAAAAAAAATCTTGCCTACCACTATTCCCCTCTGTTTCAGTCCCTTCAGAATGCGCTGTTTCTGGTGTCTGTAGCTTTAATGCAAATGAGCTGCTGCCAATTGACCAATGAGCTGTCAGACTGAATCACAGCATGGAGGAGAAGGAATTGTTGCCGTTTACGGACTCCTGGAGCTATATATCATATATCTTATATCATATAATATAATATAATAATAATAATATTATATAAGGGTATTTATATAATATTATATCTATTATCACGGCCAAAAGCTATGTGTGCCTCGGATGATATTATGAATCATAAAGACTGCGTCTGACGTCTCTGGTACTTCCACAACAAGTAAAGACTCGTAGTGGGGGATATCTCGGCCTTGGTTGAGAGGAATTGGGGGAAAGGAAGTTTGGCCTTGACTCTCTGTAGTCCATGAACCGCGACATGGAGGAGAAAGGGACTGTACTCCGGGAGCTGAGCTGCCGGACTTGCAGCCGAGCTCCCCGCGCCGGAGCTGCTGGACTGCCACCGAGATCTACCCCCGCCGGACCTGCCCCCGCCGGACCTACCCCGGCCGGACCTGCCCCCGCCGGACCTGCCAGCTTCGGCGGCAGTTCAGCTCCCGGAGTACACCGCCGGAGCTGCCGGACTGGCGGCCGGATGGCTTCGATGGCGGCCAGACTGCCGCCGAAGCTTAAGCAGCAGTCCGGCGGGGGGGAGCTCGGCGGCAGTCTGGCAGCTCAGCTCCTGGAGTACAATCCCTTTCTCCTCCATGTCTCCTCCTCGATACTTCGGCGGCAGTCCTGAGGAGAAAGGGATTGTACTCACGGAGCTGAGCTTCGGGGCTGCCACCGAGTTCCCCCCGCCGGAGCTGTTCGTCCGCTGGTCCACAAAATCTTTGCTCTGCTCTGATTGGAGGGGAGTGGGGAAGTGGGAGGTAATATTCAACTTTGCCCCCTTCCTACGTAGGAGGGGGCGCCGAATCTGACTCGCTCGTTTGGTAACTGTAGACAGGGTACTTTCAGAAACGCATATCTCACTCAAAAAATCATGTACAGGCTTTTTTCAAAGTTTTTATTCGTGTGGGAGCACCAGAGACCCAAAACCTACACCCCAAATCCCAGGAAAAGTGTTGTTTTCATAATATGTCCCCTTTAACATTTGGAGGTCACAGTTAGTTCTTCTGAGGGATTGAGAGTTAGGGGTTATGGTTCGGGGTTAGGTATAATATTTGGTGTAAGGGGCCTGGATTTAGAGTCAGGGGGAATGACATTGATGCGTTTCCCCCCCAGACGGCCCGCGCTCGGTGTGGGTGAACGTGTCGTCGGAGGTGATGGAGGGGAGCTCGGTGACGCTGCACTGCGAGGTGGACAGCAACCCCGCAGCCCGGATCTCCTGGATGTTTGGGGACCAGGAGCTGCTGTGGGACACGGCAGCCAACGTCTCGCTGCCCCTGGACGACATGAGCGCCGCCCAGGAGGGGCTGTACACCTGTGTGGGCGACAACGGCTACGGCGCCATGAATGCCTCGCTGTACCTCTCCATCAAATGTAAGACTCAGAGCACACCGCCGATGGCCTCAAGATCAAACCACAGCGCCTCCTCTGGTAGCGCACAGGTACTGAGGCATCCGTACCTGTGCCCTACCAGCCCACACGCTGTAGCATGCGGGCCCATTGTTTGGCTTCCACCATGTTTGGACACAAATAATAAAACATGCACAATAAGAGACAGGAACAAATATTCAGGCCTGATATTTAAATTATTGACTGGCCCACTTCTAATTTAAGGCCAACCTTGTGTATTTATATTTATTTACATCATATAATTATTTATCCTAGACCCAATTATTTGGTGCACATGCTTTTATAATAATAATGTAATAATCTATTATGACAGGAGTCATTATAGATAAGCACAGTGCATTGTTCTTGCATGCTGTTCTGAGCCAATGAGGAAAGCATGTTCCGACCCCAACGCTGAAACTCGACCACGTAAGCCTTAGTTTTCCACAATTCATCTTTGAAAGCAACTCAATAAATAGTAGCAAAAACTTGCCCAACCATTATGACATTGTAGCAACACGCAGGCAGGCAGGCAGGCAGGAAGGCAGGCAGGCAGGCAGGCAGGCAGGCAGGCCCTTCTGCCATTTGCCAAAATGCCAGATGGCCAGTCTTTTCATAAAGGTATTATCTGCTGGGGACAAACCCGAATATGCATTGGTAGGAGTTACACCTTCCTTCCTGTTTCTTTATAAAAGAAGCAGAAGAAAGTAGATTTTTCAAGCTCTACAAGTTTAATGTGTTCTGAATTTAGACGAATAGAAGCAAGCCTGCAATCACACATTATGCCTATTGTATCTTTAAGAAAACAAAGACCTTCAGTTTTAGGGTCAAGTGTCCAAACAAATCGAAAAATGTCCATCTCTTTTGAGAACTAACCCCGACATATTCATTTAGACATTTAGCATACGCTTTTATCCAAAGCGACTAACAATAAGTACATTTGTCATTAGAAAGTGAAAAAAAAATGTTGGTACAGTAAGGATGGTCATAGAACCGAGTGAAAAGCACTAACAATCCCTAGGTTAACCCATTCCCCTTATACAACACAGATAGCTAGGATAAGATGCTACATAGCTAAGTACTATAACTAAATACGATATACAATAAGTGCGTACATTAAGGGCCACGACTTACAACATACAACAAATAGGAGGTGGGGGACGAGGTGGCTATACAGAGTCCAGGGGACCTCAGAACAGGTGGGTCTGTGTTCTGACGTCTCCGTTCGGTAACCCGTGTCACGCAGTCCCTCCACGGGAGCCCGTGGTCAACAGCTCCCTGACGGTTCTGGAGGGTTCCACGCTGGTGCTCCACTGCAGCACCCAGGGGAGCCCCGCTCCCACCCTCACCTGGCTGAAGGACGGCCAGCTGGTGGGCACCATCGTCGCCGACGAGCTCTCGGTGCTGGAGATCACCGAGGTGACACCCCAGGGTGCCGGCCTGTACCGCTGCCTGGCTGAGAATGAACACGGCAGGGCCAGCAGCTCCCTCAATGTCACCGTGGAGTGTGAGTCTGATGTACCCCCCCCCCCCCCCGCAGTCCCTCCACCCTGCAGTCCCCCCACCCTGCTATACCCCCACCCTGCTATACCCCCACCCTGCTATACCCCCACCCTGCTATACCCCCACCCTGCTATACCCCCACCCTGCTATACCCCCCCCCGCAGTCCCCCCACCCTACTGTACCCCCACCCTGTTATACCCCCACCCTGCTATACCCCCACCCTGCAGTCCCTCCACCCTGCTATACCCCCACCCTGCTATACCCCCACCCTGCTATACCCCCACCCCGCAGTCCCTCCACCCTGCTATACCCCCACCCTGCTATACCCCCACCCTGCTATACCCCCACCCTGCAGTCCCTCCACCCTGCTATACCCCCACCCTGCAGTCCCTCCACCCTGCTATACCCCCACCCCGCAGTCCCTCCACCCTGCTATACCCCCACCCCGCAGTCCCTCCACCCTGCTATACCCCCACCCTGCTATACCCCCACCCCGCAGTCCCCCCACCCTGCTATACCCCCACCCTGCAGTCCCCCCACCCTGCAGTCCCTCCACCCTGCTATACCCCCACCCTGCAGTCCCCCCACCCTGCAGTCCCTCCACCCTGCTATACCCCCACCCTGCAGTCCCCCCACCCTGCTATACCCCCACCCTGCTATACCCCCACCCTGCAGTCCCCCCACCCTGCAGTCCCTCCACCCTGCTATACCCCCACCCTGCAGTCCCCCCACCCTGCAGTCCCTCCACCCTGCTATACCCCCACCCTGCAGTCCCCCCACCCTGCAGTCCCTCCACCCTGCTATACCCCCACCCCGCAGTCCCTCCACCCTGCTATACCCCCACCCTGCAGTCCCCCCACCCTGCTATACCCCCACCCTGCTATACCCCCACCCTGCAGTCCCTCCACCCTGCTATACCCCCACCCTGCAGTCCCCCCACCCTGCTATACCCCCACCCTGCTATACCCCCACCCTGCTATACCCCCACCCTGTTATACCCCTACTGTACCCCCACCCTGTTATACCCCTACTGTACCCCCACCCTGTTATACCCCCTACTGTTCCTCCACCCTCCTATACCCCTACTGTTCCTCTATCCTGCCATACCCCCACCCGCCATCCATCCATGCCAAGGTTTTTTAACCATTTTCAAAACCGCAACCGCCCGCCATCCGCCGGTTGTATTTAGCCTACTATATAGGCTAATGCCCAGTGTTGGGAAAGTTCACTTTCTACGTGAACTAGTTCAAAGTTCAGTTCACAAATTTTAAAATGAACTAGTTCAGTTAAACGTTCATAATTTAAATATTTGAACTAAGTTCACAGTTCCAAAAAATGAACTAGTTCATAGTTCTTTTTTTCAATATGTTGCTGTGAGCTATTCGTTTTTTCCGGCATTTTGAACATTGAGCCCCCTTTGAGGTTTGTCTAGGATGAAATAGAGTGGTTGAATCAAGTATCGTAGCTTAATACAGTTTCTATCGTGTTTTATTGCACATTTAGCGCATTTTGTAAATCCCATTGATTTCTGTTGGAAGACTCAATGCTCGTTGGCCGGAAACGGAAAGGGGGGGTGTTCACGTTTGGTTGTAGTCTTTTCTCTCGGTTCTAGCCCTACTGATAAGATGGAGAACCGAGCGAAAAGACTACAATCAAACGTAAACAGCCCCCCTTTCCATTTCCGGCCAAAAAGCAATGATTCTATGAGGTATTCTAGTCCGCTGAGCTATGAGCCAGAGAGCTAACGTTATGGATTGTACATATTTATAATTCGAAATTCGTCTCAGCCTTTATACCACAGATACTCTAGGGTCTATAGCATATAACCGTGTTGTCTGATTACAGTTTAATTCATTTTCCACAATTTAACAGCTCTTAGTTTTGAAGAATAATCACCGCGCCATTCGTTTCAATGGGAATCGCGCCGGTCTGTACTTTCAAAATAAAGTGTACATATTTATAATTTGAAATTCGTCCCAGCCTTCATACGACAGATACTATAGGGTCTATAGCATATAACCGCGTTTTCTGATTACAGTTTAATGTAACAGTAAGCTGGCAACACCGCAACTGCAAATTAACCTCTCAGGGATTACCATGGCAACCGGTCAAACAACACGGCGATCTGCGTGCGCATCCGCCGTGTTGATAAACAAATAACCCCCATATTGAACGAAGTTAAACCAAGTGAGCGTGCCGTTCACAGACACCAGAATGAGTTCACAGTAACGTTCATCAGGCAGTAATACAGTACGTTCAGTTCACGTTCGCCCAAAATATGAACGAGTTCATGAACTATCGTTCAATGAACGCGTTCAGGCACAACACTGCTAATGCCTATTGCACTTTATTTTTTGCAACAAAAAAAAACCTTGATATCAAAGAAACGCCGACTCAAGCCTATTAATTCCAAAATTCGCTGCAAGTCCTTCTTTCTTAGCTGTGGGTATTATTAACTTTTTGTTAATAATAACAGAATTTGTTCTGTCAAGGTCAAGGTTCCACTTTATTGTCTCCGTGGGGAAATTTGTCTTGGGCACAGTGCATCATGACTTTCGTAACATACACAGAGTACAACAGAACAAAAACACAACCAAAGACACAAACACAACCAGACAAACCAACATTTTAACATGTTGGTTTCCTTGCTAGAACGTGGAGCTTGATAGACTTAAATTGCCCCTTGCTGTATAACATAGAAATCTACAGTATAGGGATAAAGTGCAAGTGTTTATTGCACTAGAACTTATGGATAGAGTGCTATGTGCCAAAGTGCTTAGTTCTAAAGTGCTATGTGCTAAAGTGCTAACCTATTTATTGCACATTATTCTATTGCACATTGTTTGTCAGCTTAATGGAGGCTGGGACAAATGATAATTTAAGGCGGTTCGATTTGCATAGCGGCATACAGAGTCCTCTCCCTGATGGCAGGGTTTCTGTACATCTCGCGCTGCCATTGCCGAATGTCACTTCTGAGTATTTTTAATATTTTTAATTTGATTGGTTAAACCGCCACCCTCCCAAATTTATTTAAAATAAAAAAATTTGTCACGTCATCCGCCCGATCCGCGGCTGCAACCGCCAACCGCACATCTTTAGTACACACTACCATGCACTGCGAAAAGCCCAGCACAAAGGAAATGCATAGTCCAGTAATGTGTGTATAGTACTACAGACTCTGGTAGTAAAAAAGACAAGTGTTAAGGGGTTAGGATTGTGGTCAGGGGTTAGGTTAGTATTCATGATTAGGAGCAAGGGGTTTGGATGAGAGGCTGGGGTTAAGTGTAGGGGTTAGAGGCAGGTGTTAGGTATAGGGTTCAGAGGTTTTAAAGTGCGTACAGCATGTCCTGGTATTCCCTCTCGTGCTGGGTGAGTGTCTCACCCAGCACCAGTGTCTGCTCCTTGGAGGAGGATACCCATGCTGTGGTATCCGTGTGTGGATGTGGTTGTGTAACATCCGGTGATCCTCTGGTGCAGACGGCCCCATGCTGCTGGACGAGTCCAAGTGCACGGTGGTGCGGGAGGGCGTCCAGTGTGTGTGCATGGCTGTGGGGAACCCCGAGCCCACCATCGAGTTCCACCTGCCCGACCTGAACGTCACCGTCAACCAGACCGACAACCGCTACAACTACTACACCCACACGGACGGCCACACCTCCACCGCCATGATCAAGCTGAGGGAGAAGGGCGACCGCAACGGCGGCGCCGCCGTCAACGTGCACTGCACCATGAGCAACCTGTACGGCACCCACAGCGTGCTGCTGGAGCTGCAGCAGGAGAGTACGTCTGGAGACGCCCTGCTCACCGAGCAGCTGCTTTCTGTCTGTCTGTCTGTGTAATGTGTGTGGTAACTGGCGCTTTGCTATTTCTACCTCTTCTCCCTCTTCTTCTACTCCTTCTTTTTCTTCTTCTATTTCTTCTTCTTCTTCTTCTGCTTATTTTACTTCTACTTCTTCCTCTTCTACTGCTTCCTCTCCCTGGTCTTTAGAGAAGTACATGATGGCGGTGATCGTGGGCACCATCGGAGGAGTGGCGGTCATAGCCTTCATCATCGCTGCAGTCCGATATGTTGGCCACAACAATAAGAAGTGAGTTCAGCTCTCTGACGGAATCCCGAATAGGAGTTTTGCTTTGGAGAACAAGGAAACACTTGGGCCTCGTCATCCATTCTTAAAAGCACGTTGCTGTGCATTGTCCCTGGTCATCTGTTGGACCAATCCGTCATGTGTCTAGAGGACACTCAGGTGGTTAGCATGCTGGACTAACCCGATGAGTTGCAGGATGTTCCAGAGATGGAGGGCTCCAGGTTCAGAGTGTCGGAATCCAGGTTTTTTCCCTCAAACCAGAAGTTGAGCCACCGGCAGCTTACCTCTAGGAGGAGCTGATGTCCAAGCAGAGGAACTCCCAAAACCTGGAGAGGACTTCCCCTTCCTGAACCTGGATGCCTCGCTCCACCTCTGCTTCCCTGCTGTACCATGGCTTTGACCTGCTATGCTCAGCCTAAAGCTAACCACCGTGCATTATTTAAGCTCCGTGGCATATTCTAAAAACAAATCGCTGTTGTGAATCTGCCACTAAACTCATGAAATAACCCAGCCGCGAATCGCCGGGAGTAACTTTCCACAGCTGGCTTTGAGAATGGATGGCCGGGCTGAGGGGCGGTAAGTCTGACCATGTGATCCGTCCCCCAGAGAGGAGGCCCCGGCCGGGACAGACCGGGTCCTAGACAACCCAGCTCTGTACTACAGCGCAGTCAAGAAGGACAAACAAAATCTGAGGAAGAAAGTGGTGAGACACGATAACAGCCGTGATGTCAGATGATCGTCCCGCAGTCAACATGACGTTCGCCGCGACGTCACCGCGATGTCATCACGACGTCCCCCGTGGTGTCATTGTGATGTCATCGCGACGTCATTGTGATGTCACTCTGATTCTGGACGATCGTCCTGTGATGGTTTGATCTGCAGTTTGATGTTTAGTCATGAAAGAAAGGATGTTCTAATCCCAAGGAGAGGGTCCAGGACCTTTGGAAACACAGGCTTCTTTTTTCATAGCCCACTGGCACTACCGACAGCGAGCCCCTGGTAGCTAGTACCGGTAGCTAGCACGGTGCCTCCTGTAGCTTCTGTCTTTTAACCTTCATAAGACTCATCCAGAGCAGGTAGAAGACGTTGCTAGACGTATAAACACTGTTTTCTCTATGCTTTCATCGCCTCTCTGCGTGTTTTCTGTGTCTCTTTTTCTCTCCTAACTGTCGCACAGCTTAAGACAGAGCTGTTGGGCTCAAAGTTTAACTCCATTCTAGAGGAGACCACGGTAAGCGTCCTAAACCCAACCTCTGAACGATGCCGTCACTCTCATAGCTTCCTCTCATTTGTGTCAACCGCCCCACGTCTTCCAACCATGCTGTGGCATGGGTGCACACATGCTAACCCCAAGCGCTAAGCTACAGGGAACATCTCTGTGTGCATGTCAAGTAACCACTAACCCCAGGCTGCTCTCCTCTCTGGTGTGCCAGTCTTTTGTCCAGGGGTCGGGTCTCCTCTTCTGACCGGGTTGGTGTGTTTCTGTTCTCTCGGCAGGGAGAAGAGGGGAGTTATGCACCTATGGGCTCTATGGCAAACCTGGAGAGGCAAGAGTTAAACTACGCCGCGCTCGAGTTCGGCGGGGCTCGCTCCCGGGAGGGCGGGGCCCGCAGGGCAGGAGATGACGGCAGCGACTACTCTGAGATCAAAGCCAAATGACTCGCCATCCTTCCCTGATCCCTCGGCAACGTCAGACACAGTGGCATAAAGTTCTCTTCCCCTCTCCCCGGGACACCCCCCCCATGGATCCTCTGGTCCTCCTGTGTGGTCTCCGGTGGTTCCTTTGGTCCCTTCTGATCTCCTACTTGTTCGGGGCTTATTGGAACCCAGCATATATATCGGAAACATCATTCAGCAATAAGCATCCAAAAGCATGCGTTTTCCTTGCTACATTTTTTTATTTTAAGTACCGGATCGACGTGTGTTGCAACTGTTTTCTTTGGCATGAATCCTTCTGCCAGATGCTGTTCTGCCGTTTGTCCGGGATCACGTCAGCATCCTGTTGTCCCAACATGTCAAACTTATTCTCTGATCCTCCATCCTTCTGTCGTCACTGTGTCGTCTGCCAAGGCATCAGGGAACGGGATTCTGCCTCCTCATCCTTCTGCTCTTGTTCCTTGCTTAGCAACGAGAGACAGGATTGATCTTCAGGAGTTACGTTTCTGTTTTTATGTTTCAAACATCTCTTCTATTCATCTCTCCGTCTATCCCTATCTCTGTCTCTGTCCATCTACCTATCTATCTCTATCTCTTCTATTTGTTTGCAACATATCTGTATTCGTGTAATTATCTTCATCTCCTGTCTTTGACATACCAAGGAATCTTCAAGTTAAGGAATCTTTAAGGGTAATTCTTTAAGATGGGTTAGTTGACAATCTTGAAGGGTTAGTTAACAAACACATCTTTAAGGATAATTCTTCAGGTTTAAATAACACATCTTTAAAGGTCGTACTTAAGGGTTTATGTACACTCTTTAACCATAGAGTTCTTCGTCACCCAACCGGTCTATTGGGAAGATGTTGTTTAATATGATGATAGTAAAAACATTCTAATTCCCACTGAGTTTTGTCACAAAACCACATTTTTATGTTTCATATTCTCAACAAGATTCAGAACTAAGCACATCTGTCTCCAGCCAAAGTCTATCTCATTGAGACAATGTATTCTGTGTGTGTGCGTGTGCGTGTGTGTGCGTGTGTTTCTCCGTGTGCATGTGCGAGTGTGTTGTTTCATGCTGAAGGGCCACAACGTTTGGCTGCTCGGAGTGTCTGTGGTTGTCATGGTGATGTTGTTCTGGTGTGATGTCACAGCCCACTAAACGTCTAACTTGGTATTGATTACACTAATGTTGTATAAATAACATGAAGCTTCATTTTAGGCAGTATGTACACACGTCGCATGACTCTTTGCTAGCAGGCGTAAATGGAGGTAATTGTGGAAATGACGGGCTATGCCACTGAGGAAATGCATTTTTTTTTTCATACATGATTCAACGTGAAATGCACGTTTATGAAGTTCTACATTAAGTCGCTCATCAGCCTGTGTTGGTCCTAAGACTTAAGGCATATTGTTCTCTGAGAATCTGCCATCAACTCGGTACTAAAAGTTAGCCAAATATTCTCTGGTTATTGGAGAGTGCTACCAAACTTGATCATATATATTATTCTTGTTAGACTACCACAAGGTGTGTGACCATAGGAACCAGAGAGAGCAGAATTACAGTATGAAAATCTTTATTTCACGGTAATGTTTTGTGAGTGTGTTGATATGCAACATTTGTTCCTCCAATACTTTGAAGTGCTGATAATGATTATTATTTAGAAGGAGTTTCTATTCCATTGACACATTAATGGCCAGGATGACTTTGTTGGAGCTGGTAGTACCCTAAAACACTTGCTTGCTCTCCTCACTTTCATCTGTCACCTGTTTCATGTCATTGCAAAGATAAATAAAGGGAAGAAAATATAAAATGATGACAGGGATCATTACTCTTTTATTTCTGATTCATATGAGCTCCAACATGCCTTAAACATATTTGTATCTTGTTATTCCTCATTGAAGATCGAATCTCTATCAAACTAGCTATTCATCTTAAGTCCCAACCACTTTATTTGCTACTACTCTATCGTCATCTTAAACCTGCACTATGTACGTTTTCCAATTAACAACCATCAGTTGAGTGGTAGCTAAAGTAGGCAGAAGTTGACCTGAATAATTCCCTGAATGTATTTACCAATGGATGGGCGTTATATTCTTGAGAAATGTACTAGTTTAGCTATTTTCTTTGAGTAAATAGCTGCAGTTTTAAAGTTATATAGACCCTGTTTACACCTTGCATCAACAAACATTTTGGCCAATCGTATCGTAATCGTATATCAACGCATAAAAGGTATAAAGGGGGTTTAAGATCCGACCATGTAACATCCATCTAATAATACCAGGCGTGTATACGGCTTCATTAACTCCAATAAATTTTGGGGATACCTGAAAACCAAATGATTTATCACCTTTGTATAAAGAAAGAAAGAGGGGAGAGAAGGGTTTTGGAAGGGGTTGTTTAAGCTCTATGTAGAGCTGACAGTATTTTGTATTGCATACTGCTAAAGACTCCCTGTTCTAGTGCAATACATAGCTGGTGTAGACAGCCATGAGGCCCAATAAGGAACTTAAAGTAGCCCTTGTGGAGAGTGTGTGGTTGAGGGATAGTTTAAGCAGCCTCACCTGGCCCAAGTCAGGTGGATTAGACTCTGGGGGCTTCTACGGATTCTGTTTTTGCTTAGGAAATTTCCTTTCCTAACAAGATGATCCGGAAATACTTGGAGGAAAGGTTGTTTGAATTCTAAAAATGCTTAGAAAAGTGCCTCGATGCAACCTTTAACCCACCTTTAGCATAGGTTACTCCTGACCAACCTTTTCAAAAGGAAAGGAGATATTGTAACCCATAAACCTTTACGGCGGCAATATTTAAAGCAACAAGCCACTGACGAAGTTTACAGACTACGCGAAGAAGCATGAGAGACGCGGTAAAGCAGAAGAAGAGAAGGGAAGAAAATAAACTACTGGGGGAAGTTAATTCTAACATCAACATAAGTTTAGCCTCTTTTTTTCACATGTGATTTGGCATTCAAGTGGCCTAGAATATTTCCGTTGGCCAAGTCTCACTGTTCTGATTCTCCCTGTTGGCGACAACCTAATTGAAATTGATACGACAAGAACACATGGCTCAAAAGAGCGCTTTTTGTAGTCCATCCGGAAAATTGTAGTCTTAACGCTAGAGACTTACGATAGCAGGGCCCAAGAAGGGGTCACTCTGACCAGGAAGAGGGGCTGCCGGACACGCACTGGAGCTAGAGACTAAAGAGAGCCCCTTTCCTCTATGGCAGCAGAGGAGGTCAGGCAGGCAGCAACCTCTGAGAGGCTCCATCAGAGCAGGTCAGAGGGGCGGTGTGTCATGGGTAGATGTGTTGGAGCGACTTAAACGACATGGAAAAACACTCAGGAGCAGACGAGGAGTGATGGATAGGATGTGATCTTTTATTTATCACAATTTAAGGCCCTTAAGGCGATAAAAAAAATAGCACAAAAAAAACAAAAAAATCTATATATATATATACATAAGGTTGACTCAGCGTACCAAATAGGCTTGAGAGTCACCAAAAATAACATAAGTCAAAACTTCAAGAAACCGGACCTTTAGACAAGTCAAATACAGGAGAGCAATATTCAGGCATAAGTCCTTTCTCTATCAGCTCCCCCGAACCACTGTTGAACGTCGGCCTAAGTAGGCCTAACCCCCACTGCTAATTGGTGCATACCAATTTTCCCGTTGCGTCAGGGGTGTTTATAAGAGCAGTTACACAACAGCTTTAAAACAGCTTCCGTTCTACCCTCAATTAGCGAGAAACAATTAACATTGTAAACTGTGCACCATTGCTATATTTTGGCATAGCCAAAATGTACAAAGACGGCAATAAAAATAAATATAATAACTCGGGGTCACTTCCGGTTTAAACGGAAGATTTGACGTCGATATAAACCCTGGTGACGCGGCGCTCCAACCCTCATATAAACATAAGACGAGACGCTGTTAAGGCGGACATTTGCGCTGCGTTAAAGGGGACATATCATACCACCAGGTGTGAGTGTGATTAGCCATTACAAGCCGTTTTCAAAATGTGCAGCATTGTGACATCACAGGTGGGCGTGTCCATCTAGATGTGTGACGGATAGATGGACACGTCAACCTGTGATGTCACAATGCTGCACATTTTCAAACCTGCTTGCAATGGCTAATCACACTCACACCTGGTGGTATGATATGTCCCCTTTAACATGTAACATATGAACTAAATAAACAGACCTGGAATTTGACTACGACAAACTTGTTTGAGTGGTTATTGCGACAAAACAGGTGACGTTAATGGTACATGGAATCAAACAGAAAGTTGTAATGATGGTACTTGCAAGATTGTATTAAACTGTCGTAGTGCGTATGATAAATGACATGGTAGATGAATGATTTAACAACAGTACACAACAGTATAAAGATAACGGAATACATAAACAACAAAGACAAACACACAGGCAATATTCGCACTCAGTCTCTTGTGTGTAGCGCATAGCTACCGTGGCGGTAGCTATGCGCCCGGTCACGCGGTGTCCACCACTATCAGAACCCACATCACACTCGCCTTTCAGCAGAGTTGGCAACCACCAGAAAAAAAAACACGCTCGAAATGTGTCCTTATACGGAAGTAGTCGAGTTTTTGTATCTAACATCAATTTCCCCCGTTTAACAACTTTACACATTTGTGTATAAGGTAACGCGTTGATGTTCACCAACACTTTGTGAAAAAAAGTAATTCTGCGTCTAATTGACGGTAAACAAAACGGTTGTTGTGAACCGTTCCAAATCAAAACAAAATATAGTCTACATGGCCCACATTGTGAATTAAAAGTATAATCCTTAATAATCTTTAGTCCAACAGTCCAACGTTACTCAAGCCTTGGCTAGCTTTCTTACAGTTAATCCATTAGACTAAACTCAAAAAGAAAGACCCTATGAATAAACATAGCTGCATCTTGACTTAGACACACATTTTTACTAGATGAATATCATTGGCTAATACTTAACCAAATCATGGATCATATAAATAACATACAGGTCTGTCTTAATATAATCACTATGACTTTCTGCTTCAGTCTGAATGGTTGGTAATTTAGTTTACCGCCCCAAACATATTAATAACATATATTTTTTATATTTTGCCCACAATCAACATTATTAATCTATTAAAGGTATATAATTCACACTCAGGCCACTGCTGCTGTGTCTATGTATAAGGTGGAGACAGGAAAGTGCTCCTCTCTGATGATAAGCTAGAGAAACTCTGCTTCCTCTTTCAGTCTGGACTAGAGATAGAGAGAGAGACACCCAAAGGTAAGAACTATTCAACTGTAGACCTGGGAACTCTAACTCAAAGATTTTCATGTGTATTTATCTGAATAATTGATGTAAAATGTAGGCCTTCAAAGTATATACCCTGTATATCAGCCTAAAGAATATAGCAATATACATGTACAGTACAATAATAATTATTTTAAGAAAATTATTAAATTATGTTTTTGTTAAATAATTGAAAAGTCTTGTGTTTTTTATTATGTTTACATTTGTTATGTTCTTCTTTTGACTGAATGATGTGTAGATATATACATATATGTATGTTATCAGTGTTGTTAATATGCTATGGGTGTGGTGTCAGTTAGGCTTGACCAGTGAAGCAGAACTTTGTTCACTTTTTTTTTGCAGCTGCACACCAAAGTTTAGAATAACAGGAAATAAACGTTTTTTCCAATGAAGATAACATTCAATTACTCAGAAATACAGACTAGACATTGTTAATGTGGTAAATTAATATTCTAGCTGGAAACGGCAGATTTTTTATGGAATATCTACATAGATGTACAGAGGCCCATTTCCAGCCACCATCACACATGTGTTCTAATGGTACATTGTTTAGCTAATGATGATTAGAAAACCCTTGTGCAGTTCTGTTAGAGCAGCTGAAAACTGTTGAACAAAATTGTGAGTTTTCATGGAAAATATGAAAAGTGTCTGGGTGACCTCAGACCTTTGAACGCTAGTGTATATGTATAGACACATTAGAACTAATGAAACGATCAGAATCTTCTTGTTTCAGAACCATGTTCTGGTGGACTCCGGTAGTGGCGGTGGGACTTATGCTGCTTAAAAGAAGTAGGAAAATAAATAAGCACTAGTACTTTAAATGCTAGTACTGTTGTCCTACCTGTGTTACGGATCTAATTATACATATATACATTTTGAAATGGGCTTTTTAATTCAAGCACAGCTAGGTGTATACAAATCTGTTCATGTTCTAAATGTTAGAGCTACATAAATACATACAAACTAGTACAGGACAAGAGCTATATTAGAACATAGAACATACTAGTACAGTATGAGAGATGTGTTAGTAAATAGTACATAATGGTACAGTATAAGAGCTATGTTAGCAGATAGTACATAGAAGTACAGTATAAGAGCTTTGTTAGTACATGCATGTAGTAAATACTTATACAGTATAAGAGCAATATTAATTCATGTTACATTACATGTACATGTTACTTGTACAGTCTAAATCTGCTGTTTCCTTCCCTACAGATTCCTTGTGCCAAGGATTAAGCTTTGAATTGAAGGAAACTAATGTGACTGCCAAAGAGGGCGAGTCTGTTCAGATCAAATGTACCGGTTCTGACGTTTACTCAGATGAATCTTCTACCTGGTTCTGGTATAAAAATGCAAACTATAGTTTGGCATTAGTAAATTTTCAAGGCACAGTGTTGTACAGCAAGGGCGAGAAAAAAAAGGCCCATCAGGACTTTGAGGGTCGAGTGAAGGTCTCCCACAGTAAAAATGAGTGGGAGCTTCATATCTGCTGTCTCCGCATGAATGACAGCGGTAACTATTCTTTTAGATTTGAAGGTGAAAGTTTCGAAAACCGTTTTTTCACAAAGCCTGAGGCGAAGCTTCAAGTTCATGGTAAGTGGAAGTGATATATATATATATATAAATCTATTTGTAAGCAATAACCCTAATCCCATTATATTTCTAAATGTGTGTTTTTGAGTTGCTGTTATTTCAAACAACATAACCCATGTATATATATGCATAAATATATGTGTGTTTATATATATATATATATATATATATATATATATATGTGTGTGTGTATGTTAATGTTTGTGTTTTTGTGTTTGAGTGCAATTATGTAAGTATGATTGTGACTATAGATATATATATAGTAGTTTACTAAAGCTAACTCAGACTATATTGAATTAGTTTCGATGCTATGTATCATACAAAACCTAAATCTTTCCCCCTGTTGTTTGCAGAAAATCCATGCAAAGTCAGTTTTCAGACAAGTACAAAATATTTGAATGAATCTGATGAGGCCGTCTTCAACTGTTCTACATCGAGTTCGTGTGGCACGCGACCTCTCATCACAGGGCTCCCGACGCACGCCTTGTTGAATGAAAGTAGCAAAACAAGCACAGTGGCCAGGCTCAGGGTCAACTGGATGGACCACCAAAGAGAACTGTTGTGTGACGTACCGGGGTTAATCAACGAGTGTCTCCGCCAGAACATCACTCTGACTGTACAGTGTAAGTCCTCAAACATAACTCGCTCATCAATACATGACTCTAGCTGTTAGCTAACTCGTTACATGAGTCTAACTGTAGATTACAATTCATCCATTCACCCGTCCCTTACGATACAGTTACATGCTTCATCCATTAACCCAGCCAATCAGCTCTATGAGTTTGCCAGAAGTGGGTCCGTTTTGTATTTTTTGATTATACTTGTGATGAGTGTAATATTAAATATTTGATATTCTTACATCAGACACTCCTAGGAAGCCCGTTCTAAATGGGACAGGGAAAATTGTGACTCTGGGAGAGTCTCTAACACTGACCTGTTCAGCCGAGGCGGTTCCTGCCCCTGTCTACACCTGGTTCCTCCCCAAGGACTCGAAGAACGGGACCACCCACTCTCCAGGGTGGCGCAATCGGACCTCCAACAACTGGCTGGAGATCAAGCGTGTAACAAGGTCGGACCACGGCTGCTACCACTGCAGCGCCTCCAACCCCCTTGGACGAGGGGAGAACAGCAGTAGCTACTGTGTCGAGGTACTCTGTAAGTATGCCCCCCAGGCCCTAGGTATATGGGTGGAGGTGCGTGTGTAGGTTTACTATTTATTATCATACTGTTCATACTTATCATACTCTCTATCAATGCTGCTCTTATCCGTTATACCCATCTCATGCTGCTCATACCTCACTAGGTCACTTTAACTTTGCTGCTGTATTGCACTATATGACAATCCATATTCAAAATGCACCTTAATTGCTCTTTTGAACTTCTATTTTGATCCCTGTCAAAGGGTAGAATGTCGAGGCTCTTAGGATCGGCACAAAAAGGAAGTAGGCAGGCTAAAATTAATTGATTCAATTTATTCTCACACAACTGAGGTTATCAGACAGCACAGTATAGCGTCCGCCTTCTAGCTCCTCCCTATTCCACTAACACACCTCCCTTATATCTGCTAGACAAACCCCCGAAATTGGTACATACCAATACATGAAACACAGACGGGGGTGTTCACCTGCCATCCAACAAATATGCATCAAACTGGTTAAAAAGGTACTGATAATAAATTCACTCTATCAGGCCTTACGGTTATTATTCCTGCATGGACACATGCCACTACATACAAAGTACATGTTACGAGAAAGATAATTGAATTAGCGAAGACGCAACTGGGTCATTCCTACTATTCGGTGCCATTTCAGTCTGGTAACTTTCTATCAAAAACTTTAAAATGTTCCATGATTTTATCTCATCATCTGAAGGAGGGCATGTTAAATTATAAGAAAAATATATTGGTCCAGCTCAGGATATTATATTTTAATAATTTTGACCAAATTCTTCACACCTAACAAAGGCCAAATGTCCACCCTGTTACGGGACATTCTCATTTCTATTAAAAAATGATTTGAATTCGCAGCTGTTATAAAATTTACATTTTCTTAGAGATATAATGTCCCTTATTTAACCCTGCAAATGTATTTTAACAAAAACTCATAAACAAGCATTATCTTGAGAAAAGACATGTGTTATTTTAGGACACAATGTAATTTCAACACATTTCTTTTAGTATAAAAAGGAATTTTAATGGGATTTGGCCCATTTTTTTAGTAATTTAATTTAGTCAATTTACTCCCTTTAAGCAACCACAAAGATATACATATTTTTTGATGATTTCATTTAATTATTATCAATAAACACACAGGTAACAGGGTGGACAGAAGAGTAACAGGGTGTACAGGACGTAACAGGGTGGACATCACAATATATATTTCATGAAAGAAAGGCAGTTAATTTACCTTAGAACATTCACATAAACATTGATAATGTAAAAATGATCTTCACTAACAACCCATTTATGAGGATAACTGCCCCAAACCTATATAGCAAATCAGCAACAGCAAAATAACTCGCCCCCCCCCCCCCCCCCCCCACACACACACACACACACACACACACACACACACACACACTACACACACACATACACACTTCAACCATCAAATGTACTGCACACCCAAAAGAAACATCTGGAACATTTTTCAGTCTTTGACCTCACAGTTGTTTTGGCAACAGCAAACTATTTATCAGACCAGCAACCCAGGTTTTCTAGTAACTTCCACACTTCCTTCTCTAGCTGGACAGACCTCTTATTCAAAGGTTGTGGCTCTTTCATCAGGCACACAATCTGGTCATCTCTGTACCAGCTAATGTCCTCTCGTGGACCTGGCCAGTAGAACTTGTTGATCCCATTCTTATGCATGCATTTTACTCTTACGTCTTCTTCAACTTCCAGGATGATTCCTGGGTAGGGTTCACCATCATATTTGACAATGCACCACTGCCCAATGTTTTCTTTCATGATGGCCTCAGGCCGTGAAGGCTCTTCAGTGCACTGCAGGCTTGCCTCTTCTCCCAGGCTCACCTCCTTTATCCCATAGCAGGCACAATCCAGTACACCTTTGTCTGCCTGACAAAGGCAAGTTATGTCCCGGTATTTAATTGTCCCTGGAGAGAAACTGATGACTTGGTGGATTTTCATTGTTCCTTTGACAGGAACAAATGGGGCGCTTCCATCATTTCCTGCACTTTCCTCTCAACATCTCCTTCTCCCACAAAAAAAAGTTCCACCGAAGTACCCACGCTCCTCAACTGGTGGAGCATAGCCTCTGCGTTGGGGATATCTCCTCCATGGCGGACGATTTGGTCAGCTGATCTTTTAAGGGTACCCCCGACACCATCTGGAGCTCCCTTTCCATGGCTGTCCTCAAAAAAGTTCCAGCTGATATCTTTAAAGCCTTTCTTGAAAGGCTCTTTTGAGATTAGGTAAAGGATTTCCCTTCTGTTTGTATTGTGTAGCTGGGCCGTCACTGAAGACATGAAGGCGATTAATCAGAGGGTATCTCTCCCTCACCATGTCTAACACAGGGTCGAGGTGGGCCCAGATAGCTGGGGGATCGTGCCGCTTAGAAGGCGAGATGGAGCAGAACGTCACTGGGGACTGCTCAGCTGCAGTGTACAGCACTCCTGTATGCAGGGTTGCTTGCTGATGTGACCCTCCAAAATGGACCGATTGAATTTCTTGAGAATACTTACAGGAGTAGTTCTCACTGAAATCTACATGTAGTAGACATTCGTTGTTCCTCAAGTTTTCTCTGAGCTGTCTGTAGGCCCCGTACTGCCACCTGATATTAAAGATGTGTCGCCTAAATCTAAACAGCCTGTCATGAAATTCACTTACAAGTTCATCCTCTGTTGTCATCACATTTTTCTTCACAGTGATTGTTGACCTTTTCTGGACTTGTAGGAGGAGAGTTCATTGACTGAAAGGTCGTCCTGGCTCTGTCATTTTTCCTCAGCTTTCTCTTTCTTTCTCGCCATTTCTTTCTTACTGCACTCTTCTCTCTTTCGCTTAGGTCTGACACTTTCTTTTTTCTCCCTTCATCAATGTCCTTTCTCCACCTCTCCTTCTCTTTATTGAGGTATTGCTGCCGTCTTTCATGGTCTACATCCCGACGAGCCCTGTAGCGCCGTTGCTTTTCTGCGGCAGACAACGGCGCCATTCCCTGATAATTACATGCAAACCATTTTTAAAAAATCTTATGGAATCTTATGGAAGTATGGAACAAAAAAGGCATAATAATGTATAAAAAATCCAATACAAACTGGAAACACTTATTCATCTAGCCCTCTTACATCCACCCAGTTACTATGTGTCCCCCCTGTTACTGTGTAAAACAGTAACAGGGGGGACAGTAACAGGGGGGACATTTTATGCTAAATTTAGCTATTACTACTCATGTGATGCAGAAGAAGCTAGCTAATGTTGACCACTGAGGAGGATTTTTAACATGTTTTTTAACCATATATTCAAAATTACAAAAAAGGATCAGTTTCCACTATTTATAAGCATAACAGGGTGGACATGTTATGCTTTACCGCATCAGTCAAGCTTTCTAAAACATTGAATAAAAGGTTGATTAAAGAGTGATACCTCCTCTGCTTCTTGTAGGTGATTTCCCTCCAAAAAGTAATGTTACTTGTTGAGTCATGTGACTAGAGGGATAGTCGGAGGGGGGTGTTCAGGGGGACTTGCATCAGAGTAACAGGGGGGACAGTCGATTCAGGGACACAACATATTTTAAATACTTAAAGTCTTAAAAATGTTTTAATCACAAAAAATAACATTTGGTAAGGAATATTATAAACAAAGCTATAGAACAAAAATGACAAATGTAGAATTTCTTTGATTTTTATTACTTATATTTGTAACTGAAGTTGAGCAAACACGATTGGGGACATGGCAGTTTAGTTGTTTGTGCTAAAGTTAGAGGAATTATTTTAAATGCAATTAATCCTGGGGACATACTGTTGTGTTCTACGGTAGAGGGGGGTTAACTATATAAGATGAGCTTTTAAAAATAAGTATTGGCCAATTTTTACAAAAAATATACCATGTTAGGCTATGGGGACTCAAATGGCACCGAATACTAGGAATGACCCAACTGCGTCCTTCGCGCATGCCCCCGCACCATATAGCTGTCCCCGGATTATGAAGGTATTATTGTAGCAAAAGTCTTTAGCACCTGTAACTGCAGATTTTGAATGCGTACACACTAAAGTCACAGTAAATTTGAAGTTGTATACATTTATTTTGCATGTGTACTCTAAATTCACAAATGTGTAACAGTACATTTGAAGTCGTAAATATTTTTTCTACCATTGTAAACACAAAATAGGATCTACGAGTACGCAAGTCTGTGTTACAAGTGCACAAATCCTTTTGCTACAATCATTGCAGAGCAGTTGGTGCAAAACACACTCGCACACCCGTGTTTCATAATCTGGGAACATGCCCAAAATGTGTGCATTCGTAAACCCAAATTTGGAACTAATGCATCAGAAGTTGCACCATCCAAGCAGACCATTAAAATACATTGAAGGACACTTGCGCCATGTTAATGCAATAATTTGGGAGGAATTCAGTTGAATTAAGTAATTTAATTTGACATAATGTAAGATACCCAACTCCG
The DNA here is from genome assembly GCF_949987615.1 of Pollachius pollachius. Classification (NCBI taxonomy): domain Eukaryota; kingdom Metazoa; phylum Chordata; class Actinopteri; order Gadiformes; family Gadidae; genus Pollachius; species Pollachius pollachius. Next base: position 43,876,442 of record NC_136934.1, on the reverse strand, counting down.
TCGTGTAGGATGCCCTCTTGTCTACTTTCAAGACTCCAGAAAGTAAGAGTTTGCTTGGATGGTCTCAGTGTAGTTTGAAAAATGCACCCCCTGCCGGCGACTTTCATTGGTTAGTGCTGCAATTATGTCCCGCCCACGGACGCTCTGTCTCATACGGATACATATCACTTTTTGCTACACATGTACCACCTAGAGTGATGCAAAACTACCTGCAAAAAACCCCACAGCTGAGACTTGCAGGAGCAGATTCAAGCATTTGTAACGACGGACTTGTGCTCGCTCATTAAAATGCTGAATCAACATAGCGTTCTATATCATTTTATTTGTGAGGTACATTTTTCACAGATGTGCAACTTCTGATGCATTAGTTCAAAATTTGGGTTTACGAATGCACACATTTTGGGCATGTTCTCAGATTACGAAACATGGGTGTGCGAATGTGTTTTGCACCAACTGCTCTGCAATGATTGTAGCAAAAGGATTTGTGAACCTGTAACACAGACTTGCATACTCGTAGACCCTATTTTGTGTTTACAATGGTAGAAAAAATATGTACGACTTCAAATGTACTGTTACACATTTGTGACTTTAGAGTACACATGCAAAATAAATATATACAACTTCAAATTTACTGTGACTTTAATGTACTACAGTCACAGTTCAAAATCTGCAGTTACAGGTGCTAAAGACTTTTGCTACAATAATACCTTCATACCGGACGGTCGCACGCTTCCTAGAAGCAGCATGGAAAGCACAGCTGACAACGGCGGCGAGCAGTTGTATTTTTACGACTCAATAAGCAAACACGCTACACAATCACATAATTCCTAAATCAAGACATTATGCAGACACCTGATTAATTTTTACCTGCACAACACAGAGTTTTACCGCAACTGATTAATTGACTGCATGCGAGAGAAATGTATTGCTGCGGCCCCAATAAGGACGCGTGAGGACGCGCCCATAGCCGCGGCATCACAATCCCCATATACATTTTGTTGTTTCTGTACTTGTACTCTGCACAACCACAATATAGTTGAATTTGTGTCCTTTCTACTTCTGAATCCGGTCTACCTTCTTCCTCCTGTATACTTTGTACTTCCTGCCTACAGTTGCTCCTGCCCTGCCGGTTCTGTCTGTGGTAAAGTTGGCCACAGAGGGTGAGGAAATCACTATCCACTGCAATGTGGACAGCTGGCCCCTCCCCTCCAGCCTGAACCTGTCATGGAGCTCCGCCAAAGATCCGAGCATGCATCACCTCCTCCACCATGTCTCCAACGCAGCCTCTCTGACCAAGAGGCTCAATGTGACGTCTGCCTCGGCCGGCCGCTACACCTGCAGAGCTAAGAACACCCAAGGATCCAACCGAGCGGAGACGGACTTAACGGTCAACTGTGAGTTGTGTTCACTATGTGTTAACAGTATTCATGTATGTTAGTCGTATATATGGATAAACAGCTGTCTTTGATCCTACTACCGTTCTCTAGATGCTCCTCAGAATGTGGGTGTTCAAGGGCACAACCCGAATACAACTTTGGCACTGACTGAAGGAATGTCACTGGAGCTGTTCTGTGAGGCCAAGTCCGTCCCTACTGTCAGCAACTACAGCTGGACCCGGACCAGCGACGGCCAGGAGGAGGTCGTAGGATCCGACCAGAAGCTGAACATAACGTCGGTCACTTCGGCCAACCATGGGTGGTACCGCTGCAGGGCCCAGAACCAAGTGGGAACCAGAGTGGCCGAAGGAGTTGGGGTGACGGTGGACTGTGAGTCCAGATGGTTGCACCATCACCGGCCTCGATATAAATAGCTGATATCATCTCTCTCGCCTCTCTCCTGACATTTGATCGAATACATGTGATGTGAACAATTAAGGTTTGTGATCAGATTCTCGTCTCGGCAAAACATAACAAATATGATAGGTAAAATGCTATTTTGGTCCGATCCCAGTGCGAGTCAGTTTGGGGGTTAGTCCTGGGTGTATTTGGGGGTTAGTCCTGGGTGTATTTGGGGGTTAGTCCTGGGTGTATTTGGGGGTTAATCCTGGGTGTATTTGGGGTTAGTCCTGGGTGTATTTGGGGTTAGTCCTGGGTGTATTTGGGGTTAGTCCTGGGTGTATTTGGGGGTTAGTCCTGGGTGTATTTGGGGGTTAGTCCTGGGTGTATTTGGGGGTTAGTCCTGGGTGTATTTGGGGGTAAGTCCTGGGTGTATTTGGGGGTTAGTCCTGGGTGTATTTGGGGTTAGTCCTGGGTGTATTTGGGGGTAAGTCCTGGGTGTATTTGGGGGTTAGTCCTGGGTGTATTTGGGGGTTAGTCCTGGGTGTATTTGGGGGTTAGTCCTGGGTGTATTTGGGGGTTAGTCGTGGGTGTATTTGGGGTTAGTCCTGGGTGTATTTGGGGGTTAGTCCTGGGTGTATTTGGGGGTTAGTCCTGGGTGTATTTGGGGGTTAGTCCTGGGTGTATTTGGGGGTTAGTCCTGGGTGTATTTGGGGGTTAGTCCTGGGTGTATTTGGGGGTTAGTCCTGGGTGTATTTGGGGGTTAGTCCTGGGTGTATTTGGGGTTAGTCCTGGGTGTATTTGGGGGTTAGTCCTGGGTGTATTTGGGGGTTAGTCCTGGGTGTATTTGGGGGTTAGTCCTGGGTGTATTTGGGGTTAGTCCTGGGTGTATTTGGGGTTAGTCCTGGGTGTATTTAGGGGTTAGTCCTGGGTGTATTTGGGGGTTAGTCCTGGGTGTATTTGGGGGTTAGTCCTGGGTGTATTTGGGGTTAGTCCTGGGTGTATTTGGGGGTTAGTCCTGGGTTTATTGTAGAGTAAGTACTTTATGTGTTTTTTACAGTTTTGACACGATAAGCGTAATGCTATCAGTTTTTTTAGTACAAATTCGCCCTGATTTTACCTCCTTGCTAACACTATAAACTATTGGTTATCATACTTGAGGTGGTGTTTTGCGCCATTAAACAAACTTTTTTTGTCCCTTTTTTTCTGTGACTGATCCCTTCCTAGATGCTCCCAAAAATGCAACAATCACAGTGTTGAGTGGAGATGAGTACGATGCTGGCGCTCCAATTCAACTGAGCTGTCATAGTACCAGCTTTCCACCTGTCAGTTCGTACAAGTGGTACAAGAAGCGGGACAACACATCAAATTTGGTGTCTGTCGAGAGCGGTCAAAACCTGACCGTCCATCCATACCATCCCGGGATCTACCACTGTTATGCCTCCAACGAAATAGGCGGAAAAGATTCCAACCCAGTCCAATTGTTCCTCAACAGTCAGTACAGCTTCCTCATGCTCAGATAGGGCCTGGTTTTACGTGAGCTTCGATACAGAAGTCTTGCTTTGAAAGGCTGGTTGTTGTCCTGACTGCTGTTCTATTATTCTTCCAGTTTTTCTGACTGTTGGTCTTCCTGTTGTTCTGAATGTTTTTGTTCCGCCTGTTGCTGTTATTACTGTTGATCTGAATGTTGTTGTTGGGCCTATGGCTGTTCTGACTTTTATTCTGTAACTGTTGTTATATGACTGTTGTTCTGTGACAGTTGTTCTGTGACTGTTGTTCTTCTGACTGTTGTTCTGTGATTGTTGTTCTGTGAGTGTTGTTCGGACTGTTGTCCTGTGTGTCTGGTTCTGTGACTGTTGTTCTGAGATTGTTGTTCTGTGATTGTTGTTCTGTGAGTGTTGTTCTGACTGTTGTCCTGTGACTGTTGTTCGGACTGTTGTCCTGTGACTGTTGTCATGTGATTGTTGTTCTGTGAGTGTTGTTCGGACTGTTGTTTGGACTTTTGTCCTGTGACTGTTCTGAATGTTTTTCTGACTGTTTTCCTGTGACTTTTGTCCTGTGACTGTTCTGATGGTTGTCCTGTGACTGTTGTTCTGACTGTCGTCCTGTGACTGTTGTCATGTGACTGTTGTCATGTGACTGTTGTTCTGTGACTATTGTTCTGACTGTTGTTCTGAGATTGTTGTTCTGTGACTGTTGGTCTGACTGTTGTTCTGAGATTGTTGTTCTGTGATTGTTGTTCTGACAGTTGTTCTGTGATTGTCGTTCTGAATGTTGTTCTGAGATTATTGTGCTGACTGTTGTTCTGACTGTTGTTCCGACTGCTTTCTGTGATAGATGTGCTAACCGTGGTTTTGCTTGTCTCTGATGATTAGCATGGCGTCTGGTAGAGATCCTCTGGGCCATTCCTTTTGTTTGTATTCTGGTGCTGGGGGTGATCACATACCTGGTCTGCAGGTAAAACTATAATACTGTTCTATTATTACACCAGCAACTATGAAGAATTCTCTGGTATCCTTGATACAAGGTAAAGTGATCCTTAATACTCTCTTCTTTGTAGGCACAAGAGAAAAAAGTTAGTTTCAGAAAGCTCCGCAGACCTGCTGTCTCGCCCGGTAATTTATTTGGTGGCTGAAGTATTTTCGTCCATCCATTCACTCCTCCAATACGATACAGTACCATGTTTCATCCTTCCATTCACCCATCCAATACGATAGAGTAAGATATTTCATCCATTCACCAATCCGATACAATGCAACATAATTCATCCATTCAATACGATACAGTAAGATGTTTCATCCATTCACCCATCCAATATGATACAGTAAGATGTTTAATTTCTAAGTAATGTCTCCCAGTCTCAATTCAGTCTAAGGTGGCTATATTGGTTTGCTAGACCTGGGCCGTAGAATGATGTCTTTATCCCTCTCTGTGTCCCTGTCTGTCTGTCCGTCTCTCTCTCTCTCTCTCTCTCTCTCTCTCTCTCTCTCTCTCTCTCTCTCTCTCTCTCTCTCTCTCTCTCTCTCGCCCTCTCTCTCTCTCAGGTGACCCCAATTACTGATGCTCGTGGCAGTAGAGATGACCTTCTTCCAAACCAAGGCCTCTCACACACATGCCACGCCTTCTCCCAGGCACCCCAGTCCACTGCTGCTGGTGCAGAGAGACTGTAAGAAGCAGAGAGTTAGACTGTATATTCTAGAGGGGTTAGACTGAATGTTCTAGGGTCAGATTGTATGATCTAGAACAGTGTTTTCCAAGCCGTTGTACGCATAACTCCAGTCAATTTTTTTTGTCACTTTTATTATTAAATTCGTCAAATCAACAATAATGGCAAAACTAAGAAAGAAAATTGAAATTAAATAGTGTAAATACTGCTCAGTAAATTAAATATTATTATGGTCTATTACCATTATTTTTTTTGTCACTTTGTGAATTCCATCAAAAGTATTCCATTGAAATGTTTTCCATTGAGGGAAAAACTGATCTAGAGGGGTTAGAGTAGACTATGTTCTAGAGGGTGGGTGTATTGGGGTTGGTCCTGGGTGTATTAGGGGCTAGTCCTGGGTAAGTTGGGGGCTAGCCCTGGATGTATTATGGGCTAGTCCTGGGTTAGTACGGGGATAGTCCTGGGTGTAATTGGGGGTAAGCCCACTGTGTATTTAGCCAGTGTCTACTGCTTTAATATTGTGATGTCAATGTCTCTGTACAGGTCCACTAACGACACAGTGTACAGTACAGTCAAGCTGCATACTGGAATGCAGGTGGGGTGGAAGATAATTACACACAATCATTTTAGCAGAATAACTATTACCAGGAGATTGGGGCTGGAGCTGCCTTTAAACTCCTCTGCTTTGGTGTGTGAAGTTGGAGATCTAAGGGTTATGGCAACTCTTAATGAATTTCTTTCTTAATTTTTATGTTGCTTTTCTTGCTATTTTAGATTGGAAATTCTGAAGTTGTAAGTTACTTGAAAAAGGATTGTAAACAACCTCTGTCCTCTGCCCTGATTGGTTTGATTTACACTTATGGCCGCCAGTCAACCAATCAGCACTTTGGTGCGGCCCCAATAAGGACGCGTGAGGACGCGCCCATAGCCGCGGCATCACAATCCTCATATACATTTTGTTGTTTCTGTACTTGTACTCTGCACAACCACAATACAGTTGAATTTGTGTCCTTTCTACTTCTGAATCCGGTCTACCTTCTTCTTCCTGGACACTTTCTACTTCCTGCCTACAGTTATTCCCGCCCTGCCAGTTCTGGTCTGTTTGTGGTGTAGCAGTCTAAACATGGATTCAGTTTAGCCTTTTTTTAATTTATTTCTCTTTCTGACAGCCAATCAGAGGGGACCATAGCCATGCAGGCGATGAAGTGAACTATGCTTCCTTGCACTTCCCTACTCAGGGCCTGTGAGTATCTTGATTTTGACCTTGTGTACGTGGTTAAGGATGATATATTACATTATTATTATAAGAGATTAGGTGCTGAGAACATTTTGTTTTTGAGGAGTCAAAGGTGTTCCCCACCAGCAGCGATGGAAAATGATGTGTACGCAAAAAAAGCCAACAAGGTCAGTTTTCCTTCCAGTCCACGTGCCAATTTCATATTTCATACTGTCTTGTATTGTTCCTCAATGACCTAAAGAGGCCAGTCTTACTGTTACCTAATTAAAGTTTCCCGGACAGCATCGTCTAGGAAGAAGCGCGAGGAGCAGTAAAGGCATTCTAAATACTGTACAAACACAAAGTTAACATCCATATCGTCTGTGACTGTTCATGTATTCGGTACACTTAGAACTTTCCACAGAATGCAGCCCACCATAATACTTAAACTATGTCATAATTCAAAGAACTATGGGAACCTGGACGAGGAGGACAATCAGATGGTGGACATTGAGCTCAACTATTCCCAGGCCACCTTCATGGCAAAGAAGAGCAAGACCAGCAAGACCAAGAAGACTACAAGATGAGGAAGAATTGAAGATGAGGAAGCCTACCATGGTTGGAGGAGAGGAGCAGAATGTGGTACTATCTGTTCTGTTCTATATGCTCAGCATCATTGCAGCTCTTATTTTAATGTGCATGCTTAACAGCTCAGGTCAGGGTTTAGGTTAATCCCTGAAACCTAACTCACATTTCCTGTTGTGGGGAATCTATCTATTAAGCAAAGGATGATCTGCCACTTCATGCAGAATACCTGGTTAAGGGTCCCCAAATACGCTTTGTGATTCCTGAGTGTGGCTTAAAGGTTGTGACGTGGGCGCTGGATCATGAGACAACAGGAACTGCTTCACTGTGTCTTGCTTCTGCTTTCTAGCAGGAAAAAAAACTCCTCACCATTACACAACCAGTCTTTTACTGGCGCTAGCATTGCATACCTTTATGAGAGAAACAGTGGAAATGTACCAATATGCTGCAAGAATCGCAATGTAACTGACTAATTATATAACATACACAAATACAGGTTACGGTTATAAATAAAGAAGTAATACAAAACAATTATTGTGTCTATCATGTTTCAAAGATGTACAAATTCTACATAAGAAAGATGAAATTAATTATTTGATCAATGATGCAAAGACACATTATTTATCCATTATTCAATACAAATAATTTCACAAAGTATTCTTCTTCTTCTTCATCTAAATGAACATTATAGGGGAGGGGATTTCTGTGATTTTCGAAATCCACATTTCGGTGATGTGAACATTTGGGTCAAAGTCTTGTTCTGCAATGTCCTGTTACGACTCCGTCTCAAGAGTCCTTTGCGTCTGTAAGCGAACCCTCAGCCATGACCTCCTCTCCGGTGCCCGTATGGCCGTAAGAAACACACTCAGCATACACTTCCTCTCGCTGTGGCTCTCCTTCGCCACTTCCTGTGGGATGTGGACGGATCTGGGCGTACTCATCTGTCTTGGAGTCCATTCCTCTGATCAAGTCCACTCCGGGGTTTGCGTCCGGCAGGGCCTGAAGCAAGACGAAGCTCAGGTCAACGTACTGGAGCTCTTCCTCTATTCCTCCTTCTGCGTCTAGAACCGCCTTGTTCCCGTACACCAACTCTGCTTCCTCGACCAGCGCCTGGAGGACAACACAAACCAGCTAACCTCACAGCTACAATAGCAATCTAGCAACCAGTTAGCTAAATGATTTCTTTTTAACATACTAACGTTACTGTTTCTTGTGAAGACACATGTTATGAAGGCACATTGTTATGAGCCATACTCACCAAGGCAAGTTCAGAAGGGTTCCTGTGGTTTGTATCTTCTGATAGCTGGTCTCTCTTCTTTCTGAAGATACAAGGAAACTGTTAGCTATCCGTACACGTGGTAGCTAGTGGTATACGCATAAGTTAGTGGTGTGTTTAGTAATTATGTGTTTGATAGCTAGTTATCGGATCATTCATAAGCTACTGTTACACACGCTAGCGGTGGACGCGTTATCTCTAGTAGTAGCATTAGCTAGCGACACAGGTGCTGTGCTTGTCTGTGCACACATGCGAGTGAGCTCAAGGTGGTCACGTGCCACGTGTTCCCGCCAGGCTAGTGATGCTATCTTACCTGCTGAGTGTCATATGGAACAGAGTGCAGAGCAGCATCATCACCAAAGAGCCCGCTGTCAAGCCAATCAGCAGAGAGATGGTGTGGAAGGCTGCCCAATCAAAGACCAGAATACGATTCATTATCATTATTGTTATTACTATAATTAATAATAAGGACAAGCATAGGCAAAGACTGGTAGACAGTATTTGGATGGGGGTGAGGATGAATAGCTAGAGGGATAGATGGATGGATGAATAGATAGACAGATAGATAGATATTAACAGATTGATGGATGAATGAATATTAAGGGAAGGATGGAGGGATTGAAAGATGAAGGGATAATAGAAGGATGTATAGATCGACTGATAGATGATGGATGGAAGGATCTACCGGGTTTGCTTTTAGAGAAAGCCAAGTTTAACTCCAAGCGGTTGTCGCCCATAGAGTTGTTGCTGAGACACATGACAGTGGGCGGGTCTTTGTCTGATTGGGGCAAGCTGATGACACTCATGATTCCCAGGTTGCCTGTTTGAAACTCCCTGATGGGACAGGGTGCAGAGTGATAGACGGCCTCTCCATCCAATGTCCAGGTCAGCGTTGGTACGGGGTTCCCCTGGCTCTCACAGGAGCAGCGGACCCCAGAGGGAAGCCTCACACAGTGGGAGGAGTTTAGAATCTCAGCAGCAACTAAGAACACAAGAGGTTAGCACATTACAACATTAAAACACAAGGTAAAAACAACTTTAAAACACGAGGTTAGAACACATTTCAACCTTTAAACACAAGCTAAAAACTTTACAACATGCTACAGTGGATGGGTTAGGGTTAGGGTCAGGAGGAACCTACAGTGGATGGGTTAGGGTTAGGGTCAGGAGGAACCTACAGTGGATGGGTTAGGGTTAGGGTCAGGAGGAACCTACAGTGGATGGGTTAGGGTTAGGGTCAGGAGGAACCTACAGTGGATGGGGTAGGGTTAGGGTCAGGAGGAACCTACAGTGGATGGGTTAGGGTTAGGGTCAGGAGGAACCTACAGTGGATGGGTTAGGGTTAGGGTCAGGAGGAACCTACAGTGGACGTCCAGGTGGACGGGGTCCGACTCTTTCGCTCCGAGGTAGTTTCCGGCGAGGCAGTAGTAGCGTCCGCCGTGGCGTCGCTCTGCCCGCTCCACCGTGAGGTTGGCCCCGTGGTCTGGGAGAGGGACCCTGACCCCGGGGGCCCCTCCTGAGACCAGGTACCAGGTGTAGTTTGAGGAGGGCCAGGCCCGACAGGAGCAGCTCAGCGTGAAGCCCCGTCCTTCCTGCACCCCGCCCGGCGGCTCCGCCCTCAGCTCCACCTCTCTAGGAGGAACTGTGGATAACCATGGCAACAGGACCAATTCCATTAGGACCCATAGCAACAGGACCCATGGCAACAGGACCGAGAGGAGCAGAAAGGAAAGTCTGAACACATTTGAATAAAACTCCACTCTTCACACACAGTTTGTTTTTTTACAATAGGGCAATCTATTAAGTAAAACAAGAGTGATTTATGTGTTGATGCAGCATACATTTTGATAATATTTGCGTCATATGTTAGGTTGAAGGCACTCAGTAGCTAGAAACATCCTGCAACCGGGCATGGCTCATGGTGGTGGACTCACAGTGGACGACCATCTTGGTTAGGCTGGTGTTCTTCGCTCCGTAAAGGTTCCTCACTTCACAGAAGTACTGAGCGTCTGCAGAGACCGACAAGTTCATAGACTGATCGAAACCCAGGGGCCCCTCATCGGGCCCCTGGTCGGTTCCTGGGTTCAGTCGGGAGCGGTACCAGGTGTAGCGGTCCGCTGGGGGGTTGGCGGAGCCGTTGCAGCTCAGACTCACATAGCTTCCCTCCAGCACCGGGCTGGACGGCCACTCCACAGATACGTAGTGCGGAGGGTCTGAAAGCAATCATTCAAGGGCCATCTTTATTATGCTGGTCTGTAAAGAACATTGCTGTATAGAACCATCCACAACCACATTGGGACTCTAGGACTTGGACCTGAAAGATGAAAACCACTATGTTGTTAATCATGTATAGGCTTACTTTGATAATTTAGTCCAGATTTGAAGAGTGTTGGTGTAGTGGTTTTCAATCAGGACCAGTTCTAATGTGGTCTGGACCACAAACAAGCGTTGAAATGTGTCTTTATTTCATTTTCACAAATAGGGAAAGGGTTTCACAAATCTGAAACTATGTTTTATATAATGTATAGCCTCACTTTTATAATCTAGTCCAGATTTGAAGAGTGTAGTTGTAGTGGTTTTCAATCAGGACCAGTTCTAATGTGGTCTGGACCACAAACAAGCGTTGAAATGTGTCTTTAATGCATTTTCACAAATAGGGAAAAGGTTTTACAAATCTGAAACTATGTTTTATATAATGTATAGCCTCAGTGTGATAATCTTGTCCTGATTTGAAGAGTCTAGGTGTAGTGGTTTTCAATCAGGATCAGTTCTAAGATGGTCCAGATGCAAAAAAAGCAGTGAAATCTCCCCTTTTTGGTATTTAAACTAATCAAATAAAGGTTAAATAAATTGTAAACTGTGTTTTAAAGACTGTTTAGACTCTCTTAGATAATCTAGACCAATTAAAGCGGCTTTACCGCGACTGAAGATGTTAAACAACGAAGATTCAGTCGCTCCATGCCGCTCGTTAAGAATCCCTTAACCTTTTCCTTAACTGCCGAATCTGATGCAGAGGGAGTTAAACTCGAAGAAGTAGGCTAGTTTCATAGTAAGATGAATCTGTGCAATATCCATCTGTGCAATATCCATCAACATCCACCAGAAAGTAAACGAGTAGACACTCGTGAATCCGCCTCGCATCTATGCTCATCCGCGGGTGTATCTCCCAAAGTGCATCTAACATGTCTTTCAGGTCCTGTCCACCCGGAGCCGATTTTTTTGTGAAACCATGACTTTAATAATCATGTTATTAGGCAGATAATAAAGCATGTTCTTTAATAGGTCCATGGTCCCAGGGTGGTTTCAAATAAAACCGGACCTATGCGGTTTCGTGTTAGGATTCGTGTGGACGCCTGAGTTGCGTTGAAAGTTCGTTTTTTTGTAGCTTTAAATACAGCCCCTTGGTCAATTTAATTACTAACTGTACATTAAAAAGTATTTCCACTCATTCTAAAAGGTTAAACAACTACTATTTCCTCCTCGACCTGAATGTTTTTATACAGCGCGCAGGCTGGATGCACTCCACTTTATTTTGTGGAGAACCAGCGCCTTGAATATGTAGGTACTACAGCGTTTGTACAGCTTGTTGCGTTTCCGCAATGAGTCCGTCTTTACGGAGATATTCCTGAAACGCATCAAAGGAAAACGGAGGGGGAATGATCGTTTTCGCCTTGTTACTTGGTTGCTATTTATGGGGCGCTCCAGTGTCTCCGCTCAGACGCCCCTTAGAGAGAGCATGGCCACTTCCAAAACCTCTCTCTCGCCGCACAGCATCCGAAATGCCCTATGCATGGTTATGCAACCTAATACCACCATTAGATGGTCAAGGTTGACCGGGACCTCTCGGCAGCAGACCGATTCAATGGCAGTGTCCATGCTCCGGCAGCACCCACACGCACACCAGTCACACCCACACGATCCGAAGGTGGAGCTGGAGCCTGAAATTGATCCCTCTCCACCGGGTGGCAGTCGGACACTACAGGCATGTCCCTCACAGGCTCAAACGGTAACCAGCCATATTAAAATCACTATTTTCCGCCGTGGAGTGAGAAGACGTTCGCGCGTCTGCAGCAACGACCTAGTCCTACCATGGCAGTGACGTCATCGGCGCTCCAATACTAAAAGACGCATTTTCTTTCGTTGCTAAAAAAACTATATTGATTTTTAAAATATTTTTTATTAGTGTAATTTTTTTTATAATGGTCATAACTAACACGTTATCGATGTTGATTATTTCAGTTCAGTTCATCTTGAAGATCAACGCATTGCCTCACACTTCATCGCATAAAATGCAACAAAACCAAACTGTGTTACCAGAAGGTCCTAAAATAAATAAAGATAAGGACTTTACTCACACAAAACGTTGATGGTCAAATTTTGTTTAAAGGAGGCGTCGCTTGTGTGGCGCTTGTAGAGGGCGGAGCAGATGATTCTCTGTCCATGGTGAAGCATGGAGGCTTTGAAGGTCAGCACAGAGGTCACAAGCTCAACTCCCACTGTCTCCTGGGTGTCTCCAAGGCTTGGTGTCCATGACAACGTGGGTTGGTAAGGAGAGAGGATCTGAGCGGAGCAGGAAAGCACGACTGGCCTGCCTTCAACAACGTTCACTTTAACTTTTGGATATAAGACCGGTTTCCACTCATCTGTTAACCACAACCGTCAGAAGAATTAGTTAGACCGAAAAAAACATAAACTGTATGGAGCAAAATGAATATAACATAATCAACCAAAATATGAACCTTTAACAAAGACCAGAACGCCAGTATAGTAGTTGTATTTGAGCTCGGTTTTACAATCAATTCTGAAGAAAAGCTTGGATTGGAAGGCGGGGAGGTTGTGGAAGATGGTTGTGCAGTCTTTTTTCAGGAGATTCCCCACCAGCTCTCCCTGGTAGAGGTTTTGATCTCCGTCGAGGTTGGAGTCAAACACTAGGTTATTCAAAAAACCTTTAAACCATTTGGCTTTACATGTAGAGTCTAGGTACTTATCCCAGCCACTACCCAGCGTGAATCTGCAGGGGATCCTCACAGAGGAACCCTGGAGACCCTTCACACTCTGGGGCAGAAACACAGTCCAGTCCTGGCCTCCGACGCCTGGGAAAAGACAGTCATACCTTTATTCTAAAAATAACACACTAGCCACAACACACTTCAAACATGCTACCCCCATACTACTAAGGGGGTAATTAATCCTCTGCAATGAACCCATCTAGAAGCTAGGAGCAGTGGGCTGCCACAGGGCAGCGCCTGTGAAACAACTCCGGAGGCAGTGTCCTTGCCTTGGTCATGGGAGTGGCAGGAGTGTTAACTTAAATGTTTTTTATAGTGTCTGAGGAAACCGGAATACCGAGAGGAAATCCACATGAACAAGGGGAGAAAATAAAAACTCCACACAGAAAGACCCCCCCACACACACACAAACACACACACACACACACACACACACACACACACACACACACACACACACACACACACACACACACACACACACACACACACACTAAACGTTTACTAAACGTAAACTTTACCACACTACACTTAAGGACCTTACTGAAGTGAAATGACAACTACATGGTACTTGAATGTAGGATGTAGGATGTAGGATACCTACATGTATGCATGAAGACAACTCAACAGATGTAGGTTAAATACATGGCAAGCCAGTTTTGTTGAACAGTACTAACGTCTGATCCATCTCTTACCTTGGAGATGACACCATAGGAGGAGGATAGTAATGGATCTCTCCATGTTCTTAACAGAATCTTCTCTCAGTTCTACATTGAGTCATGTAAGGTGCAATGGTAAAAACTTAAAAACAGTTCCACTGGTTCTGTACCAGCTTTTGATCTTCACATTACCATTTTGTCAAACATACATTAACAACACTTTCTACCAATACAGACCAAACATGTAGTTCAGCATAGGACTGTACTTCCTCAGCAAAGAAAACACGGCGTTCAAAATACATAAAAAAATTGTGTTGTAATTCCATTTGCCCACCCTAATCTAAAGATGAAAACGCATGTCTCTCCACATGTATTTACCTGAATGAGTTAGATGGTCAGACCAGCTCGTCTTACTGTCTTCCTCTGACCAAGGCTTACATAGAGGGACACATCCGTTGTTGACAATTAGGACTTTTATGTTAAGAATCATGTTGGGCCATGTTGGTTTCATCATACAGGATTTCCTTCATGACGTATGAAAGAGGAAGTTAGCACATCTTTATGAAATCAGAGCAGTCTCATAAATATGTGTGATTTATAAATAAATTACTCTCTTCTCACAAATACATTTCAATGGACACACACATGGATATCGGTATGTATAAATGTAAAATAAATCCATAAACAAAAATAGGTTTCACAAACACATTTCTGATCCACACACAAATGTGTCTTGCTTTAAATAAATGTAATATAAATCCATAAATATATGAATTCAAAAATATTTGCAATTTTCATCAAAATGTATTTGGATATTGTTACATTTATATACAAACTGTTAAACTTGAACTTGAATTTACAAGCCTCTTTTCATTTGTGAACTTGTTGTCATTTGTGTGTGAACTGGTCTGTATTTATATGTGGATTTTTGAGACTCTCCTGACGTGGCTGGATTCACAAATGCATTTTTTTCAACAAGTAACTACCATTTATGCATACCGATATCCATTTGTGTGCGCATTGAAATGTATTTGTGAGAAGAGAGTCATTTATATATAAATCACAAAATACATTTGTGAATCCTTCTCTGTGCATTCATTACTCATTCTGACCCCATACATCTGAAGCAAGATGGAACAATCGATTAAAGCCTTTACTGGGGGAGGCTAGTGGTAAGGGCCGAAAGTTCCAGCATTTTGGAAGCTTTATCAACACTGAGGATGTAAAGTTACGTCACGCTGGGCTCCATCTTGTGAGACAGAACCAATAGGAGGAGTACGTTTCTGCGATAGAGGAGGCTGCCCTTTCAGGGTTATTTATTATGTGGAACAAGCCTTTAAAACTAGAAGGGCTGCCATGTAATAGACCTCCCTATGTGTGGTGATGGCTCGCTTAACCTGTGCGCACGCCCCAGAGGTGTGCAGCCTCACTCTGCCCTAGACTCCAGTCAGTCTGATTCAGGCCAGGTGAGAATTCTTCAAACCACCATCAACCACACATACTCTACTCCTAAAACTAAAGACTTGGAACGAAAGTAGTATTTATTTATCTATAAAATAAACAGGGTACTAGAAATGCTCTCCGAAAACTGAGGTCCTGAAACTAAACATAAAACCCTGTTCGTTCTAAACATAGCCGACAACTTCACATTAGGGAATGTGAAGTTGACGATCCCTTTTTTTTGTTGTTGTTTGTGATCCAAGGTCTGCTGTATGCTTGGATTTTCAAAGTAGTGTAACAGTTAGGGTCAAATAATGACTTAAATATATAACAAAATGATTAATATGCCGTTTTGTGATAGTAAGTCACATTTCAATTTACTGTTTATATATTGTACACCAAAAATTGCAAAAAAAAATAACGACATCCTGCCATTTCTAACCGCACTTATTAACTCCTCCCTCACTTCTGGCATTGTTCCAACGTCTTTCAAGACTGCCAGAATAAAGCCTCTCCTCAAAAAACCAACGCTTGATACCACTGACATCCAGAATTACAGACCGGTATCTCTTCTTTCATTCCTCTCTAAAACATTGGAACGTGCCGTCGCTAACCAACTGTCCTCCTATCTCTCATCTAGCAACCTGCTTGACCCTCACCAGTCAGGCTTCAAAAAAGCACACTCCACTGAGACGGCTCTCCCCGCGGTGACTGAGTCCCTCCGGGCGGCCAGAGCCTCGTCCCTCTCATCGGTTCTCATTCTCCTTGACTTGTCTGCAGCATTTGACACTTTGAACCACCAGATCCTCCTCGCCACTCTCGCCAAGCTTGGCATAGCTGAATCTGCCCTTTCCTGGTTCACGTCCTACCTGATGAATCGCACTTATCAGGTAACATGGAATGGCTCCTTGTCCAAACCTTGCACGCTTGATACAGGTGTCCCTCAAGGCTCGGTACTGGGGCCTCTTCTGTTCTCCCTCTACACCAGATCTCTGGGCTCTGTAATTACATCCCACGGCTTTTCCTATCACTGCTATGCTGACGACACTCAGCTATTTCTCTCCTTTCCCTCTTCTGACAAAGCCCTGATTGCAACACGCATATCTGAATGTCTGGCAGAAGTCAGCACCTGGACAACTGCCCATCACCTGAGGCTTAACCTCAACAAGACTGAGCTCCTCCTAATACCAGGGAAAGATTGCCCACACATGGACTTACTGGTCACTGTTGAGAACATCACTGTATCTCCTTCTCCAACTGCCAAAAACCTTGGTGTAGTGTTGGACAATCACTTATGCTGCACCGCAAACATCACTGCGGTGGCCCGATCCTGCAGATTTGCACTTTACAACATCCGCAGGATCCGGCCCTTCCTCACAAGGGAAGCAGCTCAGCTTCTAGTCCAATCACTGGTCATCTCCCGCCTCGACTACTGCAACTCGCTCCTGGCTGGACTCCCTGCCTCTGCGATTAAACCCTTGCAGCGCATCCAGAATGCGGCAGCGCGCCTCGTGTTCAACCTACCAAAGTTCTCACATGTAACCCACCTCTTCCGAGACCTCCACTGGCTCCCTATAATAGCTCGCATCAGATTCAAGATGATGGTACTGGCATACAAGGCAGTCGATGGAACTGCCCCTGCCTACCTCCAAGCATTAGTAAAGCCACACACCCCAGCTCGATCCCTCCGCTCAACTACCTCAGCTGGACGTCTGGTACCGCCATCGCTAAGAGCAAGCAAAGGTCGATCAGCAAAGTCACAACTTTTCTCTGTTTTGGGACCTCAGTGGTGGAACGAGCTCCCTACCGATGTCAGGACCGCAGAGTCGCTCACCAGCTTCCGCAAAAGACTCAAAACTCACCTGTTCAGAGTTCATCTCGACTCTGCATAGAAACCAATGCACAGCCACCATTGAATGTTGTACGTCCTGGGCCAGGACGTACAACATTCAATGGTGGACAAGTGCCAGGACTCCTGGCACTTGTACATTGCACTTATTCAAGGTACTTAATTGTGTAGCATCTACAGTAGCTGCTATCGCTGCTTTACACGGGGAATGGGTTAGCCTAGCGATTGTAATACTTGCACTTGGTTCTATGAACGTCTTTACTGTACCGACAGCGATATATTGTTTCACTTCTTATGACAAATGTACTTATTGTAACAAATGCACTTATTGTAAGTCGCTTTGGATAAAAGCGTCTGCTAAATGCCCTAAATGTAAATGTAAAGTGAATGTTAAAAAGGCTGTTGAGTTTGTTCTCTTTGCAGTATGTCATCTGTCTGTCTGTCTATCTGTTTTTATAGCTTTCTATCTGACCTGCAGAAGAATATTGACCAATGTTTTGTTTATAAACCTCCTAATAACATGACAGCTATACTATAACCAATGACTTGATTTATTGTAATTCAGTTTTATTCTAATAAATTAGATTGTTATTTGGTAACTGGTTATTTTGGAGGAATAAGTGATGTGGGTCTAGTGTGTTCGGACAGAGGGAAGTGATTGTGTCAGGGTTTTATTTTTAGAGGATGATTCACAAGTCTGCACGGGGTGGATTTCCACACACAAGACTACATTTCATGTTGTATATAGTCAAAGCTATGTTTTTCTAAAGTATGTTGGACATAAGTGATTGGTTGCATTACATTTCTAAAAAGGAGTCCTCTCTTTCGTCAACTGTGAGCAGAATAGCTTGGCATAAGAGAGCTCCTGGGGAGACAAAGTTAAGCAACCAAAACCGATCTGGATGGAATGCACATATAAAATAATGTATTGCAGTTTCATTGACTGACGTGCAGTTCATAATCTGCTTCTGTTGCAGTACTACAAACTAGTCTTGCTTCATCCTCTTGCTCCTTGCCCTTTCTCCCTCTCTCCCTCCATCCCTGTGTGTGTGTGTGTGTGTGTGTGTGTGTTTGTGTGTGTGTGTGTGTGTGTGTGTGTGTTTGTGTGTGTGTGTCTCTCTGTCTGTCTCTCACTCTTTCCCTGTCTACCACAGACTCTCTCTCTCTCTCTCTGGTTCTCTCCCTGTCTCCCTCAGTGTCTTTTTCTCTGTCTGAGCTGATCTTCTATCTGGACACCATGTTCCTAGTGGATGTTTTTATGTTAGGTAAGTAAAAAACAGTTTTCTTTTCCCTTTCTATATTCATTTTAAGTAGGTCCAATGGTGCTCATGGTGGCCTGGCCCATGAAATAGTAATAGTTTCTATAATGTAGCATCTAAAGCAGTTCGTTTATTTGATTAATTGTATGTGCTAACATGATGCACTATTTGGGTTGTATCTACATGGTTGAATGCACTTATTTTAAGTTGCTTTGGACAAGCTAAATAGGTTTGTCAGCTTAATAAATGTAATTTAATGCTCCTTTTAAGGGCTGTTAGATGTTGAACAGTGCCAGGCAACGTTTGATTCATATCTTGGAAGAAATTCACAATAGATTAGTTATTTACCTGATCATCTTTTTGGAAATGTTCCAGTATAAAGATATGTTTCCACACTACATGGAAGTGATGATACGAGTGATGACACTCTGACAACTGAATATCCAGTCTAATCTAGTCTTGATGTAGTTAGCAAGTTGCCAGTTAGCATTCCTATATGAAATCAATCTAATGCATGAACAAAATATGTTAAATGTGAAAGTGAATCAGATAACGTCTGCATAAAATAATTTCAGCATTTCAGTTTTGGTATAGTTAACGGACAACAATGTTTTTAACTGGGACAGCCCGAAGATTTTCTGTCAATCTTGATAGAAAATAAAGAAATCTGAAGGTGAAGGAACCTACCAACACTTATGTTAGAGCACCAAGGCTATTTTTTAATAGTGTGTCGGAGACGTCACATCCTAAATTGAAAATAGAACAATCCCTCAGGTACGCCATAGGTATTTTTTTATTATGATGACTTGAAGGTTTTTTCTAACGGATTAAAATCAGCTTAGTGCACTTGCCATTTAATTTTCAGACAATTAAAATTCTTAAATAATCTATTTCTTTTACTTTTATTTCATATCGGCCCACACAGCCTCCACTGCACTCCTCCCACCCCCGGATCCTTCTTCTGATGTGTTGTGTTTTCTAATCACTGAGAGTTCTGAGGTTGGAGTTAAGAATTCCGGGAAGGAGTGGGGAGATATTGAAGCTTGTAGCGTGTTGTCTAGGTCTGAGCGATGTTGTAGACCTAGAAATCACATGCGCCCCAACACCGTGGCGTTATACTATACGTTTTCCAGAAGCTTAACCCTCTCTCAGACACAGCCATCAACATCAACTGCTGCCTGGATGGATGGAGCTCCACACATCAACACACACTGAGGCATTAGCTCACATTCTCGTAGTCGGTGTACCTTCGTCCTGACGTCATCATGAAAATAACAGGTCTTGAGCTGGGAGCAGAGCGGAACGTTCACAAACTGGTTGGCGGGGACTGGCAAAAAACATCTGCAGCAGTCCTGAATTACGCTATCATTTTGTAACAGCGACAACATGGCATAGATTACTATGTTGAACATCAAATTACACATACTAAGATGTTCTTTGGGTTTACTGGCACTTTAAAGTAGCAGAGACAAAGGGAGACATGTTGTCCTTCTCTCCTCCCCAGTGGGTGCTCTCTCCTGGACGGAGGCGGGGGGCTCCTCCCCTGTCCCGTCCGTCCCCGATCGAGTCCGGGCGCTGGCCGGGTCCTGTGTGGTGGTCCCCTGCTCCTACACCCCCCTGGCTGCTCCCCTCAGGAGGGGCGGGGGTCGGGTGGAGGTCTGGCTGAAGTTCAGAGGAGGACGCCTCTTCCCTTTGAGGAGCACCGCCTTCAACAGCGAGGACCCCAGTCACGTGACCAGGGAGTACCTCAGACGGACCTCCCTCCACGGGCGGATCTCAGAGGGGGACTGTTCGCTGAGACTGGACCCGGTCCGCCTGCAGGACTCACGGGCCTTTGAGGTCGCCTTGAAGGGCCCGGAGGAGGGGCACTGGGGGACCCCGAGGGTCTTCACCCTGGAGGTCTCTGGTGGGTTGAAGGGAAAATGTTATTTATTTTATTTGGCGGGGACAGTACACATTAATCCAAGTTTTAGGTCCCACTTAAATCTCAATAGGTTTGCCAAGAGGCTCATTTACATCTGTAGTTCTGGGTATGTCAACAAAATAACAATTAGATTACAGTTAAAAGACTAAAACAAAATAATCCCAGTACATTATGTTGGTAATGTCAACACTTCCTGCCGGCTACGAAGGAGAAGGCTGAATGTCCCCAAGCACTCCTGCTAAACGGAACAACACAGTCCCCTCTTTACTCTGACTTGAGTCCCCGATCCCTTAAGCTTTTCACCATTATACATCACATCCGGCCGATGGACTTCTGAAGTTGTTGAGGAGAAAAATCCATTTGGACACATTGGCCAATGCTTCAGAGAGTTTGTGTGCAGCCTGTTACATTTGGAGACTGACAGGTGGGCATGCAGATGGGAGGTCATTTATATACAAGCGAAAAAGGAGCCGGCCCAGAATGGATCCTATGGGACCACCAGTATCCACCTTGAATGTCGCTGATAGAGAACCTCCTATATGAACAGCTTGCTTCCTGTTGGATGGATGTTAAGTCATCCAATGAATGGCAGCAGGAGAGACATCTGAGGAGGATAGTTGAGATAAAAGGACCCTGGGAGGCCCGCCTTAGCTCTAAAAAGACAGCAAATACATAACCCTTTTTCCATTTTATATTGTTTGCACTCAACATTAAAATCACACTCAAACATGAACACGTTTTTAATCACATGAAGGAATTCCTTTTTTAACTTCTGCGTAAACAAAGCTGGTCCTCCCCCTTCAACAGAACACCCTGAGGCTCCCGTCATCAGCGGGCCGGTTTCCGTCACCGAGGGACAGCCTGTCTCCCTGAACTGTACGGTGCGCTCCTTCTGCCCGTCCAGACGGCCTGTGCTGCGCTGGCACTGGGAGAGAGGAGCCCCGCCCAACAGCAGCAGCAGCGATGGAGGGGGACATCAGCTCCTCCTCCAACCCCTGCCCCACCGGCCCATACTGCTCTCCTCGCTCTCCTTTACCGCCTCCTACACGGCGAAGCCCAGAGTCAGGTGTGAAGCCGCCTACCCTGAAGGAGCCATCGTGGGCGCGCACAGGGAGGTCCACATCACCTGTATGCACCTTCCCCCCTGACATCCTGCTCCAAATTTGGTTCACCCTCCGTTAGTGTTCTCTGCTTCGGTTTAGTTCACCTTCCGTTACTACTTTCCCCCCCCCCCCCCCCCCCCCCCACCCCCATCCCACGTGTTTCTCCAGTCGCTCCCAGGGAGGTGAGGGTGGAGGTGCGCTCCCTGGTGGTGCATGAGGGGGGCAGCGTGCTGCTGGAGTGTGCGTGTAAGGCCGACCCCCCTGTCACCACCTACCGCTGGACCTACGTATTGCACGGTCACACCGTGGCCCTCGAAGCGCACACGCACGCCGCACGCATCTACAACGCAACCAGAGGCATGCTGGTCCGCTGCTCGGCTCACAACCTGATTGGCCGAGGGGATTCCCAGCCCACACCGTTGGACATTCAATGTAATACTTTGGTCAAAAAACTAGACCTTTTCTATCCTCCCATTTGGCAAAATAAGAGCCCTCTTCATTCGGGCCTTTCCAGTTTGACAAAATAAGTGATGTTTGGATGTTTAGTATAGAGAGGTGATAATGATAATATTTTATGTAGGTTTATTGTTTGCGTAATTATAAGGCTATTACATGGATTATTGGTCACAAGTCTAAAATAACAGCATTAAACAGATGCCGATGATTGACAACACACTTTTGAAGCTAGTTCCACCATAGACCGCTGGTTAATAACGATTATTCACTATCTTGTCGTTCTTTTTCTCTTTCTTTACCAGACAAACCACTCATCCTGCGTCCGCTCTCGTCCTGTTTGCTCGCGGAGTTTGAGGTCACATGTGTCTGTATCGTGAACTCGAACCCGCGGGCTGCGGTGAGGTGGAGTGTGAACGGGAGTGTGCCCTCTGGTGGGTACAACGTGTCGGTGGAGGGGGACTCGAGTAAAGTGAGGTCATGGCTGCGCTGGCGGATGGACGGACGGCAAAGGGTCACGTGTCTGGCAGAGAACCAGCTGGGAGATGACTCGCTGACCCTCATGCAGCCCGGAGAAGGTTCATAATAATATAATAATACTAATCATAATGATAATCTTTTTGTTAATCTTGTGTTTGTTGTTTGTGTGTATGTGGAGGTTAGTGTGTGTTCGTATATATATTTGTATATGTCTGTGTGTATTTTGTTTATATGTGGGTGTATACGTGTATCTGTGGGTCGGTAAGTGTGTGTGTGTGTGTGTGTGTGTGTGTGTGTGTGTGTGTGTGTGTGTGTGTGCGTGCGTGTGTGTGTGTATGTGTGTGTGTTTGTTCGTGCAGGTGAGTGTTTGTATATGAATGTGTAAATGTCTGTGTGTATTTTGTGTGTGTGTGTGTGTGTGTGTGTGTGTGCGTGTGTCTGTGTGGGTGTGTATGTGGGTACCTATGTCTGTGTCAGAATATGTGTGTGTGTGTGTGTGTGTGTGTGATCCTGTCTGCTGTGTTTATTCAGTGAGCTCTCCCTGGTGGCTTGTGGCGGTAGTAGCGGTCTGTGTCCCTGCGTGCACCTCATCTCTGCTGCTGCTGTACTGCTGCCGACGACGCAAGAGAGTACGGTACGACGCCTCCATGACCCCCAGCCAGCCCACCGGCTCAGTCCTACCCCACATAGGATGGGCTTCATTGACCTATACGGCACTCTTGGTTCAAATTCGTGGGGGAACCCAATGCAGAGTAACTCTTCAGTAGTACAAAACATCACGTTGGTTTGGTGGTTTTGAAATCATGAGGAGTCATGTTTCAGGAATAAAACCAGACCTTACAAGGCTCAATGGGCAACGTTATGCTCCTGTATACATAACAGAGCAGAATCAAGTTTTTAAATGTGTCAAAGTCTAAGTAAATCTGTCTGTGTGTCCCTTTGTGTGTTTGCGTGCATCTGTGCACGTGTGTGCATGTGTGCATGTGTGCGTGTGATTGTGTTTTGTGTGATCAGGCGTGTGTTGAACAGACACCGCGGTGCATACCTCAGGGACATGGCAGTAAAGACTCCGCTCTATATCAACTGCACCGAGGTGACACATGTCTATTCCAACGGCAGCTATCAACTGGTTTACCAGAACTCCACGCCCCTCTTTGTACGCACCAATCAGGTAACAGGCCTCGCCCTCTTCTTCTCTGGTGTAAACTGTGGTACAGTACTCTGTACTGTAGTACAGAGCCGTGCTATAGAACAGTATTACGACTTTGGCACTACAGAACAGTACTATAGAAAGGTATTACTACAGTACTGCTACAGCACAGTATTAGAGAACAGTAATACTACTAACACCATTTTGGATCCGTTCATTTTTTTCAGACTCGGCCGATAGGGAGAAGAGGAGGAGAGAGGCGCATGCGAGCAAGAAGAGAGAGAGGAAGAAGAGATAGAGCGACACGAAGAGAGACGAGCAGCAGGGAGGAAACGGAGACGGCCATCTACGTTGAGATCCTCTGACACTTCACACATCCATATGTGTGTAATTTGATTAAAGGACAACATGTAACATAAAGAGAAATTAAAACAATTCTGTTTTTTATTGTATATTCAAAGACGACGCCACCTCTTGATATGAGTCATCATCAGGCTTTCATGGTAGCATCCTCCCCTTTGTGGTATCAGAAAAACTCACTTTATCTTAACATTTCAACGGATGATTATTTTTTATTTCCCCTGACCATTTGTTGTGAGGGTCGTCTGTCCCTGACATGAACTAGCCATGTGGTCGTTGTGAGGTGTTGTACATTTCTATATTTCTTTTAAAATCATTATAGAGGTTACATCAAATAAAACACTTAAAAGTCCCTTATTTCGCATGTGAATATGTTTATGTGATAACCACAATAATATTTTATGATAACTATGAACATTATACGTCTACATGGTTGAGAATGCGCAAATCCAATTGGCTGAAAATGCGCAGATCTCCGGATGTGACGTCTTAAAACCCGTCCAGTATCCGGTGCGAAACTCCGTATTGCATTATTTTCATTTTGATATTGAATTTGGTATTCTAGCGTTCATCCTGTTTATATAGTCTATGCGTCACTTAAAACGTAGACTATGAGCATAGAGCGATAATCTGACATGATATGGCCAGAAATAATGAAGTTATTCATATCCTAAAGTAGAAGAAAGTACTCTATTGTGTGCTCGCAGGCTATCCCATTAGCCAAGTATTGTCTTACTTGTTATATCAGTGTAGGTAAGTTATACACTGCTGCCGGGAGTTGTATTAACCTAACTGAAACAATTCTTTGCTCAAACATTACATCCGCGTCTTGTCTATATAGTACGCCCAGAAGTACTTTTTTCTACCAAAGAACTGGACTCGTTGGCAACATGCCGGAGATCAAAATGAAACATGTCGTCTCCTGCAGTAGCGAAGACTCTGTAAGTTATCTTTAGACTCCGTTAACTTTAACCTACACACAAAGCTACATTTACTCTAAGTTACTCTAAGACTGGGAGGCCAGCAACAGAAATCATTGTTTACTGAGGTCCTTGTCAGCAGTATGTTGTGTTGGCTGTGCTGGCTGTTGTCATCAGTGTGGTAATACAATAATATGATACTTAAATGAGGTTTAACCTCTGGTATCAAACACGATTCATCATATTTAATAAAACACGATAAATCTTCATATTTAATATCATAACAGACACACAAGGCGGACAACCTTCTGAGCTCCGACACGTATCGGAAGTGGAAAGCTGCGCGTCCCGGAGAGAAGCAGACCTCCGTCATTCTACAGGTGAATAATAATATACCTAATTTACTGTTATTAAACTCAAGTTACATGTGAATGGCAGGAAATGTTTTTCCCACAGACTCCGAATTATGTATAATTAACTCATCAGACTTCCTGTACATGTTTTTTTTCCGTTGGTTGGGTAATAGTATTTTACGACTGAATGTGAACGTGTTTTTACATTTGGAATACCTCCTCTCCTCTCAGCTTGAGAAGGAGGATCAGATTCACAGCATCGACATTGGAAACGAGGGATCTGCTTTTATAGAAGTCCTGGTGGGGAACTCCTCTTCAACCAGGGACCAGGACTATGAGGTACTGCTGTCAATATACCATAATAGAACCTATATGGAACTGGCAACTCCATACCTGAACATTTACCTGAAAATAGCTATGTCATTATGGCCTATGATCTCAGGAAAGGCTTTAAGTATGCTTCTCCTTCCATATAAAACAAATAATACTTGAAAAGTGGAGGAATTTATGTTTAATGGCCAATTTCTTTTAAACTTGTAAGGACTTAGAACTCGACAGCTAAATGTAAATGTAAATGTTGACATGAACAATCTCATAGTCGAATGCTTAAACCTGAGGTTTCCGTATGCATGCATTTGAATGAAAACTCATGCTATAAGTTAGCGTTATGCTACAGACTAAAATGCTAACTCTGTGGTGTGCTTTCTTTCAGGTTTTGCTTGTCACCTCCTCCTTCATGTCCCCTACAGAGAGCAGGAACAACACCAACGCCGGCCGTGTCCGCTTCTTTGGGCCCAGCAAGCTGCAGAAGACCCCTGCCCAGGAGAAGTGGGACCGGGTCAAAATCGTGTGCAGCCAGCCCTACAGTAAGGTAGGACCCATGAACCTGGCTTTAATACCAGACATTAAACCTAAATGGACCTCCAGACTGTATATCTAACCTTACTACCTGACTATTTTCCGATCTTTACTACAGGACGTTGACTCTAAATTAATTTCAGGGCTATAAACCTAATTTTACTACAGGACCTTATGCCAAACTTACTACAGCTTATAAACCTTACTTCTTTACAGCACTATACACCTAACTTTGCTACCAGTCTTCAAACATGATGTTAATAAAATACTATTAAGCTAACTTTACTACCAGTTTATAAACCTTACTTTATTACAGGGCTATACAACTAACTTTACCACCAGACTTTAAAGCCACATTTTTACTATTGGATCAAAACCTAACTTTAGCACCAGACTATTCACCTCACAACAGGGCCGTTAACCTAACTATAGGACTATAAACCTACACATGTGTGTGTGTTTTGCAGAATATTGCATATGGCGTGGCCTTTGTCAAGTTGTACTCCCCGCCAGACAAGAATGACCCTCCGACCTCCACCCCCCCGGTATGAAGCCCGCCTTGTTCTCAGTCTGCACATTACTGGAGATCCTTCGTCTGTGTTCGACATCCTCCTCTCTGTCTCTCTGTGTATCTAGAAGCTGACTAAGTTGGGTCAGTTCCGTCTGAAAGATGAGTCTCCCCCCGCTAGCACCAGTCTGCAGCCCGGCAGTCTTTTCTTCAACCGGGAGAACACTAAGCCTAGCCCCGCCCCTAAAGGTAAACCCAGCCACACCCTTAAAGCTACACCTCGCCTCATCCCCAAAGGGAAACCATACTTTAAAGACAAGCCACGCCCCTTAAAGATAAACCAGATCACAAAAACCTTAGTCACCACCCTAAAGCTAAACCTACCCTACACTGCCCCTGTGAAACTAGCCCCCTCTAGGTAATCCCAGCCCCCTCTAGGTAATCCCAGCCCTCTCTAGGTAAAACCAGCCCCCTCTAGGTAATCCCAGCCCCCTCTAGGTAATCCCAGCCCCCTCTAGGTAAAACCAGCCCCCTCTAGGTAATCCCAGCCCCCTCTAGGTAAAACCAGCCCCCTCTAGGTAATCCCAGCCCCCATCCTCAAGGGCGCGCCTAGGATAACCACGCCCCTGGAGGTAAACCTAGCCATGTCCCTAAAGATAAACCACCCCCCTCAGGGTGTACCCCCTCAATTAATTTCAACTATAAATAAACCTATAAATAATACCTGATTGTTAATAGTTCTTTATTGATGCCTCCGCCTCTCTCTCCTAGTTTCTCCTCAAAATGATAAGTGGAGCTATGCGGCTGCAGCGTTGCAGACTGGAGGATCACAGCCATCAAAGTTCCCTCAGGTAAAGTCTGTTATAGAGTCGCATCCCCCTTAAGTAAGTCTGCTATAGGGTTACATCCCCCCTGAAGGTACAGTCTGCTAAAGGGTCACATCTCCATTAAGGTACAGGCTGTTATAGGGTCACATCTCCCTTCAGGTAGTTGTTATAGGTTCACATCCCCCTCGGGTACAGTTGTTATAGGTTCACATCCCCCTCGGGTACAGTTGTTATAGGTTCACATCCCCCTCAGGTAGTTGTTATAGGTTCACATCCCCCTCAGATACAGTTGTTATAGGTTCACATCCCCCTCAGGTACAGTTGTTGTAGGTTCACAGCCCCCTCAGGTACAGTTGTTATAGGTTCACATCCCCCTCAGGTACAGTTGTTGTAGGTTCACATCCCCCTCAGGTAGTTGTTATAGGTTCACAGCCCCCTCAGGTACAGTTGTTGTAGGTTCACATCCCCCTCAGGTAGTTGTTATAGGTTCACATCCCCCTCAGGTACAGTTGTTATAGGTTCACATCCCCCTCAGGTAGTTGTTATAGGTTCACATCCCCCTCAGGTACAGTTGTTATAGGTTCACATCCCCCTCAGGTAGTTGTTATAGGTTCACATCCCCCTCAGATACAGTTGTTGTAGGTTCACATCCCCCTCAGGTACAGTTGTTATAGGTTCACATCCCCCTCAGGTACAGTTGTTGTAGGTTCACATCCCCCTCAGGTAGTTGTTATAGGTTCACATCCCCCTCAGGTAGTTGTTATAGGTTCACATCCCCCTCAGGTAGTTGTTATAGGTTCACATCCCCCTCAGGTACAGTTGTTGTAGGTTCACATCCCCCTCAGGTACAGTTGTTGTAGGTTCACATCCCCCTCAGGTACAGTTGTTGTAGGTTCACATCCCCCTCAGGTACAGTTGTTATAGGATCAGCCCTCGAGGTCCTTGGTGGTTACAGTGCTCTCCTTTCAACAGGCTGTGAAGAAGAAGTTTGAGTTCAGCAAAGAGCGACGGGATGCCCCGGCCGCCTCACCATCCACTAAAGCCACCCCCCCGGGGTCTCCAGAGAGGAAGCCCCCCACCCCTAAAGCCGCCACCAAGAACCCCACCCCTAAAGCCACACCCAAGACCACCACGCCAACCCCTAGAGCCAAGGCCAGCCCAGCCGCCCCAAGCAGCAGCAGCAGCAGTAAAGGTACCCACACACACACCAGACGTACACACGCACATGCGTGCACACACTCCTCTTCTTCAATTGGTCAATTTCCTCTCTCTTCTTCTATAACTCTCTCCCTCCAGCCTCCACTCAGAAGGTGGACTCTCGTCGTTGGGAGGGCGGGTCCCGACCGTCAGGGTCTGACCCTGTTCCTCTGAACCAGGTCCTACAGGGCGTGGTGTTCGTCCTCAGCGGCTTCCAGAACCCCTTCAGAGCGGAGCTGAGGGACAAAGCCGTGGCCCTGGGGGCCAAGTACCGGCCCGACTGGGCCTCAGACACCACCCATCTCATGTAGGCTTACACTCAGGTCGATCTTGCACCTACCTCATGAAGCTAACACCCATGTAGGCTTACGCTCATGTAGGCAAACAGCCTCCCCGCGTAAGCTCCGACATACTTTCCAGGATAGCTGCGGGCTTGTACCTATCGCACCGAAGTGCACACGCATCCATTAACGATACAATTGAGGGTCCTTATCAGTCTGGTGTTTCCAGTGTCTGTCTCTCTCTATTTAACCATACTCCTTCTGTCTTTCCAGCTGTGCCTTTGCCAACACGCCCAAGTACAGCCAGGTAAAGTCAGCGGGCGGTCTGATCGTGAGGAAGGAGTGGGTGCTGGACTGCCACAAGAGGAAGTGCAGCATCTCCTATAAGAGGTAGGAACATCTGGAGACAGGCACACTGTTACATACTGTTCACAAGTGTCTTAACCCCAAAAGGGTCCCTCAGAGAACTCGAGAGCTCGCCAAAATTCGGAGTCTGCTGACTGTGTGGTAGGTTGGCTCCCACAAACACACTGAGATTGTCTTTGGGTCCCAAAATGAAAGTGTTCAGGAACCCCTTCTCTATACTCTCTCTCTGCCAGGTATTTCAGAAACGTGCACTTGCTGCACTATTTGGTAGTGGCGCCAGTACTTTGAACAAAAGCCACTTCCACCTCCTGGGTGTTGTCTGACTAGCTGTGCCACGTCGGCACTTCTCCCGGCGGTGCAGTTGTCATGTTTATCCGGCCGTCGGGTGCCTCCTATCAGCCTCTGTTCTCTGAAGCGGGGGGGGGGGGGGGGGGGGGGGGGGGGTCTATCGTGTGTTGGGTCGTAGGGTGGGGGTACGCTGCTAGTTTGGAGAGAAGTCAAACGGTTCCCACAGACTGGTGCGATGGGGCCATTGCAATCCCACCCTCAATATGTCAAACATGGATTGTTTCCTCCGCTTGTGGCAAAAATCTCAATCGATACTCCGAGAAAGCTAATCTACAACCTTCAAACTGTTTTGGGTACAACAATTGTTTACGGCTCCTCTTCCTCCCCCTCCTCTCTTCCCACTCCCATTCTCCTCCTCCTTCTCCTCCTCCTCCTCTTCCTACTTCCCGTTCTCCCAGAGCATGTATTATACAGTGAGTAGGGAGGGCAGCTTTGATGATACTCTGTGTTTAAAAGGTGCATCTGCTATGGGTAATTAAAACCACCACTTACTTTGATGACAAGTACTCAAACACACACAAAACAGACACACACACACGCACATGCACACTAGGTCATTTAGCATTGATATGCAGAGTGCTGGCTTGGTTCATATTCATTTGTATGTTTGCCGGCTTTCTAAGCCAAGCACCTCAGAAATGTTCTCTGCATTGTGGAGAACATAATCATTACTCTATGGTCTCTCCTCTGGAAGCCATATTCCTCTCAGGCCCTGTTTGCGGCCTGTATCTACTGTCCTCCCCTTGTCTCCCTCCTTGTTCCCTTATCTCCTCATTGCCTTTCTGTTGTCTACTTCTGTCTTCTTAGCTCAACAAAGCCTCAGTCTACTGTCATCTCATCTCCTCTCCTCGTGTCCTGGTCTCTTTACCTTCTGTCCTCTGAGCTGAATACAGCCTGCCTCTAATCCCCTTATCTCCTCTCTAGGTGTACTCATCTCCTTCTGTCCTCCCAGCTCAAAAAAGCCTCCATCTACTCTCCTACCTATTATCTTCTCCAGGAGTTCTTCTGTCCTTCTATCCTCTCCTAGTGTCCTTATCTCCTTCTTTCCACCTCGCTTCTGGTCACTCCTTATCTCCCCTACTTCTGTCCTCTCCTAGTGTCCTTGTCCCTCCCCGTCTCCTCCTCTGTCCTCCCTCCTCTCCCCCTCCTTACATTCTAATCCAAACTACCTGCAGTTGTTTAATACAAACGTGATATTCTTCGATATAGTCAATCCGTCACTGCTTGTGTTCAGGTATCTGATGGACGGAGCGGAGGACAGCTCAGGGAGTGAGACGGGGAAGGACAGCGAGGACGAGCAGTTGACACGGCGGGTAACCTTTGAATCACAGGGTTCTTGTTATAACATCTTCCCTCGCCCTGTAACGTGATCAAAATACGGTCCAGCTGTTTGTCTGTAATCTAATTACATGCAGGTGTTTTAGTAGTGACCGTCATCCCGTGTTGAATGAATGCCGCTAATGTAAGCCGTGTCATGTTAAAATGTGTGATGTCGTGCTAGTGGTGGTGCTGTCCTCCCTTCTGCTGTAGAGATTTCAAGAAGAAGGAAGCGGATGGATGGATAGAGAGATAGACGATATTCTACATATGACGTAATGCTAAATTATTCCGTCACTGTCAGACCCCCCAGAAGCCAGTGAGACAGGCCACACCCAGGAAGACCATCAAGATCGAGGAAGACGAGTATGGAGCATCCACCGACATAGAGGAAGGTCAGACCCCGAGATTACTTTATCATACAACCAGACTACATCATTGTTACCAACATTACCTCATTATACTACCATATTACATAATTCTACTACATTACCTCATTATACTACCATATTACATCTTCCTACTACATTACCTCATTATAATACCATATTACAACGTTATGCTTGCAGCATTCTACTACAACATAACATTATTATAATACCACGTTTGGTCCACACACACACACACAGCACTCCTATCCTTAATTGTTGAGATTAAAGATGAGTACTCGATTAGAACCAACAACCCTCACTCTCTGTTGACTCATGAGCTGTTTGGTTTCCTAGGAGCCCGTGATGAGGATTCTGCCATGGATACAGAGGATGAACTTCAGAGGTAACTACCTGTTCCCGTATCTGCCTGTCTACCTCTCTACTTCTCTACCAGTCTCCCCCTCTATCTGTCTCTCTCTCTACCTGTCTACCTTGCCATTCTCTCCCTCTGTCTCCCTCTCTATCCTTCTCCCTCTCTATCTGTCTCCCTCTCTATCTGTCTCCCTCTCTATCTGTCTCCCTCTCTATCTGTCTCCCTTTCCATCTGTCTCCCTTTCTATCCGTCTCCCTCTCTACCCGGCCAGCTGTCTATTGACTATTCTTTACTATATTCTGTATTTCTACTGGGAGGTCGGCTAGTGAGACTTCATGTTGGGCTAAAACAGACCAAAGATGGTGGCTGTTCCAATCCAGAAAAGCCATATGTTTAAGTTGTTGAAAAGTTTGCCGAAGTCTATATAAGAAGTTTTGAACTAATAACTAATTGATGAACTAATAACTGTTCATCAATAATAAATGAGCAATCAGTAGCCAGCCATTTGGGGTCCTGGTCTGGGCTGTCTGGTGTGTTCGTGCGTACTTGTGTCTGTTCGGATAGTCAAATGATCAAAACATCCCCATATTAAAACCAGCAAGCGTAACAATACTGTGTATAATGGACAAATGGCACTGCTTCACCTTCTTGCCTCACTACACACCCAAACACAGAGAGACCCAAACGCCTGCAGTATTTAAGACCCAACCACTACAGAACAAACACCCAATGAACAAATCTACTGCAAAACCTTACCCTAGCGAACCAAACACCCACAGTACCAAACACCTTAGAACCAAACAGCCACAAAACCAAACACCTGCAGATTGATACACTTCCAGAACCCAACACCTGAGAACCAAGCTAGTCCCCAGTGGAGTTTTTGGCTGTACTTCACCTTGTATTGTTAAATTGTTCAATGCCGTGGAACTGTTGTTAAACGCTATAACCTACTCAAGGTCGTGCAATACCACACTGGCACAGCTGTGATGGGGCCTAGGCACGACACTACAAATCACTTTGTAACTCCTGTTTTATAAGATGCTAAAAAAGATGCCTAAAAGAGAGGGTATGCAGCTTCATGCGGACGCAAACAGATAAGAGCACATACGCAGATCAAGACTAGACTTCTGACCTTTTTTGTGTGGCCAATCAGGGTGCTTCAGGTGGGGTTCTGGGTAGGGCGGAGGTAGGGTGGATGTAACTGAATGTGTTCTGGGTAGGGCGGAGGTAGGGTGGATGTAACTGAATGTGTTCTGGGTAGGGCGGAGGTAGGGTGGATGGTAACTGTGAATGTGTTCTGGGTAGGGCGGAGGTAGGGTGGATGTAACTGTGAATGTGTTCTGGGTAGGGCGGAGGTAGGGTGGATGTCACTGTGAATGTGTTCTGGGTAGGGCGGAGGTAGGGTGGATGTCACTGTGAATGTGTTCTGGGTAGGGCGGAGGTAGGGTGGATGTAACTGAATGTGTTCTGGGTAGGGCGGAGGTAGGGTGGATGTGACTGAATGTGTTCTGGGTAGGGCGGAGGTAGGGTGGATGTAACTGAATGTGTTCTGGGTACGGCGGAGGTAGGGTGGATGTAACTGAATGTGTTCTGGGTAGGGCGGAGGTAGGGTGGATGTAACTGAATGTGTTCTGGGTAGGGCGGAGGTAGGGTGGATGTCACTGTGAATGTGTTCTGGGTAGGGCGGAGGTAGGGTGGATGTCACTGTGAATGTGTTCTGGGTAGGGCGGAGGTAGGGTGGATGTAACTGAATGTGTTCTGGGTAGGGCGAAGGTAGGGTGGATGGTAACTGAATGTGTTCTGGGTAGGGTGGAGGTAGGGTGGATGTAACTGAATGTGTTCTGGGTAGGGTGGAGGTAGGGTGGATGTGACTGAATGTGTTCTGGGTAGGGTGGAGGTAGGGTGGATGTGACTGAATGTGTTCTGGGTAGGGCGGAGGTAGGGTGGATGTGACTGTGAATGTGTTCTGGGTAGGGCGGAGGTAGGGTGGATGTGACTGAATGTGTTCTGGGTAGGGCGGAGGTAGGGTGGATGTAACTGAATGTGTTCTGGGTACGGCGGAGGTAGGGTGGATGTAACTGAATGTGTTCTGGGTAGGGCGGAGGTAGGGTGGATGTAACTGAATGTGTTCTGGGTAGGGTGGATGTGACTGTGAATGTGTTCTGGTTAGGGTGGCGAGTGACAAGCCAAAGGCAGGGGAGAAGAAGATAAAGGAGGAGGACCCGTACGGAGGATCCACTGACGAGAACACGGACGCAGAGGAGGAACAAGATCAGCAAATACCTGAGCTCCCTGGTAATTCCCCCTCCTCGAGCCAATCCCTGACCTCTGCTCGTACATTTCGACCCCCATTGGCTAATCATAAAGTGCCTTGTCAATGTTTCTCTTTCTTCCTCTCTTCTCTCCTGTTTTCCCCAGATTACCTGACAGGGAAGAGGTTTTTCCTCTTTGGTAAATTCCCAAACAACGAGAGACGGCTCCTGCTGCGCTACATCGCGGCCTTTAACGGGTAAGAAGAGTATAAACATATAAGTATGCATACCTTCTGCTGGTACAAATATATAAGTATGCATACCTTCTGCTGGTACAAATATATAAGTATGCATACCTTCTGCTGGTACAAATATATAAGTATGCATACCTTCTGCTGGTACAAATATATAAGTGCATACCTTCTGCTGGTATACATATTAAAGTATGCATACCTTCTGCTGGTACAAATATATAAGTATGCATACCTTCTGCTACAAATACCTTCTGGTAGTATGAATTTCTTCTGGTAGTATGAATACTTTCTGGCAATATAGATACCCTCTAAGGGTATCAATACTTTTTGGTTGTAGAAATATCTTCTGGTAGAACAAATATCTTCGGTTTGAACACCAGCTTTTAGAATTGTACTTGAGTTTCAGAAGTGTGTGTGTGTGTGTGTGTGTGTGTGTGTGTGTGTGTGTGTGTGTGTGCGCAGTCAGGTGGAGGATTATATGGATCAGAAGGTTCAGTTTGTTGTGACCAGTGAAGGATGGCAGGACTCTTTTGAAGACGTGAGTCTCTACTGCTTTATGTCTCTACCTCTCTGTCTGTCGACCACTCTCTAACTCTGTCTCCATACATCTCTCTACCACTTCTCGTTACCCCTCTCAATCCACCTAAAAATAAAAGTATTGGCAAAATAAACATTTATTTTTCAGAAGTTTAAATTAAACAAACAGAAAGAAACAATCTAAACTTGAGAAATAGAAGATATGAGAAAAATATTAAAGTATGAAATTGTACCTCTTTGTCGGCCTGTTTGTCTCTCATTTTGACTGCCTGTCTGTCTGTCATTCAGGCACTGATGGAGAACGGCAACCTGAACATTGTGAAACCTTCCTGGATTTATGCCATCAACGACAGACAGAAGATGCTGCCTTATCAGCCCTACACTGTAGTCCCCTGACACACACACACACACACACACACGGTTTTGTGGTTTACAGTATGTGTTGTTAAATGTAGAAACATTTAGTTAAACTTGTTAAATACTTTTTCAGCAAACGTGCTGAATTATTTAGTAAATATTTTGGGAACATGTAGTCACTTGGTATTTCAGTGTGTGTCTCGTCAGCTGAATATCAAGTGCTGGCCTGTGTCTTGTTTTCTTCGACCCGTATTTGATAATAAATTGCCTTTTCTAATTTTATTGGCCTCATTCTTAATCTGTCTGGCAAGTCGGATCCTGCTCACAACACCACTGGTAGAAAGCTCTCTCGTCCTCTGTCTCTCTTGAACTCTTTCTGCTCCCTCTCTCCTTTGTGTGTCTGGGAGGGGGAGGGTGGGTTCTAAGGAAGGGAATATTAAGTTGGATTATTATCTGACTGCAGCATGACTTTAATTACCTCGTAATAGCCTGACTCCCCTTCCTCCCTGCCCTGCCTGATCTCCATTTTAATGACTCTACTTTAAGAATATTAATACAACTATTTTTTGCCCCACTCGCTTTAATTGTGTTTGTGTTATTTTTAACATTAGTTTATCCTATAATTCAGTCAGCCAATTTATAAACAAATATTCTCTTTAGGTTTGCTTGGTTTAAAGACTACTAACGTACTTCACTCCTTATCCCCTCCCCCTTACTCCCTCTCTCCTCTCGTTGCTGCGCCGTTCTTCTAGTCTCTCTTAAGGGCTTTTTCATTAAGTGTGCTGTCGTGAATGCCCCTCCTCTCCTCTCTCCCCTCTACTTTCGTCTCCTATCCCTCTCTTTCTCCTCCCCTCCACGAGTATCCTCTTCGCTCATCTCCTCTCCTCTCCTCTCCTCTCTCCCCTTCTACTTTCCTTTCCCTCCTCTACTTTGCTCTCCTCCTCTCCCTCTATTTCTCCTCTCCTCTCTTCCTCTGCTTGCCTCTGAAATCCTTCCTTTTTCTTCTCCCCTCTCCTGTCCACCCGCCACCCACAGTCCGTTTGGCTGTTCCACCCCTCACCCTCCACCACCACGGAGCCGGCCGCCCTCTTCCCGGTCACACGGTGGGAAGGAGGGGGGTTCGAGGTGGGAACAGCCGCCGAACGTTGACCCGGTCGGAGGAAACTCCCCGGGAGCCGCCGCTGATTTGGGACCGGAGTGGCTGCCAGACGGTGAGTGAAACCTGCTCCTGATTTGAATTCTGTTTCATCATGACATGTTGGGGTGAAAGGCTACAGACAAACTATGACATTCAGCTAAACTCATTATGGCCGTCTTATTACCGTAGCGATTATGGTGAGAAAAAGGGAAGGTATCCGAATAGTAAGTTCATAGTTCTAAGAATTAAAAAAATACTTTTTTGGAACCTACTTTTTTTTTTTTAAGGAATCCATACATAGAAAGAAACAAATACATGTTTATCCAGTTACATTCATGATGAATTCCTTGTTTGTCAATGGAAATATAATGTTGGACTTTAATGGGGTTGAGGTCACCTAATGATTATTCATAAATATTCAACCACACGATATTCATCAACTCCCCATCCACTGATTGGTTTCCTCCACGGTTCCATTGTGAGGTGAATCCTCTTATTTGGTATTGCTTTATTGACTAGCTGCTGTAGAGAAATATGTGGAGTGGCCCGTTAAGTTTCTCTCTCTACCTCTCTGCCATCTCTCCATCCCTGAATCTCTTTTAACCTGAATGTGTTAAGCCGTTCATAAAAAGAGGAGTGATCAACCCATTGAGATATAATAACATTGAAGTTAGTCTTTTGAGCAACTAGAGGGTTGGATCCAACATTTGCTACCTGTCAGGACCCTAACCCCTTCCCATAAGTCCAAACTGTGTGTGTATGTGTGTGTTTATATCTCTCTCCAGACGATGAAGTCGCTGAGCAAGCCACAGTTCTCCCTCCTCTCCTCCTCCTCTCCTTTCCCCACCGATGACCCGCTCTCCTCCTCCCCCACCTCCTCCCCGTCTCCTCCCTCGTCCTCCAACTGCTCCGTCCCCGACTCCTCCTCCTCCCCTCGCTACAACTTCTACGCGGTGCTGCTGGTGTTGCTGATCTTCTGCGTGGTGTTTGGCAACGTGCTGGTGTGTGTGGCGGTGCGGGGCGAGCGCGCCCTCCAGACCACCACCAACTACCTCATCGTGTCCCTGGCCGTCTCGGACCTGCTGCTGGCCACGCTGGTCATGCCCTGGGGGGTCTACCTGGAGGTACGCCGCCTTGTGAGGGCCCTCTTTGAGGTGTGTGTGTGTCTCAAGCAACAGGTGGCGAATGACTGGTGGTTCATTTTATAGCAAAATAGTAGTATGTATTTATTACAGATGTTAGGTGAGTGGAGGTTCAGTTTTTATAATAAAGCAGTTTATGTGTGTTATATATATGTATTACAGGTACTAGGTGAGTGGAGGCTCAGTATATATAATAAAGTAGTACATCTGTATATTATATATGTATTACAGGGACTAGGTGAGTGGGGGTTCAATTTATATAGTATAGTAGTATATATGTATGATATGGATGAAACGTATTGTATAGTGTTTTTTGATTGTGTATGTACTACACGCTTTGTGTAGTTATATCGGTGTCCTGTAATTCTATATAAAATGGAAATAAAAAACATCATCCGTTCATCATTCATATATATAACATAGTAGTATATTATAATTTAGATGTGTATATTTATATACTACAGGTGGTAGTATGGTATAATATTTATATTATATATATTTATATTATTATATATTATATATATTATATATTATATTTATATTTATATAGTATGGTGTATATTTCTGTACTACAGGTAGTAGGTGAGTGGGGGTTCAGTCTGCTCCACTGTGACCTCCTGCTGACCCTGGACGTGATGATGTGTACGGCCAGCATCCTCAACCTGTGTGCCATTAGCATCGACAGGTCAGCTCTACAGGTCTATCTATCTACCTGACACCTCTCTACCTTATTACCCCATCTATATACATCTCTCAATCAGCATCGACAGGTCCTCTCTCTCTCTCTCTCTCTCTCTCTCTCTCTCTCTCTCTCTCTCTCTCTCTCTCTGGTGAGGTTTACGGGTGAGGTTATCAGGTGAGGTTAACAGGTGAGGTTAACAGGTGAGGTTAACAGGTGAGGTTAACAGGTGAGGGTTACAGGTGAGGTTTAAAGGTGAGGTTAACAGGTGAGGGTTTAAAGGTGAGGGTAACAGGTGAGGGTTTAAAGGTGAGGGTTACAGGTGAGGTTAACAGGTGAGGGTTACAGGTGAGGGTTACAGGTGAGGTTTAAAGGTGAGGTTAACAGGTGAGGGTTTAAAGGTGAGGGTTTAAAGGTGAGGGTAACAGGTGAGGGTTTAAAGGTGAGGTTAACAGGTGAGGGTTACAGGTGAGGTTTAAAGGTGAGGTTAACAGGTGAGGGTTACAGGTGAGGTTTAAAGGTGAGGTTAACAGGTGAGGGTTTAAAGGTGAGGTTAACAGGTGAGGGTTTAAAAGTGAGGTTAACAGGTGAGGGTTTAAAGGTGAGGTTTAAAGGTGAGGTTAACAGGTGAGGGTTTAAAGGTGAGGTTTAAAGGTGAGGTTAACAGGTGAGGTTTAAAGGTGAGGTTTAAAGGTGAGGTTAGCAGGTGAGGTTTAAAGGTGAGGTTAACAGATGAGGGTTACAGGTGAGGTTTAAAGGTGAGGGTTTAAAGGTGAGGTTTAAAGGTGAGGTTAACAGGTGAGGTTTAAAGGTGAGGTTGACAGGTGAGGTTTAAAGGTGAGGTTAACAGGTGAGGGTTTAAAGGTGAGGGTTACAGGTGAGCTTAACAGGTGAGGTTAAATGTGTGCGTTGACAGGTACACAGCGGTGGCAATGCCCATGCTCTACAGCACGCGGTACAGCTCCAGGCGGAGGGTGGCGCTGATGATCTCCATCGTCTGGTTCCTCTCCTTCGCCATCTCCTGCCCCCTGCTGTTTGGACTCAACCACACAGGTCACACACACACACACACACACACACACACAATGAACCCACCACAACCTCCGAGTTACATGTCTCTAGCATGTTGGAACTGACACAAACCCCCCCCCCCCACACACACACAGCATCAGGCCATCCTGTAGCTAGCATCATACTATCATAAAACTAGCATCATACTATCCTGTGGTTAGCGTCTCTCCATCCAGTTGTAACCAACACACACACCATCATGGTATCTTGTGGCTAGTATTATATAAATTATCATATATTATCATATATTTATAAACAGAAGAAGACGCAATGCTGCTGCTTTCCAGGATGCATTGCTTGGGCGTTTGGAGTGGGAACACATAATCCCAGTATGTCTGGAGAGGCTGCGAGGTCGTACATCAACCGCTGAGTAGCCACTCCAAACAGAAAGGCTTCAGGTGGAAGCAATCCAGTTAAGACATCCGCATCTCCACAGCACCACATACTCTTCCTTCTATAAGATGCATTTGTTTCCAATGAGGTTGTGGTTGATTCTTTCCAACATAGCAGATAGTTGTATCTGTTCTCCTGCTATTCGACTATTAGAATACATTCGCTGAATTTGTTAGGTGTTTCATCTAGAATATATAACCAGGCTATATAGTCAGGCTATGAGTCTGTACCTTTCTCTATAGCTATTAGTATGTACCTTTCCCTATAGCCAGGCTATGAGTCTGTACCTTTACCTATAGCTGTTAGTCTGTACCTTTACCTATAGCTAAGCTACGATTCTGTACCTCTCTCTTTAGCTATTAGACTGTATCTTTATCTATAGCTGTTAGTCTGTACCTTTCACTATAGCTATTAGTCTGTACCTTTACCTATAGCTGTTAGTCTGTACCTTTCACTATAGCCAAGCTACAATTCTGTACCTCTCTCTTTAGCTATTAGTCTGTATCTTTACCTATAGCTATTAGTCTGTATCTTTACCTATAGCTGTTAGTCTGTACCTTTCCCTATAGCTGTTAGTCTGTATCTTTACCTATAGCTGTTAGTCTGTACCTTTCACTATAGCCAAGCTACGATTCTGTACCTCTCTCTTTAGCTATTAGTCTGTATCTTTACCTATAGCTATTAGTCTGTATCTTTACCTATAGCTGTTAGTCTGTACCTTTCACTATAGCCAAGCTACGATTCTGTACCTCTCTCTTTAGCTATTAGTCTGTACCTTTCCCTATAGCTGTTAGTCTGTATCTTTACCTATAGCTGTTAGTCTGTATCTTTACCTATAGCTGTTAGTCTGTACCTTTACCTATAGCTGTTAGTCTGTACCTTTCCCTATAGCTGTTAGTCTGTACCTTTCCCTATAGCTGTTAGTCTGTATCTTTACCTATAGCTGTTAGTCTGTATCTTTACCTATAGCTGTTAGTCTGTACCTTTCCCTGTAGCTGTTAGTCTGTACCTTTACCTATAGCCAGGCTAAGTCCCTCTCTCTCTCCAGCCAGTAGAGACGGAAGGAAGTGTAGTTTTGCGGACCCCTCCTTCGTGGTCTACTCCTCCGTGGCGTCCTTCTACGTCCCCTTCATCGTCACGCTGCTCGTCTACGCTCAGATCTGTGTTGTCCTGCGGAGGCGGGGCAGGCGTACGGCTCCGCCCAGAAGACCTGCCCCCGTCCAGAAGACACGCCCCCTGGCCACGCAGGCTCCTCCCACCCAGCCCGAAGACAACCAACGCAAGGTAAAGCAGCTAATGGCTAATGCTAGCATTGCTAATAATAGCAAATCATTCGGTCCGAAAGAAAGAATAGTAAGGCTTACCTCGACGCACACTCTGCCAGTGCAGAGTTGGTCTCTAAAGCTAGCGAGCTAGTGATGTGTGGGAGGGACTTTAGAGGGACACATGAAGGGAAGGGAGGTATTTTTTCAGTTGGATACATTCAAAAAGTAGCTCACTCTTTGCCTACCTTAGCTTTAATCTCAGTATGGACATGGTTAATATGATCCACATGGAATGATATAGAACGGATAATATGGTATTAGTAGTGTCACTGCTCTCTTGAAAGGACAGTGATGTTTTCAAGGGTTTTTAAGACAAACAGATACCCCCCCCTCCCCCCAGAACAAGTGCACCAACCCAGGAGACGTGAAGCTGTTCACTGTGATGCTCCGCCCCCCCACTGCCGGCCCCCAGCGCAAGAAAGTGGTGAGTCTCAGAGATATAGATCTCCTCAGCTAGGAGGCTCTCTCCTCCACCAGGAGGCCCTGCTCCACCAGGAGGCCCTGCTCCACATCCAGCTTGGCCCCTTTTCCTCCACCAGGAGGCTGTCCTTCACAACAAGGCTCGCTTCGAAAAAGGAGACCCTCCACCAGGATGTTCTGTACTTTTTAAAGGTGACATATAATAACACCAGGTGTGAGTGTGAATAGCCGTTACAGGCCATTTTGAAAATCGGCCACTTCTGACATCACAAGTGGGCGTGTCCACCGAGATGTATGACCGATGGATCAGTCTACCATCCTACCCAGTGAAAGCAGCGTTGCGGCTTGTAACGGCTATTCACACTCACACCTGGTGGTATAATCTGTCACCTTTTAAGACTGATGTCTGAAACCAAAAGATTCAATGTGTTTCTTCTGCAGTTTTGTCCGTCTCTCATTTTGCCATCAGGGTTGCTTTAACCCTCATCCACACCACTACCGGGATACTCCCTGCTGTCATGCAGACAGGGAAACACAGACGCTCTCTTGTCTCAGTCGCTTCTGTCTGTGTCCAGACGCTGGCGAAGGAGGCGGTGGTCCACCCTCTGGAGGCGGAGCCTGGCCGTTTCCTGTGTCATAGCAACCGGGTTCTGGCCACGCCCCCCCAGGTGTGCGTGTCGGTGTCTGTGGCCCCGGGGCGAGCGAGGCCAAGCCTCCCCCTGACCGCGGCGCTCACCGCCGTGGATGGGGGTCTGCGAGGGAGGGAGGGGTGGCTTGAGCGGGGTGAGAAGGCGAGGGGGAGGCTGTCCCAGCAGAAGGAACGCAAGGCTACTCAGATGCTGGCAATCGTGCTGGGTGAGGAGTCTGTCCCTCTCTCTCTCTCTCTCTCTCTCTCCATCTAACGCTATCTCTATCTCTCTCCTATCATACTGGGAGTGGAGGACTCTCTCTCTCCATCTAGCTCTCTCTCCCATCGTACTGGCTGAGGAGGACCCTCTCTCTCCATCTAACTCTATCTATCTCTAACTCTCTCTCTCCCATCATACAGAGTGGAGGGAGCTCTCTCCCTGTATCCCTCCCCCCATCTAAGTTTATCTCTCACTCTCTCTCCCATCGTACTGGGAGAGGAGGACTCTCTCTTTCTCCCTCTCCATCTAAGTCTATCTCTCACTCTCTCTTGTTCTCTCCCATCATACTAGGTGACGACGACTCTCTCCCTCTCCATCTAAGTCCATCTCTCTCTAATTCTATCGCTCTCGCTCTCACTCTCTCCTATCATTCTGGGTGAGGAGGAGTGTCTCTCTTTCTCCCTCTCCATCTAAGTCTATCTCTCACTCTCTCTTGTTCTCTCCCATCATACTAGGTGATGACGACTCTCTCTCTCCATCTAAGTCCATCTCTCTCTAATTCTATCGCTCTCGCTCTCACTCTCTCCCATCATTCTGGGTGAGGAGGAGTGTCTCTCTCTCTCTCTCTGTGATGCGTCTCTCCCTGCAGGAGTGTTCATCATCTGCTGGCTGCCGTTCTTCCTGACCCACGTGCTGAAGGCCCACTGCGGGACCTCCTGCTGTGTGTCCCCCTCCCTCTACAGCGCCGTCACCTGGCTGGGCTACCTGAACAGCGCCGTCAACCCCGTCATCTACACCACCTTCAACATTGAGTTCAGAAAGGCCTTCCAGAAGATCCTCCACTGCTGAGGTCGGCGGGGGGGGGGGGGGGGGGGGGGGGGGGGGGGGGGGGGGGGATAGAGGGGGTGTTAGAGGCCAAGGGGGAGCTGATCTATGTGTGTGTTCACCCCCGATCAACATTTTAACCAATCAGGGGCTTCACCGTCAGTGACATCATATGAAAATATGTTCTGGCTGCGAGACGCTTTGCAGACTGAATAAAATACTGCTAGTCCTTATTTCTTCCCACTTCAATGTTATTTTTGTTTTATTTTTAACATTATAGTCAAACAAAGTCTGTCACATTTGAGTGTTTCATGTTTAAATGTGATCTTTTGAGATTGTAATAAACGATACCTAACTTGTGTGTGTGTGCGTGTGTGTGATTCCAGGATGGATCAAGTCATGATTCATTTAAAGTTGGTGTTGTGAGGTATTATTGTCGTTGAAACCAGAGTATGTGTGTTGATGCCTTGCTTACCCGCTTTGGCAGCCAGATACTACTAAGAGACAACAGGTGTGTGTGAGTGTGACTGAGTGTACAAAAGATATGCTGAGGTAATGCTACCATCATGTTAACCTCGTGAGCTGCAAACACCCTGTGCTGTAACATGATCGGCTGAACCAATGGTGTCTAGCTGTGTGTGCCTGTGTTGTTCAACCCTGAGCCAGTCCATTAATAATACACAGCAGAAGGGTTAGGGGGCGTGGTAAGATGCCAAATGGGCGGAGCTAAAGGCTCTACCTGCAGAGCTTGTATGACTCAGGAGCTATCAAAGACGAGAGGACGCTGTCATGGCCGACTGCCAGGTGAGACTGCACACTTTATTGATTGATCGATTTATTAGTTGGAGGTTGACTACTCTACACCTTTCTTTAAAAAGAAAACGTTCTGTTGAAGTACATGAAATGTCTTGAATTGTCTTGAAATGGGGGGCAGGGAAGGAAGTCTAGTGGTTTGGGTCTTTGACTCCCAGCTGAAAGGTTATTGCTTAGATCCCACAGCTCCACACGCTCTGCCCGTAGGCATGCTTAATGCCCAAACCCCCACCTGCTTCTTAACATATAATGTTTGTACAAAGAAATTTGATGTAGGTTGCTTTGGATAAAATGATCGGCTAAATGACAAACATTTAGTTTTCCTTTCACGCTATTCACCTCACCATACATTTCCTCTCTACCTCTCCCTCCACCTCCTCCCTGCTTCACCTCCTCTCCACCTCCTATTTTTCCCTCCACCTCCTCTCTACCACACCTTTGATCTCATCTCTGCTTCCACCTCCTCTCTACCTCACCTCCACCTCCTCTCTACCTCACCTCCTACTCCACCCCCCTCCAGATGCCCACACCTGGCAATGGTGCGGACACAGCGCAAGCAGCAGATTTAGCGGATGTAGTGTTTGAAGCAGGCGTAGCCGAAATAGCATGCAACGCCAACATGCAGGTCAAAGCAGTTGAAGCGGACGTTGATGAAGACATTGATGACTCTCCTGAAGGTCAGAAACGGCCCTGATTAGTATAGTAGAAGTAGTGGTATAATAGTAACAGTATTCTTGGGTATTAAATGACCATTTTTCAACCGTCAAACTAAACAGTATATACATTTACT
This sequence comes from Pollachius pollachius, assembly GCF_949987615.1. Taxonomy (NCBI): domain Eukaryota; kingdom Metazoa; phylum Chordata; class Actinopteri; order Gadiformes; family Gadidae; genus Pollachius; species Pollachius pollachius. The sequence goes on along the minus strand of NC_136934.1, from coordinate 43,832,172 downwards.
GAATAAAGACTGAAAATAAAATGCTTAAAAAAAATCTTAAAATATAGCATTTTCCTCTGGGGTTAAAATAAATGTCATCAAGTTTGTATAAGCAGATAGAAAATTGTCATGTGACGTGTGGCTGGTAACTTTGACCAGACGATAGGGGCGGTGGACCAGTGAAAAGCTCTTAGGGGTTGTTTTGGGTCGTATTGACTAACAACCTAATCTGTCATTCAGGTACGAGATGTGACCGGCTTTGTCCCTGGATGGGGCGCATACTATTCTGCCTGGAATGGTTCCTGTACCTGGTCACTTTCCTCCTTGTCATCCTCCCCATCTTGGGTACCGTATATTACATATTCTATGAATTAGATAACACATCAGTGACTTGGTTGGGACTCATCAATGAGCCAAGCTGAACGGTGAAGCTGTATCGGGGGGATGGTCTCACTCTGAGCCAGGTTCTGTTAAAGGGTGGTGCGTCTTCATCGAGAAGGAGCTGCTGAGAGACAAATATGAGACTGTGGTGTCATAACAGGGAAAGAGACATTAGCTGGGTATCATCAGCATGTCAGGGGTAGGGGAACCTGTGGGGCTCAGGGATAGACCCAGAGAGGATGTGTCCAGTGATAGGTCCCAGAGAGTATGTGTACAGTGATAGGTCCCAGAGAGGATGTGTCCAGTGATAGGTCCCAGAGAGGATGTGTACAGTGATAGGTCCCAGAGAGGATGTGTTCAGTAATGGTAACAATGAGGATGTGTACAGTGATAGGTCCCAGAGAGGATGTGTTCAGTGATAGGTCCCAGAGAGGATGTGTCCAGTGATAGGTCCCAGAGAGGATGTGTTCAGTGATAGGTCCCAGTGAGGATGTGTCCAGTGATAGGTCCCAGAGAGGATGTGTTCAGTAATAGGTCCCAGTGAGGATGTGTTCAGTGATAGGTCCCAGAGAGGATGTGTTCAGTGATAGGTCCCAGTGAGGATGTGTACAGTAATGGTAACAGTGAGGATGTGTACAGTGATGGTAACAGCAAGGATGTTTACAGTGATAGGTCCCAGTGAGGATGTGTACACTGATTGTAACAGTGAAGATGTGAACAGTGACAGACCCAGTGAGGATGTGTGCAGTGATGGTCCCAGTGAGGATGTGTACAGTAATGGTAACAGTGAGGATGTGTACATTGATGGCAACTGGGAATATGTGTACAGTGACAGACCCAGTGAGGATGTGTACAGTAATGGTAACAGCGAGGATGTTTACAGTGATGGATCCAGTGAGGTCTGTAATGAGAACCTAGGAAGGATGTGTAGTGATAGGTCCCAGTGAGGATGTGTAGACTACAAGTTGCAGCGTGGATGTGTACAGAGATTCAGTGAGGGTGTGTAATGATAGATCCCATTTGGGATGTGAAGTGATAGATTCAGTGAGGGTGTGTAATGATAGATCCCATTTGGGATGTGTAGTGATAGATTCAGTGAGGGTGTGTAATGATCAATTCAGAATTGTCCCTTGCGGTCAACCATTTTCCGCCTGATGTCACTTGGACCCCTTCTTGGACATATCTATATGAATTTAGCATTATTGTTATCATTATTGTTGTTGCTGTTATCATTAGTATTAAGATAATTTCTACACCCTTCTCATCTCTTGCATTTGGTTTGCTTCTTAGGCGCAATACTTTCTACGAAGCTGTCAACTTTGAGTAGCGGAAAAGAGAATTGCAGCCTTCCGACGCCGGTGCAGATCACGTTCAATTCAACGCAGTTGAGCAACAGCTCTGCACAAGACGAAATATACACCGGTAACTGTTAAAGGATCCAATGAAGTAGAGAATAACAATGACTTTTACCTTGACATTTTCACAGTTTTATAACTTCTGCTAAAGGGGACATATTATACCACCAGGTTTGAGTGTGATTAGCCTTACAAGCCGTTTCGAAAATCTGCCCCATATGACATCACTAGTGGGCGTGTCCACCTAGATCTGTGCAGGATAGATCGGTCTACCAGCCTACCCAGTGGACGGAAGTAAACGTTGCTCATCTATCCAGCACAGATCTAGGTGGACACGCCCACTAGTGATGTCATATGGGGCAGATTTTCGAAACGGCTTGTAGGGCTAATCACACTCACACCTGTGGTGGTATAAAATGTCCCATTCAACGTTTAAATTTTTTTTTAACAATGTTTACAAAACATAATTCACACACTGTAAATCGTTTGTAAATCATCAAATTGCTCCATTTACTCTATTAATGCTCCAAAGTTAGTTATTCTAAAGTGTTCACTATCAGTAGATAGTTGGTGATGAGTGTGCATGGCATTATTTATCTATTAGTAATAATGAGTGTATCATTATGCGTATTACATGAATGGGTCTTCAGTATGCATTTTACTTATTATATGAATGAATCATCAGTATGTCTTATAAGTATAATAAGTATTGGTAGTTCCAGCAGTCTGCCCGTCCCCGGCACGGGGAAGACTGGGGCGCATTGTTGGGGGGACCCCGGCAGAGGCGGGGCCCTGGGGCTGGCAGAGCAGCCTCCGGTGGAAAGGGAAGCACCTCTGCGGAGGGTCCATCATCTCCCCGCGCTGGGTCATCACCGCAGCACACTGCTTAGTGCAGTACGACACACACTCAGACACACGCAACACAAGCTACGCGCTAATATACATTAAACAGACACTGCCAACTTAACACACTAGGCACCATTACACAACATACCACACACAAACACTACACGCTAGGACCGCACACACACACACACCCACAAGGTGTGTGTGTGTGTGTGTGTGTGTGTGTGTGTGTGTGTGTGTGCGTGTGTGCGTGTGTGTGTGTGTGTGTGTGTACCAGTTCCAACATGCTAGAGCCATCTAACTGGGAGGTTGTGGTGGGTTCATTGCGATTGCTGGACATGTCCCAGGGCCAGCGGTACCGTGCGGGGAGGGTCATCTACCACCCCCTGTACACCTCCGGCAGCGGAGACTACGACCTCGGGCTTCTGAGCATGCTCACAGACATCCAGCTGATAGGTCGGTTAACGGAACTACCCACCGCTCCAAAAGTTTTTGTTAAGATTATGTCATTATAAAATGATTTATTATTATATTTTATCAGTATTGGCATTGCTATGATAACTGTTATTGATTATAATTACTTTTCTGTGTTAACTATTTTTTCTATCATCTGCCGAAGCCTTACATTGCTTGCCTTGTGTCCACCAGGTGGCGTGCGCCCTGTTTGTCTGCCCAGCCCCAGCGACTCCTTCCCTCCCGAAACAAGATGCTGGATTACAGGCTGGGGGTATACCAGAGAGAACGGTGGGTCTTTTTTATTCATTCATGCATTTTAATTATTCATTCTCTATTATTCATACCTGCAAGGGGATGTTTTTGGCTTATTGCTTGTTGTTTATATCCTCTACGCCCTATGGGATTTTTTATATCAGGTGGAGAAGGTCTTCTATAGTTTATACACACTAGCGACATGGTTTGGATTCAATTCCGGGGAAAATTGAATCCAGGCTATTTTTCGGCATGAAGCCCCAAATAATAAGCCCGAAGCTATGTAACAGCCCAAATGGCTTTCATGTGATTGGCTGCATTTTTTTAACCGCTAATATTGCTCAAAATAGCACCTCTACAGTAGCATGAATAGGGTCCCTACACATAAATCGAATCATCAACAACTTAGTTGGCGCACTGGGAGTTTATTAAAAAATACGGTTTTCTTAGTCTGTGCCTTAACGGTAGGTCCATGTTTCCAGGAAGTCCAAACAAGTCGATAACTGGCTACCGTAAATGATATAATAGAGGCGCCAAAAAAATGAACACAACAATCTCCCCTCTTGATACTTGGCTGATTTAAAACAATTGCCGCCCCTTGCTCCGGGCATTCGCGGGCAAGCTCATCAGCTTATTTTATGGGGCTTCATGCCGAAAAAGACCGTGGGTTCAATTTTCACCGGAATTACACTCTAATTTCCTCCTCTTCCTTACCCAATGCAGGCTGCTGAATGATGGGTATTTTCTCTCTTCCAGGGCTGCTGTCCGATGAGCTCCAACAGGCGTGCGTTCAGATCATATCCCCATCCACGTGCTCCCAACGGCATGTCTACGGAGACCTCCTCACTCCCCGGATGTTTTGTGCTGGTTATATGAAGGGAGGGGTCGACTCGTGTCAGGTACCGACTAGTCATATTTCTTCTCACAACTAGTCTTTACCCAACTAACCAACTAGTAATACATCTTCTAGCAACTAGTCTTAACCTGACTAACCAGTCCCTTCAGAAAAATGCGGCGTTTTTTTGGGATTGTTGCGGCCAAAAATCTTTGATTATGCGGCACGTTTTCTTAAAAAATGCGATGAAATATGCGGCATATTTATGCAATTTTATGCGATGAAATTGCGGGAACTTGCGAAAAAATGCGGGTACTTGCGAAAAATGCAGCTTTTCGATGACGTTCACGTCGCGTAATTACGTCACTTCATAACGTTCCCATGGCAACAGGGGGAAATGTCTGCTCTTGTGTGAAGTAAACGCAACATTTTTCAACTTTCTGCTAAAATATATGTGACTTTTTTGCAACGAAAATGCGTGGATTATGAAATCATGCAAGCCCCACATATTTTGCGCGGGAATCGGTAATTTATGCGGTGAAAGTGCGGCATATTTGAAAAAATGCGGCCCCCGCATGAATATGCAGACTTTGGCTGATTATGCCTTGAATTATGCGATCGCATAATCGCGTTTTCCTGGAGGGACTGACTAACAAACTATTCTTAACTCTTCTATCCAACTAGTCTTAACCTTTCTGGCCAACTCAAACGTAAGGCCCTATTCCTAACCTGACTGAAGAACTGTCGTGCTCTAAGCTGAATTGTTTCGACCCATCAGGTCTTGTTGATGAGTGACAAGGCCTGTGGTCTGGTTACCAGGGCGACAGCGGGGGTCCACTGGTCTGTGAGACCAGTCCTGGGGACTGGAGGCTAGTGGGCGTGGTGAGCTGGGGGCACGGCTGCGGTCGTGGCGGTAAACCGGGAGTGTACACCAGTGTGACCTCCCTGGTCCACTGGATCTACCATGAAACCCAGGTTTGTCCTCATTCCACCGGGGGTGGGCTGGTTCAAAAGGGGTATTAGTTAGTTAAATAAATTAGTTAAACAGGTGAGTTGGCAGGTTTAACATGTGAATAAAACAGGTGTGTTTAGTAGGTGTGTCGGTGAGTTAAACAGGGGTGTTGGTGGACAGATGAGCCAAACCGATGTTTGGATGAGTTAAACCAGGTGAGGTACAGGTCCTATGACATGACACCAACTGAGAGTGGGATACTGGGATTCGTCGTGGCAAGCCGTTTTGAAAATCTGTCTCTTATGACATCACAAGTGGGCGTGTCCACCTGGATGTGTGCTGGATAGATCAGTCTACCAGCCTACCCAGTGGACCCTAGCAAACGTTGCTCATCTATCCGTCACACATCTAGATGGACACGCCCACTTGTGATGTCATAAGAGCCCGATTTTCCAAACGGCTTGTGACGGCTACTCACACCTGGTGGCATGTCATGGGACATTTAAGTAGGAGAGTTGGCGGTTGAGCCCTATGTATCCTCATCCCTTTACACACATTAAGGTCACATGTTCCCTCAGCCCAATGTAACCTCAGCCCACTTACGTATATAGGTACTATGTTCTGTCAGTCCTATGTCCCCTCAGCCTTACGTTCTGTCAGCCTTATGTTCTGTCAGCCCTATGTTCCCTCGGTCCTAAATTCCCTATTATATCCCCTCAACATGCCTTCACCAAAACATTAGAACTATCAATAGCCACTACATCAACCCCAAATGAACCGGCAACACAAATAATAATGAAATTAAAGTAAAAAAAACCTGTAATGCAATTAAGAGAATTGTTAGCAACTGTATCCTTTTAAAATTAGCTTAAGACAAACAGGTGTCACAGTGAGATTTGTGAATATTTTTCATTTACCTGCACATCATTAACTTAATTAGGAGAAGTTGTTCTCGGTGATACAAGCTGAAAATAACATATATTAAAGTACTTCCTGGAGTTGTTAAAGATCTGATCTAAGGAGTCAGTTAAGAGTTATTTAGTAATTTACTCTTAGTTATATGAGTCATAATATATATATTGTGGGTAATAAGTGTGTTGTTGATGTTGTGTATCTGTATTTTATTGTAACTCTGGTCTTGATGTTTTTCTTTAGATGGACAAACCTGCCGAGCTTCAAGAAAAAAGAGCCAACACATAGAATTCCTGACGTTTAAAACACTCTGCAAATAAAAACAGAGATAACAAATGTGTTTGGCCTCTGTGTTATTTTGAGATAACAAACATTTCTGAGAAAGATCTAAAAGCTTAATTTAATGTTCATGTTTTATCTAAAAGCTTATTTAAATTGTCACGTTTTATCCAAAAAGGTTTTTATTTTTGAAGTGTACGAAATATAATTTATTGTTTAGGCAATATACAAAAGACCCATCGTTTTTGTTGAATCTTTCTCAGACGAATACAAATGAGGAGGGGCCAACTCAAACAGACCGAGACGCATGCTTGCAGTCACGTACACATTGGATTACAACAGCAAGCTGCTTTGTACTTTTTTATGTCTGGATCACATCGGAGCATTCAAACTTCCAAACTTTAGCCTAGGCCGTAAACCAGAAGTACCGACGACCTATCATATTTGTTTTGGACAATGAATTACCCGTGACGAAAACACGTCTCATAAGGTTTCTTCCGGAGTTCATTCAAGGCTAGGAAAGTCTTCCTCTTCGGTCCCCGCTGCCTCTATAGATGGATGAACAATAACTTTGATACACTTAGTTAATCATTAGACATAGACAATATACACTCGCCATGTTATAAAGCTAGGCTCGTTTCGGTCGTGTTGACTCACTGGTTGTTACCACGGGGATATACTCATCCAGGCCAGTATCGTCTTTAGAGTAAAGTTAAAGAACTGCATATATATTTGATTTTAGCATAATTATCAATGAGTTCTGTTATGCGGAGCGTAAAACCTGCCGGACAGGTACTGGCCTTCCTGCTCCGCCAGCGAGCGTCAGCCTGGGTCTCTACTTGTGCTCTTAACCGCAGAGGGCTCCCTCGACCCGGGGAATACCGCAGATCCCTCCCCGGTACGGTCAGCTGCAGAACATTATGCTCAAGGATGGCGCTGAGAGAAGGACTCGTCTTCAGACAGGTGAGGTGATTATTCTAAATAAATATATTTCGTCGACAATACTATAACCTGTGCTTTCCACAATGTGTCATTTGTAAAACCGTTTAAACCGACTTCATTGTTTAGTGTTAGTAGATGAGTTTAATTCGTTTATACTTAATTTCAAAGCTACCCAGTATTTTTTCGTATTGATCAATGTTGGTTGATGGTTTATTTTTGGAGGAAACGGAGCATCTGAAGACGTTAAACGCAAGATAAAACTTCACCGGTTATAAAACAATATCTGGCTTTATTGATCAATTCACCGATCTTAAAGAACAGGGCGTGCACATCAATCACACGACAATGACCGCCGCCCATTCTGGAGCAAAACAACTGTAATACTATTTTGTGATGGTGTGAAAGTGTGGGTTTTGACATTATGGGGAAACAATGTTGGGTTTGTAACTGCCACAGTGTTTCTCGTGCGAACGTGGCAAAAAAAGTTGTAATTAGCCTAGATTGTGGTAGTTGATTTAGGCTGTTACTGTAGGATAAACCCGTTAGAATCCTCTCAATTTACCGGAGTATCGGGAACAAAATCTGATTATGTATCCAGATTATGTTAGAATTGTTTTGTTCCTGCAGAGGTTATGGTGTGAGATGTTGCGGACAGAACAACAAAGTCAGCGACCTCTAAACATGGCTCATTCACCATAGAACTCATGAAGGTGTGTGGTCAATTTCAGGCTTCCTACTAAGTACTTTAATAAAAAAACATGGATGTAAGGTCTTAAGAGGCACAGATAATTCTTTAATATAATTTACATTGTTTTAAAATATTGTTTTAAAATATTTTCCTCTAACTGTCGGTAGAGGAAAAACCAACAAACCTCAAACCAATGTCAAACTAAGTATTTGGCTCTCCAAACTACTATTTCAACCATCTACGATGGAGAAATGTAAGGAAGTCACGGCCTCTGCTGCAACTGTCCGGCGGCTCTTCCACTAGACGATGAGCATGCCTCATGCTTTGTTTCCTGGGTGTGGCGCACACTCCGGCATGGCCTTGCCAAGGCCGCGCAGTCCACTGATCTATTGGCTGTTCCCTAAAGGCACCAGTGAAGATTGTCCACCGTCTCAACAGGCTGCATGTACGGCCTCGTGTACCAGTCTCCTAGACCCAGACTTTTTACCACTTTCTTCCCACAGTGAGACAAGCCCACTCTGGATGTTGTGTTTTCAACAAATCAGTTGTTACGCAGATATAAAAAAATGCTTATCACCGGAGCGTTGCTCTGAGAGACTGAGAACTGGTTGAAAAGGCTCAAATGACTTTTCCCTGGATGCCTTCATGGGCGTGGCGCAGGTATGACCGTGCCTGCCATCTGGTTACTCTCTGCCCCTGCGTACCTGAGAGTAGTCTGTTTACACCAATAAATGGTGGGTTTGCTTCAGTTGACGCTGAACTAGAAACCAACAACTTCATCTTGATGCACACATGCACACACATTTGAGTACGAGACGATTGACGTAACATGGAATCACCCTCAAATAACCTAGCACAACATTCCACCCATACCTTAAATGAACCATCTCTAACTTTGTGTGTGTGTGTGTGTGTGTGTGTGTGTGTGTGTGTGTGTGTGTGTGTGTGTGTGTGTGTGTGTGTGTGTGTGTGTGTGTGTGTGTGTGTGTGTGTGTGTGTGTGTGTGTGTGTGTGTGTGTGTGTGTGTGTGTAGCTCTATGAGTCCAGCAGCAGTACCTACACTTACCTGCTGGCGGACTCTGAAAGTGCAGAGGCCGTAATCATTGACCCCGTCTTGGAGACAGTGGAGCGTGACCTGATGCTAGTCAACCAGCTGGGGCTAACGCTTAAGATAGCAGGTAGGGTTACCGCTTAAGCTAGCGGGTCAGGCTAACGTTGGCATTTAGGGCTAACCCTAAACCTAACGGATAGGGATAACACTGAAAATGTTAATTATTCTATAGATGGGAGGAGGTTCTAACGACAGCATGTATTGCTAACACAAATGTGGACAGAAGGGCTAACGCTAAAGATGGCAGGTGAGGCTAACCCTAAAGATGGCAGGTAGGGCTTATGGGAAAGCAGGTAGACTGCAATCAGGGCTGATGCTGAAGATAACCGGTAGATAGCAGATAGGACTCAGGTTAGAGATGGCAAGTACTAAAGACTAACAGTAAAGATCAGTGTGAGGGAGTTAATGTGTGTATGTATGAATGTGTGCGTTCTCCACAGTGAACACCCACTGCCATGCGGACCACATCACGGGCAGTGGGCAGCTGAAGCGCCGGGTGACGGGGCTCCAGAGTGCCATCTCGAGGCTCAGCGGGGCGTCCGCTGACCTCCTGCTGGTGGAGGGAGACACCATCCCCTTCGGCAGACACGTGAGGAACCGGGCCTCCGCCGACACGCTCCGACACTGCTAGAAGTCTGCTCAGTTCACACACTCAATGCTTAAGTACTGAGGTTAGTTTAGTTTATCTGAGGGGTAGTGTGACTGGGAGGGCACTGTGGCCCCAGCTTCGTTAAAACCCAGCAGGGACGTTTGGTTTCTTTGTTCTTTGTAGCCTTTCACAGCTTTTATAACTCATAGTACAAACTCACTTCAAGTTCTGATTCTCCATGTGTTCACCTGGGTTTCCTCCCACATTGAAAGACATGCATTAACCTTCTGCCACTGTCAGAAGCTGGCCGTAGACATGGAGTTGGTACCCGGGTGTTGACCAGTGGCTGCCACAGCTTCTAGAGTTTACTCATATGCGTCAGATAGATCTCCCCCAAGAGGAACAAAAAACAATAAATGTATCCTATCATATTCTCTGTTGGTACCTGCAGGCGTTGTGCGTTAGTTGGGTGGATGTCGAGTTTCTCCAAGAAGTCGTGTGAATCTCCATTGGTCCGTGCAGGTGTTGACGGTCCGGGAGACGCCAGGCCACACGGATGGCTGTGTCACCCTGGTGCTGGGTGACCAGAGCTTGGCTTTCACCGGAGACAGCCTGCTCATCCGAGGCTGTGGACGGACAGACTTCCAGCAGGGTACGCCCTATGCTGCTATTGCTACTCGCATCGAGGATCTTTTGTGTTATCCTCTGTCTGTCCACCTTTGTACTGCCAAGGCATACTGTTACTACTTTATGTCCTAAAATAAATACAATGGTAGGGTGGAACAGGACAGTACTGCTTGTTACCCAGGCTCTGTCCGATCGATCAGAGACCTCCACGGTTCAAAAGGTCACCGTATTCAATAGGTGTTTTATAATGTACACATGTCTCTGGTAAATGCTGTTATTGTAATGTCACAGAGTGGCCACAGGGGGGCAGTGTGTTGTGATGTCTGGTGTGTTGTCCGGCGCTGTCGTGCCTCTAAACTTTTCCTTTTGCTCAGGCTGTGCCAAACGTCTCTACAACTCCGTGCACCAGAAGATCTTCACACTGCCGGACCAGTGTCTTGTCTACCCAGCGCACGACTATAAAGGTTCATCATCAACATCATCTTGTTTTTCTTTTTCAATCGTGGAATACTGACTTGCTAGATGTTTTCTTTGATGTCCACCAAGATAAAGTGGGAGATGCAGAGCTCTTTTCTAGCTCTTATTTAGACTGAAAGACTTTACAATGAAAATCAAAATATCAAACATCAAAAAAGTCACAGAACCTTTAAAGCATACAGACCAACTGATGGATCGGTGAGGATGGTTAAACATTACATTGTAATGTGTGGTAGTTAAAAGATGTGTTTTTAAGTTGTAATTTCAGGTAATACTCTGTATCCTCACTGTGACTGGGTTTGAATTGTTCCACTTCTTTCCGGATTCCCTAAACTCTATAATATTAGTATAACTATTTAGGGAACAAGTACAGGAATTCGGACACTAATTACTATAAGGTGTTACATGTCGTCCTTTGACAGCTCAGTAGCATAAATAACATGTACCATCTATATCGTGTGAATCGGATGAAATGGATAGGGGTATGCAAAATTGGGTTATATTGCGTTGAACATTTAATTGATGGTGCATTGTGGGTTTTAAGAAGTGCGCGCTCAAGGTCACAAGTGGGTCAATTGGGACAGGACCTGTGACCAGGGGAACAGTTGGCTTCCAGTAGGTCACAGCTCTGTGTCTCCCCCCCCCCCAGGTCAGACGGTGTCGACAGTGGGGGAGGAGCGGCGGTTTAACCCTCGCCTCACCAAGAACCTGGAGGAGTTCATAGACATCATGAACAATCTGAACCTTCAAAAGCCGGCAAAGATAGGTACCCTGTCCCATCCCTACCTCCCTCTTAAGATCCATACCTCCCTCTTAAGATCCATACCTCCCTACTAAGGATTACATTTTTCCTATAGAATAAAAACTGTTGATCCTGAGAATGAACATGTCTCTCCAGGACCTTATGACAATGTAACAACTGCATGCGCAAGAGGCTTGTTCATCAAATCAAGTTTTTGTTGCATACAAAGTCATACATGTAGATGTACAACTTGGAGTGAAATGCTTACTTTCGCTGCTCCTTTGACTGCTTGGACAGTAATAAAGTGATAAATACATAATTATAAGTAGTAGAGTAAACAGGTGAAACAAAAGTTCTAGTGTGTGTAAATATAAAATGGAGTTATTTTGAGTAGGTTATAAATAGATATTTGTACAGATGAAACTCTGCAAATATTAGTATTGTGTGTGTGTGTGTGGGTGGGTGGGTGGGTGTCACACACAAATGAGCATGTCCATAATTTGGTGTCCCCCCCCTGCTCTCCCCAGACGTGGCGGTTCCAGCTAATCTGGTTTGTGGGCTCCATGACGTCTGACCGCATCTCCAGCAGCAGTTGCTTTTTATTTGAATGTGACTTTGATATTAATGAACATGTGTGTTAATGATTGTGAAACGTCTTCTCATAATTCCATGTTATAAAATATGTAACCTTTGCGGGAAAGAGGAAATCATGACAATACAATAACAATATTCGCCAACCCTGCGGTGTGTAGAAATGTGTAAATAAATACCACAATCATCAAATAATTAAACTAAATCTGTGTGTGCGTGTGCATTATTGCGGTGGAAGTCGTGGAGAGGATTGTTTCAAGCCGAATGTTCTCTCCATGTTGCTATTCAGGAATACAAGTGACTCCTTTAGTCTGCACCCCCCCAACACACACGCTAGCTAGGATGTTTTGCATAGCACATGAATTACATTAATTTGCCATCAGAGTTACCAAGAGGCAGGTTTCCATCACAGCCATAATGTGCTCCCTGAATATTAAACACTACAGTATTGGCCGCTGGATACTGCTTCAACACTATGGGCACTTGAACACTACAGAATGGATAACTTTATTATGCCCCCCTCCCCAGACTCCTCGTGGTGGAAGACCGGTTTCTCCAGACAAAGAGTTGGCTCCTGTCACTGTTTTTACCATACTCGACTCCTCGAATGTTTTCACAAATCAATCATCACGGCATGAGGGAGTCCTCATGTGGGCACTATGCGAAACATGAAGTCGGAAGGGAGTTTATTGGAGGCTTCACCTGGCGTCGCGTCAGCCTAGCTGTCATCATCTCGTCAACAGGTAGGCCAATTGCGCAACCTCACCTGCGCTGACGGACGGCATTCTGCTCTGGCGAAGGGGGCGTCGCCAGCAAGCGTCGTGAAACCGGAACAGCAGTTGCGAGTTGTTGTCTCGAGCTGGAAATGGATGAATCAGCTTCATAATATATGCCTTTAGCCTACCTGACAGCAGGAAACCACAGGCATGGCATGGCCTCATATGAGGCGGCAGAGCCCCTTGCCCTCCTCTGAAAGCGTTCGAGCGTATTGTTGCGTGTTAGATGCGCGGTGCCTGAACGGGTATCGAACTCAGTAAAGCGATCCCGACCTCGCTCTGAACCTACGGTGTGTGTGATCGTGGCGTCAACGCAACGTGACGTTGCAACGGCTGGTTGCGACAGAGTAACAATGACGAGAAAGTCACTCACGTCCCCGAAAATAGAAATCCAACATCAGAGAGCGATTGTACCGTCAGCTCGGAGGTAAACACAAAGCAAGCAGCCCGGAGTCTTTCCCTCTCACCAAAAACCTTTAGTACCCGCCTCTCCGGGCCGTCCCGTCCCGGGAATAGACGCCCCCGCCACCTGCGGAGGTCCGGTACTTTCCCCCGACGGTAGTGGAGACCGAATCAGACCAGGACGACATGAAGACCACCCCCGGTATATACTGAAAGCGGCGTACAGAAGAACACGAGAAAAGGCTTCTCTAAGTGAAAAAGGAGCTCGCTGTATTACTTGGGATCTGGTCGAGCGCCAATTTTCAGGAACTTCATCGTTCCCAGGTAAGACTTTGTGTCTGACATTGGAAACATTGGTTATTTGGACTGGGGTATTTTTATCATAAGTCAAACAAGTCATTCACTCACTTACTTTATCAGTTGTTTTTTACTAGCATTGAGTTAAATCAGTCAGTGGAACCGCCCACCAGTTTCACTTCGTGGTATTATTACTAGTTCGAGTTTATTATTTTGGTTCCGTGATTAAATATACCCTCTCGTGAGTCATATGGTAGGGGTTCGCTGCCCTTTAGCCCACATGTATTTATATTCTTATTCCAGGTCATAGCGGTGGAGCCTTGTCGGCTCCCAGGGGCCACCACCTCCCGTTCCGTTTACAAAGTCTTGTTTTAGGTCTTGTTTGCTACCAGTCCTTCTTGTTTACGGTTTGTTAATCAGACGGAGAGGAGATGGGAGATGGGAGGGGGCTCCCATGGGAGGACTCGTTGTTTTGGTCCCAGGAACGCATCCCCGTCTGATCCTCCGTCCCAGACAGTAATTACCGGAACACCGGTTCCCATGACCTGCCCAGAAAACTCCCAGGTCCCGACGGATCGCTCTGTCCGGGGGCAACTGGGCTCCCCGAAATGTTCAATTAACTTCCTATATAAGAAAAATAGAATAACATATTGTGAAAACATTCCAGTTCGTCTGGGGGGGTGTAATAGACACCCCCCCCCCCCCCCCAACACACACACACACACACACACTTACTGAATGCATTATAGGGGAGGTTACTTATTCCCCCTCTCAAACGAATCACCACATGACTGAGCTAATATTATTTTTTGAAATACAATCAACTGGGATCTTGGATGCTGCAGTTTTCCAATATTAACCTAACCTGGCCCACGCCCATGCCTCCCCGGGTGTGTTTATCACCCAGTCTCACCTGTATTTCCTGTATAACACCCCATCTATCTCTGTTCAGCCAGCCCATTGGCAGCTCCAGGCCACATGACCTGTGTCCTGATTTGTTGTTTGTTTATTGGATTAATCACGTTTGGGTTTCAGGGCCCAAAAGACAGCTACGGTGTGTCTGTGAGACCAAACTACCACACACTATGAACACTCTGAGCATTCTGTTGTGTCATAGATATTAATCATTATTAGTGCTGAATATAAATGTATCTTTCAACATTGTAGGTTGTACCCTGTTGGAATTGGCAGGCGATAGTCAAGGCAACTTTATGGGATACTTGATGAATATGTATTTTAGGATCATTCAATTCATTTTTAGCATTTTCCGACTACCTTATCTCTCTCTTATTCTTAAATCTTTCCATAATGTGAACCATAACTTTGCAGAAACGACTAGCAATAATTTCCATGTTATTCACGTTATTTATTTGACACTCAAATTTCATAACCTTATGAGCGGTTTTACATGACATGTGTTTTACCACACACACCAAACTTACACGACAGACACGTTGTGTAAATTGTTATGTCACACATTTCGTATGTGTTTAAGGTCATTATGTTGACCTCATATTATGTCAACATTGAAAACCAGATAATACCAGTTCAAAGGTTTTTTAACTAATCTGTACTGAACGCAGAGAATGCTGTGCATGGCCACAGCTGTGTGTGTGTGTGTGTGTGTGTGTGTGTGTGTGTGTGTGTGTGTGTGTGTGTGTGTGTGTGTGTGTGTGTGTGTGTGTGTGTGTGTGTGTGTGGCATGCAAGGAACAATGTTCCGACAGCCTCAGCTCTCGTGTATTTTCAACGTAAACAGCCACAGTATACTGCTGCTGTAGATAAGGCCCCACTTATCTCTCTGATTGGTTGTAATGTTTACCCCGCCCACTCTATCTTTGGTGACGCAATCACAGAAACAGGTTGTAGATGAAGGTGATGTGGTCGGCTGTTGCTATACTGCTTTCTATAGCTCTATAGTTCTCTCGCTCTCTCTCTCTCTCTCTCTCTCTCTCTCTCTCTCTCTTTGCCTCTTTTTGCCTCTCTCTCTGCCTGCATCCACAATTCTCACATCCGCATACATTTTTTATTGCCAAAGCACGTACAAATGAGAATAAGATGAACAACACATAATGTGTCTGTCTGTTGTTTGTATTGTTCAATGCAGAACATTCTCTCTGTCTTTGTCCCCCTCCCGCTCTTTATACATCTCTACCTCTCTCTGTATTTCTCTCCTTTCTGTGTCCCTCTTCTCTCTCCTCCCCCTCTCTCTCTCTCCACCACATGACTATCATATGCTGGGAGGCGTGCAGCAGATTAGATTAGATTAGCATAGCGCTGGTTAGCATTTATCAGCTCCCCCTTCCTGCTCCACAGCAATGCCCCGAAACAACTTGGACGAAACCAGGAGCCAATGGGAACAAGGGCCGCGGCCGCCCTGGATCACGCGATTAGCTGGAGGACAAAGCCCCGCCTCCTCAGGGGCGGAGTCAGACACAGAGAGCAGTAGCACTGAGAGTGAGGTATGCTGTATGAGTGATGTATGAGTATGTGATAACTTATGTTGTTTTGTGTTATGGTTAATGGATGGTTATGTTATGATTATGTCATGTTATATGATCGTCAAAACATGGGAAATGTATGTGTAAGTGCTGCAAACAAGCATAACATTATTATTGTTTAAATTGTGGTGAAAACGTTGAAGACTTTGACCTTTGTAAAGATATTTTTAAAACATGGAAAATGACTGTCCCGAGCAATTTTACATTATTTGACTCTGTTACATCAAATCTCTGCACAAATCCAAAAATAGTATTTATAGTATTATTTATTTGGTTCTGCAAGTCAGTAAGTTATTGTTTTAATCCAGTTTTAGCATCAAAATTTGAGAGAATGTCTTCAATCTCTAGTTGGGCAAGCATTTAGAAAAAAACGGGCGTTTGTATATCTCTGGGACATGCCATTATTAGCTCTGTATCTCTATGGGATGTGCTAGCATTAACTCTGTATCTCTCTGGGTCCTGCTAGCATTAGCTCTTTATCTCTCTGGGGCGTGGTAGCATTGGCTCTGTATCTCTCTGGGGCGTGCTAGCATTAGCTCTGTATCTCTCTGGGGCGTGCTAGCATTAGCTCTGTATCTCTCTGGGGCGTGCTAGCATTAGCTCTGTATCTCTCTGGGGCGTGCTAGCATTAGCTCTGTATCTCTCTGGGACGAGCTAGCATTAGCTCTGTATCTCTCTGGGGCGTGCTAGCATTAGTTCTGTTTCAAAGTGACCTAGGATCCTCCTCCTCTCTAGGTCCGTACTAAACTGACAGGGGCGGGCTCCGTCAGGGTCTTCCCATCCCCCTCCCTGATCCAGCAGCGAATCACAGATATCGACCAACGGAAGGAGGAGCTTAGGATCCAGGTTGGTCCAATCAGCAACCCATTCCTGAACCATATACTGCTTATGAACATTTGAGATATTGGTCCTTGTTTCGGAATGAATCAGACACAGGTCCTGGTTTTAGACGGAACCACATTCAGGTATACAGATTGGAAAAGATACAGGAGATGATTTTACACTAAACCAGATACAGGTCCTAGTTTCAGAGTGAACCAGAAACAGAGCCTGGTGTTAGACTGGACTAGAGACAGGTCCACAGACTGGACCATATTAAGGCCTAGCAGCTACAGGGACCAGTGGGAAGGGAAACACTGAATGCAGCATAAACACAACACAAGCATTTTAGACTCCCTCTCATTCCCTAACCATGTTGTGCTTGCTGTGTTCCCTGTGAGTCACCCCTCCACCAATCATGACTCACCTTCCCTTGCTCTCTCCACCAATCATGACTCCCTTCACTGTGGCCTGTGGGCCAATCAGCTTCAGCTGGAGATTGCCTTGCTGACGGGCGAGCTACAGACCGAAAGACAGCAGCTGGAGAGACAGCGAAATACCCTGGAGGAGCAGCACAAGAAGCCTTCTGTCCCCCCCAGACCCACGGTAGGACTACCACCTCTAGGCTCTAGGTAGGACTACCACCTCTTAACTCATGTTACAACTACTACCTCTAGACCAAAGGTAGGACTTACAGCCCCAGACCCACGGTAGGACTACCACGTCTAGGCTCAAGGTAGGACTACCACCTCTATTAGACACAAGGTAGAACTACCACCTCTAGGCTCTAGGCAGGACTACCACCTCTACTAGACACAAGGTAGGATTACCACCTCTACTAGACACAAGGTAGGACTACCACCTCTAGTAGACACAAGGTAGGACTACCACCTCTAGGCTCTAGGCAGGACTACCACCTCTACTAGACACAAGGTAGGACTACCACCTCTAGTAGACTCAAGGTAGGACTACCACCTCTAGTAGACTCAAGGTACGACTACCACCTCTAGTAGACTCAAGGTAGGACTACCAGGTCTAGACCTACGGTAGGAATACCAACTCTAGTAGACACAAGGTAGGACTACCACCTCTAGTAGACACAGGGTAGAACTACCACCTCTAGTAGACACAGGGTAGGACTACCACCTATAGTAGACACAGGGTAGAACTACCACCTCTAGTAGACACAGGGTAGGACTACCACCTCTAGTAGACACAGGGTAGGACTACCACCTCTAGTAGACACAGGGTAGGACTACCACCTATAGTAGACACAGGGTAGAACTAACACCTCTAGTAGACACAGGGTAGGACTACCACCTCTAGTAGACATAGGGTAGGACTACCACCTATAGTAGACACAAGGTACGACTTGTTGAATCACTAAGTTAGAGGGTTCGGGCTAAACATTCCAACCAGAGAGGTAACTGGGGCCTTATCTACTCTGACCGCAGCAGTATACTGTTGTTGTTTACGTTGAAAACAGAGAGAGGCTCACTAACCGTCTCTCTCTAACCAGGAGCGGGATCGTTTGGAGGAGGAGAGGAGGCGAGTGGAGGAGCTGAGGAGGAGGTGGGCGGAGAAGGAGGAGGCGGTTTCGGGTCAGCCTGAGAGTCAGAAGGAACAGCTAACTCTACAGCAGGTGGGCTCCATGGACCAATCAGAACGGGCCCCTTAACACATTTCCACCAATCACAACAGACCTCTCACTGGCCTTCTTGAACTTGTTGACCGTAACCCCTTAAAGGTGAAGTGTGTGACCGTATCTAGTCTAACGGACTTGGCAGAAATGGAATATAATATATAGTTATATAAAGTCAATAAATAAAGCATGTTAAAATGTGTATATAATCCAAGGAAAATAAGAATTGTTGTGTTTTCGTTTCCTTGGAATAGGCCCCTCATATCGACACAAGGAGTCGGTCCATTTCCATGGAGTACAGTAGCCCAGAACAGACAAACTGCTCTGGAGAGGACGCATTGTTTATTTGTATAACCATGCAAAGCAGCTCATGTTAGCAAATAAACACTACCTCAATGAAGAACCATTTTCAATCCTAATTGCTGTCTTCCTTGTAAGCTATTGCTTATAGTTTTCGAGACTAAATAACAAAATAAAAATTATAAATCTATCAAGGAGCCTCATCAATGGACACTTTGCTACTCGCTGATGTGGTAGAAGATGACATCATATTGGAAGTACCTACCGTCACCTAACCAGCCAGTACAGGCCACCGTAGCTTGCCTGCGTCTCCACATTATTGCATAATGTCTGCTGCTGTTACAACAGAATTTCCCTCAGGGATGAATAGTACCATTTATCAGCGATTGCCCAATCAGATCAGAACCCCAACACCAATCGGCCTATCAGATCAGCTGCCGTCACTCTGTAGGGCATGTAGATGTGCAGGTTCAGACGTCTCTATTGACTACTCTCTAAACTACAGTTACAATTCTCACACTACAGGTCTGACTGGTACACACACCATACACGCACACGCACACACACAAACTAGAACTAAAAAGTAAAATAAAATGTACCTGACACAAACACACCTCTCCACATCAGATATTCATTCCGACCTTTGACTCTGCAGGAGAAGGAAGCGATGGAGGCGGCGGTTCGGGCGTTCGAGGACTGGGAGTTCAGCATCCTGGAGAGCGAGAGCAGGTTGGAGGAGGAGGAGGAAGTGGAGGAAGAGGAGGCAGATGAGGAGGAGGAGGAGGCGGGAGGAGATCTGTCCGTCCAGCAGCAGCAGGCGATTAGCTATGGACAGGTACCGTCACACCCGGTGTACACGGCTAATAGGGTTAGAGAGACAGGTAGGGCCTGGACAGTAGTTACAGAGACAGGAAGGGGTTAGACAGTGACTAGAGACAGGTCTAGTCATTAAAGGTTCCTATGCGCATGCCCCTTAATGTAGTGACACGCACGCGCGCACGCACGCAGTCCAGTCAAGATGTGTATATGCCTTCCTCCTCTATCTCAATGTTTTCCTTGCTCTCTCTCCCTCCTACCATATCCTCCCTAAAAAGAACTTGGATTACACCCCATATCACATGACCTGCTGTACAGTCACCTGACCTCCAGTCAGCCAACAAAAGGACAGAGGGAGAGTCAGAGGGGCAGAGTTAGTCTCATTACAGTCAGCTGCCCCCTAGTGGACAAGATTGCCCCCTGCAGCTCAACTTTCTGAGGTTGCAGAGTTCACTATTATGGACGGCTCAATGTGGATATATTTTGATGATTTTATATTTAGTTAAGCCTCTTAATGTATATACAAGATGTGTGTTAGATCATAATGGCCGGTTACTAGTTGGGACATGAAGGTATGGCATGAGTGGATATATTATGTATATTAATATGATATAATGTATTGACATCAGGAGCGCGTCCATCATCTGGAGAGGCAGTTGAAGGAGGTGGAGCGAGAGAAAGAGAGGGAACTAAACGCCCTGAGAAGAGAGAAGAGAGACCTGCTTCACACAACCCAGATGGTGCCTGTTTGTCTGTTGGTCTGCCTGTCTGTCAGCCTGCCTGTCTGCCTGCCTATCAGTCTGTGCGTCTTTCTATCTATCTCTTTGTGTTTTGGTCTGTCTGAAGGTAAATTCTTAACAGAATAAATATTGGACGTTTTATTTAGTTGTTTTTGTTTTGTTTATTTATTATTTTCAGATGCTTAAAGAGAAGAAGCCGCTTGCTGATTGGTCGAATATCACTGGCTCCGCCCCCTGCATGATATCCCTGTCCCCCGTGGCCAACAACAAACCAACCAAGGTAGTTGACGGATTGCCTCGGAAACCGCTTGTGCTTGGCAGATAAATGGGTGGTCATGGAAACCGCTTGTGATTGACAGGTGTACTATGTTCCCCTCCATAGGAACCTTGTCAGGAGTTCTCCAGTTTACCACGGAGGCGACATCCCCACGGCAACCATCTCCATGAAAAACATCACAATGAGAGGCCTCTCTCAGCTCAAGGTGCTTAAATGGTCCTCAAGGATGACAATGTTACAGTTGTCATGGTGACTGTTGTCATCTTGTATGCTGTTTTAATGTGTCTCGTGTGTTGGGCTAAAACCATGTTTGGGAGTGGTTCAAACCATTTTTGGGAAGGGCTACTACCATAGTTGGGCATGGCTGAATTTCGTCTTTGGTCTGCGCCAGAGGATCTCAAATGTCTACATGCCTTCCTATTTCCTCAGTTTAAATGAATACGTTTGAAGAGGAGAACACTGTTTTTATGATCTCACTCTGTCTCTCCCACCCCCACTCCCAGGATTTATTCGCTCTCGTCCAGACCAAAGTCCCGGCTTCATCTCCTCTTCCCTGAGACTCACCAAGGGCCATCGTGTCTCTCAGAGGTCCTCATTCAGCAGCCGGAGTGTCGGCGTGCTAACCGCTAACAGCAGTAGCCCTATAGCAAGGTCAGGTATTCCTATCCTCCAATCACATGGGTAGGGACCCATCAGACTGAGAGCACTAATATGTATTAATATATTAAACAATATTCTTTCATGGTTCCCTATTAGATGGAGAAAACTAATATATATATATATATATATATTATATATATTGTTTTCTCCATCCAACTATCATGATTATTCCCTTACTTGACCCTGTTATTAATAAACCACAGCCATAAGGCCTGTTAAATACTGTCATACTCCTCTATACCTTCAATACCCTGTTACACCACTCTGTACCCTGTTATACCCTGCTATACCCTGTTTACCCTGCTGAACCCAGTTACACCATACCCTGTTATACCCCTCTATACCCTGTTATACCATGTTATACCCCTCTCTATACCCCTCTGTACCCTGTTTTACCTCTCTATACCCTGTTATACCCCTCTACACCCTGTTTTACCCCTCTGTACCCTGTTATACCCCTCTGTACCCTGTTATACCCCTTTGTACCCTGTTATACCCCTCTGTACCCTGTTATAACCCTCTATACCCGGTTATACCCCTCTGTACCCTGTTATACCCCTCTGTACCCTGTTATACCCCTCTGTACCCTGTTATACCCCTCTATAAACTGTTATACCCCTCTGGACACTGTTATACTCCTCTGTACCCTGTTATACCCCTCTGTACCCTGTTATACCCCTCTGTACCCTGTGATACTCCTCTATACCCCTCTGTACCATGTTATACCCCTCTGTACCCTGTTATACCCCTCTATACCCTGTTATACCCCTCTGTACCCTGTTATACCCCTCTGTACCCTGTTATACCCCTCTGTACCCTGTTATACCCCTCTGTACCCTGTTATACCCCTCTGTACCCTGTTATACCCCTCTATAAACTGTTATACCCCTCTGGACCCTGTTATACTCCTCTGTACCCTGTTATACCCATCTGTACCCTGTGATACTCCTCTATATCCCTCTATACCCTGTTATACCCCTCTGTACCCTGTTATACCCCTCTGTACCCTGTTATACCCTTCTGTACCCTGTTATACCCCTCTATAAACTGTTATACCCCTCTGGACCCTGTTATACTCCTCTGTACCCTGTTATACCCCTCTGTACCCTGTGATACTCCTCTATACCCCTCTATACCCTGTTATACAACTCTGTACCCTGTTATACCCCTCTGTACCCTGTTATACCCCTCTGGACCCTGTTATACTCCTCTGTACCCTGTTATACCCCTCTGTACCCTGTGATACTCCTCTATACCCCTCTATACCCTGTTATACCACTGTGTACCCTGTTATACCCCTCTGTACCCTGTTATACCCCTCTGCACCCTGTTATACCGTGCTATATCCCTCTATACCCTGTTATACCATGTTATACCCCTCTATACCCTGTTATACCCCTCTATACCCTGTTATACCCTGTTATACCCTTCTATACCCTGCTTTAACCCTCTACACCCTGTCATTACTAACTAAAGCCTGTGTTCCCCTGTTGCTGCAGTCCGTCCCCGGGGCTGGGCGACCTGCTGGAGATGGAGAGGAGGCTGCAGGCTGCCAGGGCTGAGAGGGAGAGGCTGCTCAGGGAGAGGGTGAGCCTGGAGCGTAGAGCCCCCCAAAACGCACGCTAGGTTAGGCAGGCTAAGCCATACACGCAACGTTAGATTGGGTATGCAGCACTAGGCTAGGCGTGCTACACTAAGCTAGATATACGCTATGACTGATACACTAGGCTACATACACAACACTAGGCTGGATATGCTATGCTAAATGTGAGGCACACTACGTACGTAAGATTAGCCAGGCATGTGATTCCAGATGTCTTGTGCTATAGTATAGCTTGCTAGGCAAGCTATACTATGCTTAACTATATATATATAGATATATACTACTATTTTTATAAAACTATACCTACTAATACAATTTTCTTAGAATGATGCTTTTTGTGCACTTTGGCACGTTATTTGCATTTAAATTCTTTATCTCTCAAAAACGTTTGCTTCCTTTTCAGATTAATTATGAATTGTTAATACAATTTCCAGATACAGTTCATGCATTGTAGTGAAAAGACCCTGCCCTGTAACAAACTATCTCTCTCTCTTACACACACACATTCTTTACTGCTGCCCTTCACCAGGTGCAGCGGCGGTTGGTGGTTGAGGAGGTCAAGGAAGAGGAGGAGGAAGAGGAGGATGAGGAGGAGCAGGCGGAGAGGAGGAGGCCGAAGGAGCATAGTTCTCCATTAACAGACATTATTCATCCTCCAGACAAACCCCACCCCCAGAGCCCTGCCCCCTCCAGCTCAAGCCCCGCCTCTCCGGAGATACCCACCAACCAGATCACTTCAGATCAGGTCAGTGCCAGTGAATGGGTTATTGTGTTCACTGTCTAGCCCCTGAATGACCTGTCTCCACCAGGAGCGAGGAAAGGTCCCAGAAGAAGTTAAACTTCTCCTGTTTCCTTTTTTCGACAGCGCCATGTCCCCCTCTTCCTGGCTGTGAACTTTGATCTGCGTGTGCACGTGGAGTCGCTGGGTCATGGCGTGCCGGGATGCCCCGGGCTACGCATCAGCAGCCGCCGATGCGCTGGCTTCCTCACCAAGAGGGGGGGCCGCGTCAAAACCTGGAAGAGGAGATGGTTCCTCTTTGACATGGACCACCGGCGACTAGCCTACTACACAGGTCAGACCACTAGACGTACAGGTCAGACCACCAGCCTACTGGTCTAACCACTAGTTCACCAAGCAGCTCAGCCCACCAGCCTACAGTTCGGCCCGTTTCCACTGGTTAGACCGCTAGTCTACTGGTTAGAACACTAGCCTACTGGTTAGACCGCTAGCCTACTGGTGAGACCGCTAGTCTACTAGTTAGACCAGGGGTTCCCAAGTGGGGGTCGCGACCCCGACGCCCAGGGGTGGGTCGCGGAATGATTTCCATGAATCAAATAATAAAATAAATTATAATAAAAAAAATAAAAAATAAATAAAATAAGAATAAAATAAATTTGGAAAAAATAAAATACAGAAAAATTCAGCCATAGTTGTCAAAATTATGAAACATGGTAGTTAAAATAAAACTACAGATTTTCCTCCTGAGGTGATTACGACAGATTAACGATAGCATCATTTGCAGGTGTCAGGTCACTTTACGGCTCCACAGTAAACATCACAAAGCGGACCAGTAGATTTTCTCTGAACTAGCTCATTGATGATTTTTTGATGATTTTTCAAAATGAAACGTTGGTTAATACCAAGCAAAGAAAAGACAGAGGCCAGCGGAGGAAGCAGAGAGGCCAGCCGAGGAGGCAGAGAGGCCAGCCGAGGTGGCAGAGAGGCCAGCGGAGGAGGCAGAGAAGCTAGCGGAGAGGGCAGAGAGGTCAGCGGAGGAGGCAGAAAAGCCAGCGGAGGAGGCAGAGAAGCTAGCGGAGAGGGCAGAGAGGTCAGCGGAGGAGGCAGAAAAGCCAGCGGAGGAGGCAGGGAAGCTAGCGGAGAGGGCAGAGAAGCTAGCGGAGAGGGCAGAGAGGTCAGCGGAGGAGGCAGAGAAACCAGCGGAGAGGGTAGCAGAGGAGAGCGGAGAATCGCCTCGGCCATTGACCTCTGGCACGGGAAGAGGTGCCCGCCATAAGGGGGTCCATAAGCAGTCGGATCAGCCTTCCTCCAAGTGTCGCAAGTATCGAGAGGGATATTTACAGTATGGATTCACATGCGTCGTTGTCAACGAAATACAACATCCCCAATATGTAGTGTGTACAGAGGTGCTTGCACATGAGAGCCTAAAGCCCGTGAAAATGCTCAGACACATGAAAACTAAGCACCCCTCTCTTGCCGCTAAACCGCTAGATTTTTTCCGCAGAAAGGAGGAAAATCCTAATCAACCAAACAACAATCCCAACCAAAGCTCAAAGGGCTTCATATGAGGTGGCATATTTAATTGCACAGGCAAAAAAGCCACACACAATCGGGGAAACAATAATAAAACCAGCTGCCATCGCTATGAGTCGCGCAATGCATGGGCATAAACTGGCCCGTGAGCTGAAATCAGTGCCGCTGTCTGACGGGACCATTTCCCGGTGCATCACCGATATGGCCCAGGACATAAAGAGTCAGCTGATTGACAGAGTGAAGAAAGGGAAATATGCTTTACAGTTAGACGAATCCATGGATGTATCAAACTGTGCCCAGCTGCTTGTTTTCGTTAGATATAGTTTTGATGGAAAACTTAACGAGGACCTGCTATTTTGCACCCCGCTGGAGGGAACATGCACAGGCGAGGACATTTTCACAAAACTTGACAACAAACTGAAAGAAGAGGGACTGTCTTGGGATGAATGCATCGGTGTGTGTACAGACGGTGCTGCAGCAATGCTGGGGGAAAAGAAAGGACTTAAAGCAAGAGTCAAGTGGCGCATAAAATTGGCACATACAATTCACGCACTGTATTATCCACAGAGAGGCTCTTGCGAGTAAAACGCTCAGCCCAGAGCTGAAAAGTGTTCTTGAGACTGCAATAAAAATTGTCAACCACATTAAATCACGTCCACTCAACACCAGGCTGTTTGCCCTCTCTGCAACGAACTGGGATCGCAGCATGAAGGCCTGATGTTCCACACAGAAGTCAGATGGCTTTCACGGGGAAATGTTCTCAGCCGCCTGTTTAAGCTGCGGGACGAGGTGCGCTTATTTCTGATGGAGCATGGGTCCCAGCTCGCTGACCACCTGAATGACCCTGACTGGTTAACAAGGCTAGCGTATCTGTCTTGCATTTTTGACAGACTGAATGGACTTAACCTGTCATTGCAAGGTGAAAACACAAGCATCATGTCAATGAGTGATCAAATCCGCGCATTCAAGAGAAAAGTGGATCGCTGGACTGCACGAGTTGAAATGGGCAGGATTGACATGTTTAATGAGCTGGACGAATTCATGGAAGAAAATGATCTGAGTGTTCACATTGTGAAGACGTCTATAACTACCCACCCTCAAGCCCTCCTGGAACACTTTGACAAGTATTTCCCTGAGGAAACGGCTCCGGAACAATATGACTGGATAAAATCACCATTCACTGTAACCACCGCAAGTCATCTGTCAGCCGGCATGGAGGACGCACTGATTGAGCTGTCATGTGACCGCACTTTAAAGACAGATTTTAATTCCAAGACGCTTGCTGAGTTCTGGATTTCAGTCGAGCGGGAATGTCCACAGCTGTCTGTTGTGGCTAACTGTCCAAGGCCGCGATGGACGTACTGACGCCGTTTGGCTCCACATACCTGTGCGAAAAAACTTTCTCTGCACTGACATATATTAAAAATAAATACAGATCACGTCTAAATGTGGAGGATGATCTCCGTGCGGCCGTCTCAACAATTAAACCGAGAATGGACTTGCTGTGTTCCGTGCATAGCGCGCATCCATCTCATTAGATGAGATTAACGCTGAAACATAGTTGCCAGCAACAATGTACATATGTTTACAACAGTTTGTGGATATTACCCTGACTGAGATATTCTTCTGTTCAAATGGAAATGAAAGTAATGTTTCAAAGTTAAGTTTGCACATGACAGCAATACTGTGCACTCATGTTACATGGATATTATTTTGACTGAGGTATTCTACTTTTTATCAAACAGTAAATTTCTATATGTTAAATCATATCAGGCTGCTCTATTCTTTTGTGTTGTCGTTAAGCCCGTGTTTGGATAAGCCTAGTGCGTATTGCCTGTGCGCACATTTTATTTTATTTTTTCAGTTACATCCGGGGATAGTGGGGGTCGCCAGTCTCTGGCACCGTTATTTTGGGGGTCGCAGGTTGAAAAGTTTGGGAACCCCTGAGTTAGACCACTAGACTACTGGTTAGAACACTAGCCTACAGGTCAGTCCGCAGTCTATTGGTTAGACCACTAGTCTACTGGTTAGACCACTAGCTTACAGGTCAGTCTCCAGTCTACTGGTTAGACCGATAGTCTACTGGTTGGACCACTAGCCTACAGGTCAGTCCACTAGCCTACTGGTCAGAACACTAGCATACTGGTCAGGCCGCTTGTCTACTGGTTAAACCGCTAGCCAACAGGTCAGTCCGTAGTCTACTGGTTAGACCGCTAGTCTACTGGTTAGAACACTAGTCTACTGGTTAGACCGCTAGTCTACTGGTTAGAACACTAGCCTACAGGTCAGTCTGCAGTCTACTGGTTAGACCACTAGTCTACTGGTTAGAACACTAGTCTACTGGTTAGACCGCTAGTCTACTGGTTAGAACACTAGTCTACTGGTTAGACCACTTGACTACTGGTTAGACCACTAGCCTAATGGTCAGTCTCCAGTCTACTGGTTAGACCACTAGTCTACTGGTTAGACCGCTAGTCTACTGGTTGGACCACTAGCCTACGGGTCAGTGTGTTTAAATGTGTGTGATGTTATGTGTTTTTCCCAGATTACGACGAGAGGAAGTTGAAAGGTGTGATCTACTTCCAGGCAATCGAGGAAGTTTACTACGACCACCTGCGCACAAGCTCAGTAATTATACTACTTATTCTAGTACTAAAACTACTGATACTACTACTATATACTTATATAATATACTCTACGACCACCTGTGTACAAGCTCGGTAAGCATACTACTATAATACTAATACACTGCTATACTATATACTATACGGTACTAGAATAAGTTTCAGTACGAGAAATAGTACATATTAGTATACTGTGTAGTAAGTCTCAAAGGGTCTGCCTGATGTCATGCATGAAAAACCTACTAGCAATACAAGAAGAATAGAAGACTACGTATTATTATGATTATTTGTATAATTATTATTATTAAGAAGAAGAAGTACTAGTATAATTCTGAGTACTAGTATTAATATATAATGTGTGTATTATAAGTCTCCCAGTCCCAGCACAATGGTTTTAGTTGATGAAATATGCTCTATAAAATAAACATATTATAATTATTATTAAGACGTACTAGTATTGGTGTGTATTAGTACTACTATAAAACGTGTTTATTGTCAGTCTCCCAGACCAAGCCTCACGTTCTGCGTGAAGACCTACGAGCGCCTCTTCTTCCTCGTCGCGCTGAGTCCGGAGGCCATGAGGATCTGGATGGACGTCATCGTCACGGCAACAGACGAGCACAGTCGTTACTGACCCCCCTATGGATGGATGATGTACTTCCTGTGGTTACGGGAAGGGACCAAGGTGCTACAGCAGACCCTATCCCCCTCTACAGTTAACGCCCGTGTGTCCCCCTGGAGGCCACTTTAAGTATTACATGAGGGGCAAACACTACAGAGATTTTGTATTTTTTTTATTTTCTGTCAAATATTGAATCTACGAAGGAGGATTAGGTGGATTTTTGAGTGGAGCTCTGAGTATAAAGTCGGAATTCTGAGAAGGAAGTCAGAATTCTGAAAATTAAAGTCAGAATTCTGATTTAAAAGTTGGCCCTAATCCTGTTCCGTATGAATCAGGGGGCTGTTACACTGCCGTGGTTGGTTATTTTAAAGTGAACGTGATATGGATACAACTTTTAAAGCTATGAATACATTGGGTTACTGTGTGCTATATTTTATAAATGAACAGACAGGTTTAAATTTATATCAGGTTGTAACTGGGGATATGCATCCTATCTGGGGCTTATAAAGAATATTATCTTGCATGTAAAAATGACAAACTGATACAAATAAAATGTTATGAAACGAAAATGTCCCCCGAAAAAATTGTACTTGGCACAAAATACTTTAACAGTTAAACCCACACTACACCATGTTATTCTTGGTGATGTTTATCGATTTAAACACTTACAAAGCCTCTATTTGGCAGAGTGTTTCACAGCTTCTCATCACTTCCTTCTGAGCTCTGGCAACGGGTCCTGGTGCAGACACCGTGGTTTGTGAAAAGGAAATTCACCAAGAACTTCCTTTTCACACACCGTTTGCAACACTTTGTTTTTACAGCACTATATTTACCACACTATTAGTATTTAGTTTGGTAGACTAAAGCTAGAACTAGCTTTAGTCATGTGTCTACAAACTAGGCACCTTTAATCTACCAAACGACACATGAGTGTCGTTTGGTAGATTAAAGGTGGCTAGTTTGTAGTTTGTTAGGAAAAATGGTGCGACTAGTCATTTGTTAGAATAAAGGTGGTTGATTCTGTGTTATAGAAATAATGTGTGGCTAGTAGTTTGATAAAATAAAGGTGGTTATGTAGTTTTGTAGAATATAGGTGAAAAGGAGGTTTCTAGAAATGTCTAGGTGCTAGCTTGAGAGCAACGGGGGTGTTGGTGAGAACACAGGGTTGTCCAGTCAAAGTTCAAAGGTTTATTATCCAAAAGGTTCCAATAGGTATGAGCAGGACTGTAGGAATGTATGTATATGTAAGAAGTAGGTTGGTGGATGATATGCGTGTGTAGGTATGTGTGCGTAGGTATGTAGATAGGTGTGTGTGGTTTCTAGGAAGCAAACAAAGGGTACAACAATCAGCTCCACAACTTATTGCCACAATTCAGTTAAATAATACATATTTTCCACAAGCCTTATAAGATAACATAATGTAAAAAAAAGCCAAAATCCATTGACCACAAACAAACCCACATTTCTCAGTTTACGTACACAAGGTCTAAGGCCCAGCTCTCAGGGTTTCAATATCTCTGAACAAAGGAAAGGGGTGTGGTCACAGTTAGTCTGTGGCAGGGCAGGGAGTGATTGAGTTATTTGCAGGGACTAATTGGAGGTGATTGAACTGAGTGGGAAAATGAATGGGCAAAGAAAGGGGCATGGCTCTGGGTTTGTGAGGTGAGGAGGGAAACAGGAAATCTTCCAGTGGGAGGTCATGGGGGCTCAGGTTGGCTAGTGTATTTGAGATTAAAGATACAGAGATCAAGATAATTTGTCATTGTAGCAATGCAACAAATTATGTTTGGTTAGCAAGCAGCGGCAATAAGGTAAGACAAAAACATGCAAGTAAAAAATTAAATATCCATGTACACAAAATGTTAATTTAAAATAATGGCTATTTGGTAAGAAAGGTAAACAGTGATTAGTTAAAACGGGAGGTTATAGTGCTGTTTGATAGAATAGAGGAATGGCTAGTAGTTTGGTAGAATAAAGGGGGTTGGTATGTAGTTTGGTAGACCTAAATGTGGCTAGTGTCTAGGGCCTATTAACAGAGAACAGTGTCAACAGCATCAACAAAGAACATTAGCAACAGTATCAACAGTGAAAGTATTACTAGAGAACAGTATCAACAGTATTAACAGTATCAACAAAGAACATTATCAACAATGAAGAGTATTAACAGAATAGTATCAACAGTGTTAAAGGTCCCATGGCATGCTACTTTATGGATGTTTTAATATAGATATTAGTAGGCCCCAAAGACAGTATTTGAAGACATTCCCAAAATTCAGCCGTGGTGCGTAATTACAGCCACTACAAGCCAGTCGCACATTGAGCTTTCCCCAAATGCGCCGTTTCGGTGTCTGCAGCTTTAATGCAAATGAGGAGGAGAGAGGCGGGTCAAGGAGGAGGGTGGGGGTGTGGCCCTGAGCAGCTTGCAGCCACGGTACCATGCACTCTGTTTACAGTGGATGCATCGCAATGGCGAGGTGCACACAGCCTTTAGCCGTGTTCTGTAAATATTCTAGAACACATGGGAGTCCTGGAGCTCTATATCTAAATAATATATTATACATAGATATCTATATCATATAATATATATTATCACGGCGAAAAGCTGTGTGAGCCACCAGACGATATTATGAATCTCAAACGACCGCGTTGGGTTTCCGACGTCTCTGGTTCTTCCACGTCCACATCAATCTGAGGTAGACTGAACCACGACATGGAGGGGAAAGGGATAGTTGCCCGCGGTTGTCTCCCGCCGGAGCCTCGCTGCCGAGGGACCACCGCCTCGGCAGCAGTCAGCTCTTAGGCACCACCGCCTCCTGCAGCGCCGAGGCGGTGGTCCCTCGGCAGCGGGAAGCGGGGCTCAAGCGGGAGACATTTGTACTTCAGGGAGTCAAAGCCAAAGTTCCTTTCCCCCAATTCATTCTCAACCATGGCTGAGATAACCCCCACTATGAGCCTCGTTTTGGAAATACCAGAGACGAGAGCCCGACGTGTTATGCGCCATAACACCAACAGCAGAAAGGTTATCTAAATAACAACGAAGTGTGCAACACTTGCGTTACAGTCTTGGAGCTCTATATCTAAATAATATCATATAATACACAGATATCTATATCATATAATACATATGATCACGGCCAAAAGCTGTGTGCGCCTCCAGACGATATTATGAATCAAAAACGACTTCGTCAGGTTCTCCGACATCTCTGGTTCTTCCACTTCCACATCAATCTGAAGTAGACCGAACCGCGCGCTGCCTGCTGCTGGCTGCCAGGCGGTGGTGCTTCGCGGCAGTGGTGCCTCGCAGCAACCGGTGGCAGGCAGCATGTCGCAGTTCATGTACTTCAGGGAGTCAAAGCCAAAGTTCCTTTCCCCCAACTCCTTCTCAACCATGGCTGAGATAACCCCAACTACAGTCTTGTTGTGGAAATACAAGAGACGTCAAAGAACCGACGTGTTATGCGCCATAACACCAACAGCAAACACTTGTGTTACAGTGTGTGTAATCACACACACACATGTGGCGCTCGCACGGTCATGTCTCATTGGCGGGCCAAATTCTCTGGGCGGGCAAGGCAGAGAAAGGGGAGGAGCTTAGATCCTTTAGGACGACATATGGGACCACATTCCAAATCAGCGCGCTTGAGCCTTAGTTTTTTCAAAGGCAAGCAGAACACCTAGTGCTCGTTTTACACCGAATGCAAGTTTTAGCCACTGGGGCACCATAGGCAGGCTAGGGGAACTCATATTTATGTAAAGAAACCTCATAAAGGGAGATTTTCATGAGGAAACCTTTAACAGAGGAACGTGTCAACAGAGAGCCGCATAAACAGTGTTAACATTATTATCAAAATGAATAGAGGTCAATATCAACAGTACTAGCAGTGAACAGTATGAACAGCTTTAACAGTGTATACATTAGTAATTGTAGTGGCGATTTGTCCTCAATAAAACAATAACTGGAATATAAAGAAATCCAACTAAGCAAGGTAATCAAAATTAGCCAATGAGGCACCAGGGGGACGAGTCTTCCGCAGTGTGGGCAAAGAGTCAACTGTCTAGTCGGGATTTTGAGTTTCTCAAGATTTATTTTCCAGTTTTACAAGCAAACAAAACAAATGTGCAACAATGAGAACTTGCCGCCTCATCTCCTTTGTCCCTCTGGTACAGCTGGTAAAAAAACATGACCCTTCCAAGTCTTACCTATGCCCGCCTACCTCTGTATATATATATAGGTTGGACACCCGGTGCCAAACGGCTGCTTATCATTTCAATCACTTTAATTTATAATACAAACGAGAAAATAAACATAAAATAATCATATTATTTTATATTAAGCAAACAAACTAAATAAATGTTATATAATTCAATCTTACAACTGAATAGCTCCAACATTCTGGCCCCTAATAGAGAAAAGTGTAAACACACAATTACTTAAATCCATAAGGGGAGCTATTTTCTCTACCTGCCCCTAACTCTTAGACTATATTCTACGGCCTTCTTCCCGATAGCTGGATGGGATGGAGAAGAATATTGTCCATTGTCTTATGCCGTTGCCTCCAGGAGCAGGCATATCTTGGTCACAGGTCTTTCAAACACAATGGTCTTGGTTTGGAGGCAGACGGAATGGACCAATCCTTTGGTGTCCGACTTTGTACTCAGAACTCAACCAGGATACTCTTGGGGCTGTAGCATCAGCAATGATGACAATATATCCTTGAGAGAAGTTTGTTCTTGGATAAGCCCATTTTCGTCTTTAATCAACAGCCTGTAGCCATGGCTATACCCTGGTAATACTGAGCTGCTGAGATGCGTCTTCCAATTCCACGGCCTTCTCCTGCGCTACATGCTAGTGTTTCTCAGCAATATCCTCTTCCTGTTGTCTTAACTTCTCTTGAAAGCGATGCTCCAAATCCTCAACTTCCTGCTTATGGGCTTTATTCCGTTTCTCCAGCTCCTCCTTGTTGGTTGGTCTGCAACTCTGACTTGGCACTGCTGAGACCGTGAGCACTCTAGGATTTTGTCTCTGACTTGCTGCTCTTTCTGCTGGAGCTCTTCCTCCTTCTTGGCATGGTCTTTCTTCATGCACTCCTCATTTTCCTGAAGTCTTTTCTTGAATTTCTCCTGCATCTCTTTGGCCTTCTGTTTAATCTTGTCCATGTTGGTTTCCTTTGTCTTGAGCT
Source organism: Pollachius pollachius (assembly GCF_949987615.1). Taxonomy (NCBI): domain Eukaryota; kingdom Metazoa; phylum Chordata; class Actinopteri; order Gadiformes; family Gadidae; genus Pollachius; species Pollachius pollachius. The sequence goes on along the minus strand of NC_136934.1, from coordinate 43,798,628 downwards.
TACCCTCCATCTCTTTTACCAGGCTTGCAATCTTCTCTGTGTGGGTAGCCTTTGCATCATCCAGCCCTTTCCTCAACCATTGTTCCTCTTCGTGCCTGCCGCTAACTTCCTCAATGTGCAATTTCTCCTTCTCAGAGAGATCTTTCTTGGTCTGTTGCAACTGTTGCTCCATTTCTTTAAGGTATTCCACAGCGATACGGTTTGTTGTAACAACAGAGCAGCCAGTCTTCACTTGGTTGTTATCTCCACCACGAAGTAGTCCATTAATGACCCAGCCGACTCTTGTTCGGACTGCGTATGGTCCTTCGCCTTGGCTGTTGATCAGTTCCCAGGGTTCCATCGCTTTTGCTGCATCAGTGCCGATGAGCAAATCCACATCAGCATCCATATTGTGAATCTTTACATTCCTCAGGTAAGACCACTTTTCAACATCCTCTTGACGTGGAATGTTCAACCTTGACACCGGCATAGTATTTTGAGTTAAGGTATAAGGCAACTCAATAAAATCATTTGAATCCCTACCAGACACTTCCAAACCAGCCAATATGGTGGTGCCCACAATCCTTTGTCGACCCATTGTCCTTAGTAAGATGTTAGCTGACTTGCCTTTCAGGCCCAATTTCTCTGCCAAACTGACTGTACAGTATGTACCGGAACTCCCCGGGTCCAGAAATGCATACATCTGCACAATTGTGTTACTCATATGGGCTTTAACTTTGACTTCAATAATGGAAAAGACGGCATTGTCCTCATTACCGGCCCCTATATGTCCACATGTCTGAGGCTGTCCAGTTGAAGCGCTTAGTGGTGAACTCACAGATGCTTTTACTTCTTAAAAGGATGTACCTCTATCCTTTATCTCAATGTGAATTACTGAGGGATGCTTCTTCTGACACACATTGCAATCCAAGCGACTCCTGCAGTCTTTACTTATGTGGCCAGCCTTTAGGCAACCGAAACAAAACCCTTTTTCTTTTATGAAACAAATCTTGTCTTGATGCATCTTCATCTTAAAGAGTGAGCATTTCTCCATTGAGAGACTTGTTTGTTGGCAAAATAAACAGCATTTGATGTTACTTTGATCAGAAGAGTACTTGATCTCATTGTCGTGATAGCTTCTATCTCCTTCATTCACTGCAGTGATGCTGGTTGCAAATGTGCTTCTGTCTCTCCTTTGATTTGCATAATCCGTGTTGGGGCTTTATTGTGGTTGGCAGGTTGTGATTCTTGAATGTTGCCAAAAAGCGGGTGAGAAACAATCTTAACTTGTTTCTCCTAAAAGGCCACAAGGTCAGTGAACACAACTCATCCTCTTTGCTCCTGCAGATCACATGCAACCATCCTCCATCTTTCCCATAGCTTATAGGGCAGTTTTAAAATAATATTTCTGAGGTTGGATGGCATATCCAACTCCTTAATGTACACATTTGCTGTGTTAAATTGGCAGAACCTCGAAGGAAGCGATTGCAGTGCTTCCACATGCTCTGTTTTAATGGGTGGCCAGTTGTGAACTTTGTCCATATATGCTGAAGCAATTTTATGTTAATTACCAAAATGCAGGGAAGGGATTTAGCCATTTGATAGCCCTGAGCAGGGGGTAGATGATGACAGCTCTTCACCAGGTCTCTGGGCTGATCCCTGGGGTACTGTTCCAAAAAGTGAAGGCGGTCACTCCAACTATTTGTTATTTCTTCTAAAGCTCTGATGAAGGATTGAAACTGCAGCGGATCCCCATCAAACACATGAATATTTCTCATTGGCAGAGCAGACGATAAATTTCGCTGAACCAGCAACGTTTTGATGTCATTCTGACGCTGCATGATGTTCACAATATAGTTTTGGGTGTTATGGTTGCCTCCTAGATTGAGATAGGATTCACGTCCACACTGTTGAGCATCATGAACCATTTGAGTGCCTTGCGCTTGAATATCTGTTGCAGGTCTGTAGTCAATTTGTGTCACAGACGTTTGTTTAGGCCTGACAACCGGCCCTTGAGACTGGTTCACCCAGAATTTCTTTTATTTGCATTTGTTGGGACAAAAAAACTTAATGTAGAATCAGTTGTCCTGTTAGTTGAGCTTCGTTCCTTTCAAAATAAGAGTTCATTCCGTTGGATGCTTTAGAACCACACTTTGAGTTTACTTCCAGCACATGAAGTTTTGCATTGGCTGCTGCCAGTTTGGATTCCAGAGGAAATTTTTCCTTTTCTTTTCTTATTTCCTCTCCTTTGGCTTCCAGAGAAGGTTTCCTTTTTAATGCAGCCATTCGCTCTGTTAGTGCTGCCTTATCAGCTTCAATTTTTATTCTTGCAGAGGAAGTGGATGATGAGGCTTTGGATACATGAGAATTGGCTTCTGAATGAGACCCCTTAGAAGACGAAATGTTTGAAACACTGTCCTCTGGATTAATCCCATCAAAAGCAACACTCTGGTTGTCTGGAGGTTCATTAACATTTATTTTTTTTGCACATATGGGTGGACGGCATCAGATAACCAGTTCTTGGCTTCTTCTGTAAAATCACAAAATGTTTTCTTCTTTGCATGGAAATATTTATTTTGTCTTTTAACTTCACTCTCGGGCAGGTTTAGATTCACAAAATATTTATGTGTTTCATTTGCTTGCTAACCGTATATACAGAGACCAGTATCAATAGTATTAATATTGAACTGTATTAGCTGCATTAACAGTGTTAACATTATTAACAATATTAACAGGCCAGTGTTAACAGAGAACTGCAACAACACTGTTGACAGTGTTAACAGTATTAATTAAGAGTATTTAATAATTAACAGTTATACAGCGCAATGTTAATATTGGTTGATAATTGTTTTGTTGAACCTTTAATCTCTAACTCTATCTTCTTCCTGTATGTTGTCTCAGCTCTATTATTGTAAAGGTATGCCTGTGCTCATCTACATTTTAATAAGTACCTCTTTCACTCACCTCACCCAGGGCATGGACAGAAAGATGAAGTCAAGTTTTTACTCTTCAGGAACTTCAAATCAAGTCCTTCACCGATCTATCACGTAAGTCAACTCTATGTCTGGTTGCTAGAACAAAGGAACATCATTTCTATTTACATGTATTGATATATATTATTTCAAGTTTTATTCAAGCAATAACGGTTTTAGTTTGACCTTGGGCAGACAAACACCATGTTTTATCTTTTGTTTTCCTGTTTATATCTGTGTCTAAACTTTTCAACTAATTAGTTGAATAGTCATGGAAACAGTTGTCGATGTACTGGTATTTTTAAATATAAATTTCTATAGCACTTTACAATATCTTCATATAATTAGTTTAGTACTGAATACTTTAAGTGTAGTACGATATTAAGGATAGTACAGAAGTTAATGTCCTCTAAAGTTTTAATGATGAGATTAAGAGATCTTTGTATTTCTCCTGATGAAGTTCTGGAGAGAACATGACTGGATCCTGGAGACTATTTCTGCTCTGTAGTCTCCTGCAAGGTAAACATCTCAATCCTTCCTGTTGATACCTGTAGTGGGTACTATCTTAATACATATAGCACTGAGGTACTCTCTGTAGTGCTCTCTCTAATAGCTTTAATACTTGGTTTACACCTATAGTACTCTGTTAATACCTATATTACTCTCATAATACCTGTAGTACTCTATGTAGTCATCTGTTAAAACCTAAAGTACTCTCTTAATACCTGTAGTACCCTCTGTAGTACTCTCTTAATATCTCTAGTACCCTCTGTAGAACTCTTTTAATACCTATTGTACTCTCTTACTACCTATGGTACCCTCTATAGTCCTCTGTTAATACCTGTAGTATTCACTGTAATCCTCTGTTGATACTTGTAGTATTCACTGTAATCCTCTGTAAATACCTTTAGTAATCTCTGTGGTTCACTTTCAATACCGGTAGCACTTTGCTAATACTTTTAATTACTCTGTGAACGAGACTGTAATGTATATATGTCTGTGTCTCCTATGACCGGAGGAGTTGTGTCATATAAATCGCAACCTCGGACATGGGGCAGGGGACAAAGCGCAGCGAATTGTAATTGACAAGCTCTTGGAGAATACAGACATCTTGTGCATACAAGAAACATTTTTAGAGAAACAAGACCTAGATCAACTGAACACTGTTAATAATGACTTCCATGGGGCAGGGGAGTCCACAACAGATCTAAGCACTGGAATACTGCGGTGCAGAACCCCTGGGGGAGTGGCCATACTTTGGCATAAGAAATACGACCCACTGATTAGTGTGATTAGGCCTGAGGTCTACTGAGGTATTGCCATCAAAGTTGTACATAATGGCAAAGCTGTTATTTTAAATGTTTGTATTCCATATGAATGTTACAAAAATGAGGATGAATATATTAACAGTCTTGGTTTTATAAGCTCGTTTATTAAGGAAAAGGCATATACATATGCGTATATTTATTGTAGGCGACATGAATGCTGATATCTCCGACAAGAAATCCCTGTTTGGCCAACACTTAGTGCAGTTTTGTGAAGACAGCAAGCTGGTTCTCTCCAGCATAGTACTTTTGCCTGTAGATAGCTACACATATATAAGTGAAGCATGGCATACAACATCCTGGCTGGATCACTGTGTATGTACAGATGATACTCATGACTGATACTCATAATGTTCATATCCCATCTGATGCTTTCCTATGTGATGACATTAACTGTAAGAACCAGAATCATAGTAAAGATCTGTGTATAATATATGAGAAGATTGTGAACTGTCTTATTCGTAGTGGTAAGCTTTTCTGCAATAATAGCGGTAATAACATAATATAATAATAACATAATGTCAGACCAGGATGGAATGAATATGTGTCTAAACTCCATGCAGAGGCCAAATAAGCTTTTAAAACCTGGGTGTTATCAGGGAAAGCTAGACATGGGCCTGAATGTGAGCGTAAGAAACAGGCAAATACAAGATTCAAGTATGCTATACGCTTTATTAAAAGAAACGAGCAGGCTATGAGGGCTAACTCCATGGCCAAAAAGCTTCAGCAGAATAATGCCAATGATTTCTGGAAAGAAGTTAAGGTTATTAATAACAGTAAGGTGCCCTTGCCGTCTAGTATTGCTGGGATCACTGGATCTGAAAATATTGCAGAACTTTGGAGAAAACATTACAGTGACATTTTTAATTGTGTTAAGAGTGAGGAATTTAATGCTGGAAAAGTTCTTATTAATGATAGGGTGATTATTAGACCTGATTAACCATGGTAAATTGTTTGTCAAACTCCAAGAGCGAGGGGTTCCACCTTACCTGATAAGGATTTTGCAGTTCTGGTACACACAACAAACCATGCAAATTAGATGGGGCAGTAGTTTATCTGCACCCTATCAAGTCACTAATGGGGTGAGACAGGGTGGCATCTTGTCGCCTGTCTTCTTCAATGTCTATATGGATGATCTTTCTAAGAAGCTTAAAGAGTGTAAGACTGGATGTATGGTGGGAGAGAGTCTTATCAACCCCCTCATATACGCTGATGATTTGTTCATCATGTCTCCATATAGTGCTGGGCTACAGGAACTGCTTAAAGTTTGCTCTAGCTACGGAGTTCAATATGACATTAAGTTCAATCCTAAGAAGAGTGTTATTATGATTGCTAAAACTAAGGAGGATCAGAATCAAAAGTTTCCCTCATTCTTACTTTCTGATCGTACTCTAGAGGTGGTTAAGAAGCTAAGGTATTTAGGTCACATCATCATCATGAATCTGATGAATCCATCATCATCGTGAATCTGATGAATCCATCATCATCGTGAATCCATCATCATGATGTCCAGCGCCAGTGCTGTAAGCTTTATGCACAGGCCAATATGTTGGCACGCAAATTCCATATGTGCACGGAAGATGTTAAAGTAAGTCTCTTCAGAGCCTACTGTACTCCATTTAACACAGCTCACCTCTGGTGTAAATATAGAACAGCAAAACTGAAGAAGCTACAGGTAGCGTATAATGATGCGTTTAGGATCCTCCTTAAGCTTCCAAGATGGACAAGTGCAGTGCAGTCCCAGTGTAGTTTGAAAAATGCACCCCCTGCCGGCGACTTTCATTGGTTAGTTCTGCAATTTTGTCCTGCCCACGGACGCTCTGCCTCATACGGATAAATATCACTTTTGCTAGACATGTACCACCTAGACGTGTTGCAAAACTACCAGCAAAAGAACCCACAGCAGAGACATGCAGGAGCAGATTCGAGCATCTGTAACGACGGATTTGTGCTCACTCATTAAAATGCTGAATCAACATAGTGTTCTATATCATTTTATTTGTGACGAAATTGTTCACAGATGTGCAACTTCTGATGCATTAGTTCAAAATTTGGGTTTACGAATGCACACATTTTGGACATGTTCTCAGATTATGAAACACGAATGTGTTTTGCACCAAATGCGCTGCAATGATTGCAACAAAAGGATTTGTGCACCTGTAACACAGACTTGCGTACTCGTAGACCCTATTTTGTGTTTACAATGGTAGAAAAAATATTTACGACTTCAAATGTACTGTTACACATTTGTGACTTTAGAGTACACATGCAAAATAAATATATACAACTTCAAATTTACTGTGACTTTAGTGTACACATTCAAAATCTGCAGTTACAGGTGCTAACGACTTTTGCTACAATAATACCTTCACAGATATGGGGGGCGGTCGATGGCAACCACCATAGCAACCATGAAAGTCACATGACGTGGACGCAGGCCCATTGAAAAGAATTGGCCAAAACAACATAGACGTGTCACATGTTTAGAGCCGTTTTTGTAATGTGTCTTCCGCTGTGGGCAGTTTTACCACAATCTGGTGAGAGACTGGGTTTAAGGGACGTGGTTAGTTTAGGTTTTTGAGGGGGTCTGCTCAAAAATGTGATAAATCGGATTGTTGTTTTGACGAATCCTGCGCAGCCCACCCCCCCTTCTGAAGTCGAAAATAATCTCCCGATTGAAATGCATTGGTTTAATATTTAATTAATAAAATATTAAAATGAATATTATGTATAAATAAATATACAATTATTTAGTTATAATATTATAAGTAGACCATGTAGCTGTTATCGTTGTAACAAGATCTGTATCTGACCATTGACAATCCACTTCCACTAATCCAATGAAGAGGGTTGTAACACCAACTGACACGTGTACTTTTTCTATGGGGAATGTGGTTCAGGTATAACCAGACAATATTTCAATATTTATAATATAAAAAACTAGCCTATACGTAGGCCTACAGCATATCACACATTTGACATGTAGAGTTAGACTATTATATGTATAAGGTAATAGGCCGAATTCGGTTAAAATGCAGCCTCTGCTGGCTAGATCTGTAACTAGATCGTCTCGTTATACGCTTTATAAGTTAATTATATTTAAATTATTATAACCATGTAGCAATTATTTTTCTTGGTGTTATCATTACATCCTTTCTCGTTACATCGATATAAATTATTGTTGTAACAAGATCTGTATCTCACCATTGACCATCTATAAATGAAATTCATATTGACGGTATGGCACTATATCGCTATTGTCGCCCACCCATCTTGAATTTAATTGACCACTTTCGTTGCTTCGAGGAGATCTGGTGGAGTTAGGGGTTCTAGCTTAGCACCCAGGTGCAGACAAGGTGCGATTGTCAAAAAATATTAATTTATTTTCTTCAGGATTTAAACTAAAGGTCAGACAGGACAAAAGGTCAAACTAAGGAGTCAAAAAGGGTAACGCACAAAAGATCAAAAAACAGAAAATCACTAGAAAGTCTATGTCACTGGCCGAGCAGAAACCGGCAGAGCAGAAACGGGCAGAGCGGAAACGGGCAGAGTGTCTCTCCAAACTTTCTGGTACGATCTGACAAAGGGCTAACAGGTGGGCTGAACTTAAATAGCAGAGAGAAAACAAATCATTAGCAGAGAGAAATGGGACAGGGAAAACTCAATTAGGACAATGAGCAGGCTAATGATCAGGTGTGGCAGACAGAGGTAGGGAGTGGCACAAGGCAGGTGAGGGCGGGGTTCAGGACAAAAACAAAAGCAGAGCAAACAAAAAAACATGCAATTCCACAAAGGACCAGCAGGGCGGACAGAGTCCATACAGGATACTAACAGGTTGTCTCCGTATATAATAAATAAATAAATACATATATATAAATATGTATCTATGAATACATACATACATATTTATTTATTACAAGGGTCTTCTCAATAGAGTCACGCCCCTTCCGGTAGAGCCCATGGGACCTATGAGATCGAAAAATATGAATGGGCTTCAATGGAGAGAAAGTAATTATTTTCTGGTCCCAGCCTTTATATGCCCTGGATAACACATATGTTGTTTGTGGATTTAAATGCTAATTTTTCATGCAAAGAAAACTAAAAAATTTCGCGAAGAAGTTTGATGATGTTAGGTTTTGTGTGAGGGCGCTTTGTGAACTACATCCACTCGCTGCTCTCGACGCGAATGATATACGTCACCACCCGCACTTGGAACTCCGGTACAGACATGGCGATCTCTCTGCTCCACTTCACCGCTTTTTTCCAAGGGAAGGATAGAAGCATCGAAAGAGGTGAAAACCATTTTAAGTCGGGGCATGTGGAGAGTTTCAGTTATGCCAATGGGGAGATTGTCGGTCTTGTCCACGCCAGTCGCAGGGAGCGTGACGTCACATACGAGACCTGTAGTCTTTCTCATTGTGTTTTCTCTACAGCCTTTGACTGAACAATTGCACAATAAGCGGTCAAACTCTTGACATGAAAAATTATCATTTAAATCCACAAACAACATATGTGTAATCCGGGGCACATAAAGACTGGGACCAGAAGATAATTACTTTCTCTCCATTGAAACCCATTCATATTTTTCGATCTCATAGGTCCCATGGGCTCTACCGGAAGGGGCGTGACATCGCCACTCTATGCCGTGGAACGCTCCGTTCACTTGCATGTGCCCTTCACAACTTCCGGCGGTGAATTATATTTGATAATTCACCGTTGCTAAGTATAATTGACCGCCGTCAAGGAAAACAAAGGATTCTTGCCTCTAATGACGTCTTGGTATCACTCCGCAAGTAGTCTGGTAACTTGTCAACCCCAGCGTCTTCGGTTGCTTAGCGATGTCAACGTCTTTGGCGGACTATTTCTCTGCTGATAAACACTACGAATGCTGGTAACAAATAAATTGTAAAAAGACACACCATGTGAAGCAATTTTTTCGTTTTGGCAAGTAGCCGTGTAATAAGCAGGATAATGTATAAAACGTCGCAAAATGATATAAAACGTCGAAAATAAGCCCCTTCAGGGCGAAGCAAGACACCTCCGCTGAGTGTCGGTGTCCTGTTCGCCCTGTCGGGGCTTATTTTCCCAATAATGACCGGCGTCCTATACATTATCCCTTTTATATATATATATATATATATATATATATATATATATATATATATATATACGTAGACCAACAGGCCTCCTCGAAGCAACAAAATAAATAAATATATAGGGCTATATATATATATATTTATATATATATAATTATATATATATATATATATATATATATATATATATATATATATATATATATATATAAATTGCATTTCTGAATTCCCAGACAGGGGTTGTTGAAATAGTGTTGTGAGCTGGGTTTGCACAGCTCATTTTTTTTCACAGCAACGGTGATAGTAACACCTGGATGGTACTGTCACACCCAAATTGTACCGGGGGCGAAAATTGTACTGCCTACGTAATCTGCGTTCGAAAATTCCAAACCTTCCTGGCAACAGACGATCGCGTTGAATGTTGCCTGGCAACGGACGATCGCGTCGAACGATGACGTAGGAAGGTCCATAAAAATTCGCGCTCATTCATTGAGCGTCACAAGACGAAATAACATTAAACAGATAACTTATTTTACAAATGACATTTATTAGCGTTGCTAACTTTATATTTGTATTGTATTTAATTGTTTAATCGCATTTAGCTAGTAAACTGAGTTTATTAACACAAGCTAGCTAGACTATGATACACTTTGTGCCATACCGTCAATATGAATTTCTTTCATATATATGGTCATTTCACGGATCCCTGTGAGACCAGGTTGATTCGTTCGTTGAAACAGGGATCTATGTGTGTGTGCCAGGGAATATGAGTGTCATTAACTTGCATTGGAGAAAATTCCGTTGTCATATCACGGACAATTTAAGTGATTGCGTGAGGCCACCACGGATTTTGAGTTAAGCGCTCGTGGTCGACTCAGTCATTGAAACGGGGATCTGTGTGTGTGCCACGGAATATGATTGTCATCAACTTGCATTGGAGCAAATTCCGTTGGCATATCACAGACAATTTAAGTTATTCCGTGAGGCCATTGCCACACCAAATTTGTACCGGGTGCCAAATTTGTACCGGGTACGTAATCCATACGTAATCCATTCCAAACCTGCCTGGCAACAGATGATCGCGGACGATCGCGTCGATTGACGTAGGAAGGTTCAAGAACATTCGCGAAGTCGTTCATTGAGTTCAAGAACATTCGCGAAGTCGTTCATTGAGCGCGACAAGACAGATACCACTAACTTTACAAATTACATTTATTAGCGTTCCTAACTTTATATTTGTATTGCATTTCATTTTTTAATTGAATTTAGCTAGTAAACTGAGTGTTTAATGTGTATCATAGTCTAGCTAGCTTGTGTTAATTTAATTGCGATAGTAGATAGATTATAGGTAATAGATAGATAAGCAGGCATTTACTAAATGGTAAATGTTTTTTATTATTATTCACGTTATCCCCATAGCATTAAGCTATAACTGTTTAAGGAAATAGATAAATACATTGATAATATGAATAAATAAATTTAAAATATAGTAGATAATTCGCGAATGTTCTTGAACCTTCCTACGTCAATCGACGCGATCGTCCGCGATCATCTGTTGCCAGGCAGGTTTGGAATGGATTACGTATGGATTACGTACCCGGTACAAATTTGGCACCCGGTACAAATTTGGTGTGACACCACCACTGATTTTGAGTTAAGCGCCCGTGGTCGACTCGGTCGTTGAGACGGGGATCTGTGTGTGTGCCACGGAATATGAGTGTCACTAACTTGCATTGGAGCAAATTCCGTGGCCATATCACGGAAATTGGCATGTTTCTGTGAGGATTCCACAGATTTTGAGTTAAGCGTCCGTGGTCATTTCACGGATTCGTGTGAGACCAGGTTGCTTAGTAACTAATATTACCAACTAATAATAATTAATTGATTCTGATTAATGATCTTGTTTTGTTAGGGTTAGGGTTCAATGTTTTGTTCAAATATTTTGTCAAAGTTTGTGCATCGATTGAGTCTTTGGATTTGTCAACCGCTTGTTTTAAAGGTGCTGGGTGCAACGCTGCAAAATACCCAGGGGTATTTGCTGCACCTCGTTTGACAACCCCCAAGGAGCAGGTGGTGGAGGGGACTCCTGTGGAGCTGGGCTGCTCTGCCCCATCCTACTGTGACACCCACCCGCCCACTGTGACGTGGACCCCCGCCCTGGGGCTCAGCACCCAGCTCCAGCAGAACGATACCATGACCTCCACTCTGACCTTCAACGCCTCCCACCTCCACCATGGGAACAATGTCTCCTGCACTGCGGCCTACTTCATACCATCTGGAAACAAAACTGTAACGTCAACAAGACACCAACTCAGTATCATATGTCAGTCAATATTCTACATTTTCAATGAAAAGTACATCTTATTATTTGTTTACGAATGAACAACGACTTTTGGTGCGTGCGCTTTTTTTCATATTAATTTACTATATTTTATTGTATTCAGAACAGTTTTGTTTGATTCACAACATCTGACTAACATGACCCCGGAGCTGACGGCTAGGCTCTGATTGGTGGGTTCTCTCTCAGATGCCCCCAGGAACATCTCTGCTTTCGGCAGCCCTTGTCTTCCAGCCAGAGAGGGAGGCTGCCTGAACCTGACCTGCACCAGTCATGCTAACCCTGCTGTCAGCGAGGTCACCTGGTACCGAATACATGGAGAACACATCCTTAAGATCGGGACTGGATCTTCTCTGTCCTTCCAGCTGTTGAACACCAATAACTGGTTCTTCTGTGTAGTCAGGAATGACATTGGCATTGAAACATCTAATATCTACAAGATCGACATTCAAGGTAAGTTGAATCAAAACAGGAAACCACCCTGAGCTTGGTGTTGTACCTTAAGATTTCCTCGATCTAAGACAGGAGACAAAGCTGTGTAATGATCAATAATTCAAAGTAAGATTGACTCAAAACCAGCAAGCAAATGATGATTATTTTCTTCGATATGACAGTCAACCCTGAATACGTTTTTTATATACGAATTTCAGTTTTTGTTCTGCCTTTTGGTTAAAAAAACTTTAACTTGTGATGTCCCCAGTGGCTGGATTTTTAAATGGCTCACGACGACTAATCAGCCTCATGGCTTTTTGAAATACATTCATTGGTTCAATCACAGCCAATCAAGAAACCAAGAACAAAAATCTCCTGAGAACACATTCCAATTCCTGATCTTTAATTTTCCAGACTCGGTGCTGTGCATTTTCAAATCTGCTGTGATGTTCGTGGGATTAGTGTCCGTGGTCGTGTGTATTATAAGGTAAGTCCACTTGAAATCGTACATATCCACTGTGTTGAAAATTCACAACTTTCTCTGTTGAATTCAGATAGATGTCATTTAGCAGCAGGTGGAGGGGGGGGGCATCTTGTTCTAGGATGCTTACAAGCAGACTGAGGTCATGGGGAACTGAACCCCAGGGGTGCAATTGAGCGTTGACAGTGTAATGAGTGTAATGATGGTTGCCAACTACTCCTAAAGTCCCAGTTACGTACACTTATTATGCACTGCTGTCTAATAAATCTGAAAACGTTAATGGCGAGATAAATGCATCTTATTTGCAAAAAATATATGAATACAGTTTTTATTCAAATGACGGCTATTCAAAGAAAACTATGAAGAGATTCAGCAGGATAACCAGTGCTGCCAGGTGCTCATCACATCGTGTAGCTTCAGTGCTGGAGCTTCTGCTCTTAAAAGGTTTATCACACATCAATTGTGTGTGGGACATATCATATTATTTACAATAACCATTGTATTGTTATCTATGTAGCAGCGAATCAGAAATAGACAGAGATTCAAATTACCGCATTTAGATAAGTTCACCCCATGCATTATACACTGCCTAGTCTGTCCCCTGGTGCTCATTATTTTTCTGGTTGTATTCCGGTCAACGGGACTGGGACAGCGCTCTCTCTATGATAGCTCTGCCAGGACCTTTCAACTGGTTACCAAACCCCCTGACCAGCAGACCATCCTACGCCCTCTGATATACAGTTTGCTCTACTGTGTATTCTTTTGATTTCAGAACCCGGAAAGTGGGTGAGGAAACGCGGTCCTTTAACGCTGCCACTGTGAAGCGAGCCCCACCAGACAAGGAGGAGTCCCAGGTAACGTGGATACAAGCTCCACAGTGACCTTTGGGTTATCTGTGGAGCTCTGTTGTGTTTGAAGACCCATTCTGTATCTCAGGTCGTCTTCGGAAGTGAGGAGGACATCTACGTTAACAGCGGTATGCGGATGAACCCGGTCAGGCCCAGAGAGGAGCCTGGTGGACCGAGAGAGGAGGCTGTTCTGAGAGCCGGTTCCCCAGTCTCAACGCACCGTGATGCAGCCTCCTCCCGCCTGATAGGCCCTGCAGGGTCCCACCCAGGACGACCGGTCTCTAGGGAGCTGACTGAAGATACTCAGTAAACAGCTTTTGATAACCAAGTAGTTCCTCAGAATAGATATTTTAAAAGTTAGTATATCGCTTCAGAGTTTCACTATAGATCACAAGACTGGTTGCTGCTCCATGTTTTGCTCTGTTTTCCTTTCCTTCTTTCTCTCTTTCTTAGTGTTTAGTTACCGTTTAATATAAAAAGGTGATATCCTACTGTGTTCATTCTTTTGCCAATATCAGGTTCCAATCCCAGCTGACTCCAAATAAGGGAACAGCCTACTTGTGATTATATGGCCCTGGTAAATCCAGTGAACAACTAGTGTCCCTGATAACCACAAGCGTCCCTGGTGATCCCTGGTAACCATTAGTGTCTATGGTAACAGCTAATGGCCCTGCTAAACACTAGAGTCTGTGGTAAACACTTCTGCCCAAGCTAACTCCTTGTTACCACTAGTGTCCCTGGTAACCCCTGGTAACAAGGTTTGACCCTGGTAGCCCTTAGTACCATGTCATGAACCTGGTAAGCGCTAGTTTCCTGGTCGCCCCTGGTAACCACTAGTGTCTATGGTGACCACTAGCATCGCTGCTAAGTTGGTAACCATCGGTGTCAGTTGCGGCCCGCCTATACACTCAATATGCACTCTCTATAATAGCTCTGCCAGAACCTTTCAACTGGTTACCAAACCCCCTGACCAATAGACCATCCCACCCCCTCTGATATACAGTTTGCTCTACTGTGTATTCTTTTGATTTCAGAACATGGAAAGTGGGTGAGGAAACGCGGTCCTTTAACGCTGCCACTGTGAAGCGAGCCCCACCAGACGAGGAGGAGTCCCAGGTAACGTGGATACAAGCTCCACAGTGACCTTTGGGATATCTGTGGAGCTCTGTTGTGTTTGAAGACCCATTCTGTATCTCAGGTCGTCTTCAGAGGTGAGGAGGACATCTACGTTAACAGCGGGATGCAGATGAACCCGGTCAGGCCCAGAGAGGAGCCTGTTGGACCGAGAGAGGAGGCTGTTCTGAGAGCCGGTTCCCCAGTCTCAACGCACCGTGATGCAGCCTCCTCCCGCCTGATAGGCCCTGCAGGGTCCCACCCAGGACGACCGGTCTCTAGGGAGCTGACTGAAGATACTCAGTAAACAGCTTTTGATAACCAAGTATTTCCTCAGAATAGATATTTTAAAAGTTAGTATATCGCTTCAGAGTTTCACTATAGATCACAAGACTGGTTGCTGCTCCATGTTTTGCTCTGTTTTCCTTTCCTTCTTTCTCTCTTTCTTAGTGTTTAGTTACCGTTTAATATAAAAAGGTGATATCCTACTGTGTTCATTCTTTTGCCAATATCAGGTTCCAATCCCAGCTGACTCCAAATAAAGGAACAGCCTACTTGTGATTATATGGCCCTGGTAAACCCAGAGAACAACTAGTGTCCCTGATAACCACAAGCGTCCCTGGTCATCCCTGGTAACCATTAGTGTCTATGGTAACAGCTAATGGCCCTGCTAAACACTAGTGTCTGTGGTTACCACTTCTGTCAAAGCAAACTCCTTGTAACAACTAGTGTCCCTGGTAACCCCTGGTAACAAGGTTTGACCCTGGTAGCCCTTAGTACCATGTCATGAACCTGGTAAGCGCTAGTTTCCTGGTCGCCCCTGGTAACCACTAGTGTCTATGGTGACCGCTAGCATCGCTGCTAAGTTGGTAACCATCAGGGTCAGTTGCGACCCGCCTATACACTCAATATGCACTCTCTATGATAGCTCTGCCAGAACTTTTCAACTGGTTTCCAAACCCCCTGACCAATAGACCATCCCACCCCCTCTGATATACAGTTTGCTCTGCTGTGTATTCTTTTGATTTCAGAACATGGAAAGTGGGTGAGGAAACGCAGTCCTTTAACGCTGCCACTGTGAAGCGAGCCCCACCAGACGAGGAGGAGTCCCAGGTAACGTGGATACAAGCTCCACAGTGACCTTTGGGATATCTGTGGAGCTCTGTTGTGTTTGAAGACCCATTCTGTATCTCAGGTCGTCTTCAGAGGTGAGGAGGACATCTACGTTAACAGCAGTATGCAGATGAACCCGGTCAGGCCCAGAGAGGAGCCTGGTGGACCGAGAGAGGAGGCTGTTCTGAGAGCCGGTTCCCCAGTCTCAACGCACCGTGATGCAGCCTCCTCCCGCCTGATAGGCCCTGCAGGGTCCCACCCAGGACGACCGGTCTCTAGGGAGCTGACTGAAGATACTCAGTAAACAGCTTTTGATAACTGAGTATTTCCTCAGAATAGATATTTTAAAAGTTAGTATATCGCTTCAGAGTTTCACTATAGATCACAAGACTGGTTGCTGCTCCATTGTTTGCTCTGTTTTCCTTTCCTTCTTTCTCTCTTTCTTAGTGGTTAGTTACCATTTAATATAAAAAGGTGATATCCTACTGTGTTCATTCTTTTGCCAATATCAGGTTCCAATCCCAGCTGACTCCAAATAAGGGAACAGCCTACTTGTGATTATATGGCCCTGGTAAACCCAGTGAACAACTAGTGTCCCTGATAACCACAAGCGTCCCTGGTGATCCCTGGTAACCATTAGTGTCTATGGTAACAGCTAATGGCCCTGCTAAACACTAGAGTCTGTGGTAAACACTTCTGCCCAAGCTAACTCCTTGTTACCACTAGTGTCCCTGGTAACCCCTGGTAACAAGGTTTGACCCTGGTAGCCCTTAGTACCATGTCATGAACCTGGTAAGCGCTAGTTTCCTGGTCGCCCCTGGTAACCACTAGTGTCTATGGTGACCACTAGCATCGCTGCTAAGTTGGTAACCATCGGTGTCAGTTGCGGCCCGCCTATACACTCAATATGCACTCTCTATAATAGCTCTGCCAGAACCTTTCAACTGGTTACCAAACCCCCTGACCAATAGACCATCCCACCCCCTCTGATATACAGTTTGCTCTACTGTGTATTCTTTTGATTTCAGAACTTGGAAAGTGGGTGAGGAAACGCAGTCCTTTAACGCTGCCACTGTGAAGCGAGCCCCACCAGACGAGGAGGAGTCCCAGGTAACGTGGATACAAGCTCCACAGTGACCTTTGGGATATCTGTGGAGCTCTGTTGTGTTTGAAGACCCATTCTGTATCTCAGGTCGTCTTCAGAGGTGAGGAGGACATCTACGTTAACAGCGGTATGCAGATGAACCCGGTCAGGCCCAGAGAGGAGCCTGTTGGACCGAGAGAGGAGGCTGTTCTGAGAGCCGGTTCCCCAGTCTCAACGCACCGTGATGCAGCCTCCTTCCGCCTGATAGGCCCTGCAGGCTCCCACCCAGGACGACCGGTCTCTAGGGAGCTGACTGAAGATACTCAGTAAACAGCTTTTGATAACTGAGTATTTCCTCAGAATAGATATTTTAAAAGTTAGTATATCGCTTTAAAGTTTCATTTTAGATCACAAGACTGGTTGCTGCTCCATGTTTTGCTCTCTATTTTCCTTTCCTTATTTTTCTCTCTTTCTTAGCGTTTAGTTACCGTTTAATATAAAAAAGTTATATCCTACTGTCTTTATTCTTCTGCCAATATCTGGTTACAATCCCAGCTTACTCCAAATAAGGGAACAGCCGACTTGTGATTATATGGCCCTGGTAAACCCAGTGAACAACTAGTGTCCCTGATAACCACAAGCGTCCCTGGTGATCCCTGGTAACCACTAGTGTCTATGGTAACTACTAGTGGCCCTGCTAAACACTAGTATCTGTGGTAACCACTTCTGTCAAAGCGAACTCCTTGTTACCACTAGTGTCACTGGTAACCCCTGGTAACAAGGTTTGACCATGGTAGCCCTTAGTACCAACTAGTGAACCTGCTAAGCACTAGTTCCCTGGTCACCCCTTGTAACCACTAGTGTCCATGGTGACCACTAGCCTCGCTGCTATGTTGGTAACCATCAGTGTCAGTTGCGACCCGCCATATCAATATGCACTCTCTATATTAGCTCTGCCAGAACCTCTCAACTGGTTTTTAAACCCCCTGACCAATAGACCATCCCACCCCCTCTGATATACCCTCTACTGTGTATTCTTTTGATTTCAGAAACCGGAAGATGGGTGAGGAAACGCGGTCCTTTAACGCTGCCACTGTGAAGCGAGCCCCACCAGACGAGGAGGAGTCCCAGGTAACGTGGATACAAGCTCCACAGTGACCTTTGGGATATCTGTGGAGCTCTGTTGTGTTTGAAGACCCATTCTGTATCTCAGGTCGTCTTCAGAGGTGAGGAGGACATCTACGTTAACAGCGGTATGCAGATGAACCCGGTCAGGCCCAGAGAGGAGCCTGGTGGACCGAGAGAGGAGGCTGTTCTGAGAGCCTGTTCCCCAGTCTCAACGCACCGTGATGCAGCCTCCTCCCGCCTGATAGGCCCTGCAGGGTCCCACCCAGGACGACCGGTCTCTAGGGAGCTGACTGAAGATACTCAGTAAACAGCTTTTGATAAACAAGTAGTTCCTCAGAATAGATATTTTAAAAGTTAGTATATCGCTTCAGAGTTTCACTATAGATCACAAGACTGGTTGCTGCTCCATGTTTTGCTCTGTTTTCCTTTCCTTCTTTCTCTCTTTCTTAGTGTTTAGTTACCGTTTAATATAAAAAGGTGATATCCTACTGTGTTCATTCTTTTGCCAATATCAGGTTCCAATCCCAGCTGACTCCAAATAAGGGAACAGCCTACTTGTGATTATATGGCCCTGGTAAATCCAGTGAACAACTAGTGTCCCTGATAACCACAAGCGTCCCTGGTGATCCCTGGTAACCACTAGTGTCTATGGTAACAGCTAATGGCCCTGCTAAACACTAGTGTCTGTGGTTACCACTTCTGTCAAAGCAAACTCCTTGTAACAACTAGTGTCCCTGGTAACCCCTGGTAACAAGGTTTGACCATGGTAGCCCTTAGTACCAAGTCATGAACCTGGTAAGCGCTAGTTTCCTGGTCGCCCCTGGTAACCACTAGTGTCTATGGTGACCACTAGCATCGCTGCTAAGTTGGTAACCATCAGGGTCAGTTGCGACCCGCCTTTACACTCAATATGCACTCTCTATAATAGCTCTGCCAGAACTTTTCAACTGGTTTCCAAACCCCCTGACCAATAGACCATCCCACCCCCTCTGATATACAGTTTGCTCTACTGTGTATTTTGATTTCAGAACATGGAAAGTGGGTGAGGAAACGCAGTCCTTTAACGCTGCCACTGTGAAGCGAGCCCCACCAGACGAGGAGGAGTCCCAGGTAACGTGGATACAAGCTCCACAGTGACCTTTGGGATATCTGTGGAGCTCTGTTGTGTTTGAAGACCCATTCTGTATCTCAGGTCGTCTTCAGAGGTGAGGAGGACATCTACGTTAACAGCGGGATGCAGATGAACCCGGTCAGGCCCAGAGAGGAGCCTGTTGGACCGAGAGAGGAGGCTGTTCTGAGAGCCGGTTCCCCAGTCTCAACGCACCGTGATGCAGCCTCCTCCCGCCTGATAGGCCCTGCAGGCTCCCACCCAGGACGACCGGTCTCTAGGGAGCTGACTGAAGATACTCAGTAAACAGCTTTTGATGACCAAGTATTTCCTCCAATAGATTTTTTAAAAGTTTGTATATAGCTTTATAGTTTTAGCCCATTTGTATTGGCTGCTGCGCGGCGCAACATTGTATCTAGTATACAATGTTGCGCCGTGCAGCAGCCAGTACAAATGGGTTAATACAGATTACAAGACTGGTTGCTGCTCTATGTTTTGCTCTGTTTCCCTTTCCTTATTTTTTTCTTTCTTAGTGGTTACTGATGAATATAAAAGGTGATATCCTAAGCTGTTTTGCCAAGTTGTGATTATATGGCCCTGCTAAACCTTGAGAACATTAGTGTCCTTGATAACCACATGCGTCCCTGTTGATCCCTAGTAACCACTAGTAACCACTAGTGTCTCTGGTAACTATTAGTTTTCCTGCTAAACACTAGTCTGTGGAAACCACTCCCTCCCAGGGAGTGGTTTCCACAGACTCCTTTACCCTGGTAGCCCTTAGTATCAACTAGTGAACATGGTAAGCACTAGTTCCCTGGTCGCCCTTGTGTCCATGGTGACCACTAGCATCGCGTCTAAGTTGGTAACCATCAGTGTCAGTGATGGTGGTCATCAAATTCCATTCTGAAAGGGTAATGTTTCCCTCTGGTGGTGATTTGCATTCACAGCCCAATTAGAGAATGCTTGTAGTTGTCCAAAGTGATTCTAATGCAATATAAACTGTTTCAGTGTACAAAATACATTGGTTGCAACATGACAGCAAATCTACTGAAATTAATAAATATATTTATTGTAATTATATGCTATTGGCAAAATAAACATAGGTCAAGTTCCTACTAGGTTTAATAGCAATGTCTTATGTTCATTAAAATGTGTAACCATTGCTTTTAATCAATTGCAGTCTTTTTTTTAGTTTTCAGCTCAAGGCAAGGAAAGGAGCGGCCCCAAAGAAAGTCTTGCCTAGGGCCCCCAACTGCCTAGAGCCAACACTGACCAGTGTACCTGGTAACATCTAGCGTCCTAGGTAACCACTAGCATACCTTGGTTCCCTGGTAACCAGTCTCCCTGGACAGTATTAACTAAGAGCACTATTTACAGTATCAAGAGAGAACAATATAAACGGTGTTAACAGATGACCGTATTAACGGTGAACATGTTCAGAAGGGAACAGTATAAACCGGCGGAGTCTGATTGGACTCTGGGGCTTGGTGAGGCTGCACACCTGTTGCACATTGAGTAATCAGTGTGCACAGGTTAAACCAGCAATCTCCACTCGCACTCGGGGAGATCTCCTGATGGCAGCGGAGCACCCTTGCCATGTTCATTATCACACTTGTGCAATAATCCATATTTTTAACACCACCACCCTACATCCTTTTTCTTGAGGGGCCCAAAATAAATAACCTAAGTGGGGTGGGGCAGCGTCCTAGGTGGGGTGTAATATGGACATTTGCTACAGGCAGTATAACCAGGGAAGCATCAACATAATTAACAAAGAATGGTAGGGAGCAGTGTCAACAGTATTAACGGAACAGTATTAACAGATTAGTATCAACAGTATTAACAGAACAATATTAACAGTATTAACCGTGTAACGACCCTGTGGCTTGAGGAGACTGGGGCCGGGTCCCCTGCTCATTGTGCTGGAGGTTGTGGGAGGAGCCAGTGGCTCATCACGGAGAGGTGGAAGCACCTGTGTCATGTGTTCTCGGAAGCTGCTAATTTGAATAAATTACTCACTTTCCATTTTGCAGGTTGCTCAACTTCCCGTTTTTTGTTCCATTACCCTTCCTTGTTCACTCTACACCACTGCATTACATACATCCATCATCCACTTGCTGCGTTACTGATGCTTCTGATCTACACATATCATTACTTCAATTTATTGGTCGTCCTTAATTAAATTATGTTAAGTTTACTCAACCTCTCCAATAGTTTGTTACGGCCTAGAGCCGGGTCTAAACACAGTATTAAAGGTCCCATGGCATGCTACTATATGGATGCTTTAATATAGATATTAGTGGGTCCCTAATACAGTATTTAAGGACATTTCCAAAATTCAGCCGTGGTGCAGAATTACAGCCACTACGAAACCAGTCGCACATTGAGCTTTCCCCAAACGCGCCGTTTTAGTGTCTGAAGCTTTAATGCATATGAGAATGCGTCTGCTTGACATTGGAGAAGAAGTCATCTTCATCAGAAGAGGTTGATGTGGTATCAGGAGACCGAAGACCTTCATCGTGTTCTGGCAGATGTGCCTTGATGTAACTAAGGCCTTGATTAGAAACACAGAATCAAACCAACAAACGCATATTTTTGTTATTATTACTCTGTAAGTGAACAACTGCATAGAATCATTGTTGGATGTAAAGGTTTTTGAAAAAAAACAAGCAAACAAACAAAAACAAACAATTTCAAACATTTCAAACAAACATTTTCCTTACCAAGCTGTAGGACTGTGTCATTGCTGGTCCAGGAGGTTTTGAACCTTGGAACGAGAATGGCTGCTGCAATTAGCTCTGGCTCTGACATCATGCTTTCAAACCGCTTCCTCAAACCTTCAAGAAGAGCATCAACAAGTGGCTTGCAAAATCTGAGTGAAGGTCTGGACTTTTCAAGCTTGGTTGTGAGGGTGGTGACTGTCGGAGCCCGCCAGCCCGTCTGAATGTTGAGTTCTCCTTGTAGTATGTTCAAGGACTTCGCAACTGGACTTATGGTGGTGACATATTCCCCTAAAAAGGCTATGTCAGCCGGACTGTACCTAATAGAAACAGAAGAAAATAAACAAACACACATTTCAACAAAATGTATACAGAACCACTGTGCAAGCTGGACATTTATTTATTTGTTTATGTACCTACAGCAGAAAATGTGGTAAGCATTACTCTAACAAAATAAGAACAGAATTATACATTAATATAAGCTACTTACATTGGAACATTGAGTGTAGCACAGACCGTTCTCACAGATCCCTGTCCTTGGTCTCTAATGATTCTGACCAAACGTTCCACGGCCATGAAAGAGGAGTTCCATCGAGTTGAATTAGGCTGTACCAAGTGAATCTTACAGTGTTCCTCTATAAGCTCTGCATTTTGAGGAGACCATGATGCTTTATTCCAGAGTGCCTGACACTTAGAAAAGGCTGATCTGGACAATTTCTTGTAAGCTTCTGTCTTATTAGCCCGATCAACATCGACTGTGGAAACTTAATTTAGTAAATGGCATGCACACCGATGATGTTTCGGCAGCTGATACTGAAGCCCATCATCTTCCTCCAGAATGGCTTCCACATCCATGAATTCCACTTCCTCTTCACCATCAGATGCATCACAATCTTCTCCTACTTCGCCTTCTGCAACTAACTCTTCATTCTTATTTTCATCCTGCTGACCAAAGACACAAAACTCTTTCACGAAATTCGACCCGTTGTCTGTTGTAGTTCTAACAACCTTTTGACTTATTTCATACTCTGCATGAATGTCGGTCAAAACAGCTGCCAAGGCATCGAATGTGTGGGAGCCCTTTAGTTGACGGCAAGCAAGGGCAACTGAACGGCGTTCAAAACTGCAAGGATCAAGCCAGTGGGCTGTTACACCTATAAAGCTCCTTCTCCTGGCCGTCCAACAATCAGTAGTGGTGGCAATGTATGGTACCTTTTTCATTTCGTTCTTGAGACGTTCCTTCATTTTAGATGTAGCTGAATCAATCTTGCGCCACACAGTTGTGCGGGACATGACAGCACTACTCGGTTGTAATTCTACAATAAGGTCTTGGAAGGATGGTTTCTTCACCAGGGAAAAGGGTTGGAGACCTTGAACGATGAAGCGGAGGATAGCCCGATCAACCGTCTTCTGAGACACCTGCTTGGTCTCCAGCAGTTTCAGTTGCTTCGCCTTGAAGCCTGTTCCACCTTCTGATAGCCTCTTGCAGGCAGTTGAAGTCAGTTGACAGTATTCCTCCAGATGTGTCTCATGCCTTCTCTGTAAAACACAGCATAATATTTCAGTTTACACTATAATAAACTAATAAATATTAGAAAAGATACCCATCATCTAGTCTACATGGCAGTATTATTAATTATGAAGTGCTGGTTGTTCATAATTTTCCAATGGCCCCAGACTAACTTTTAAATTGGTTTTACTGGTGCAACTTACTTTAATTTACGTGGATCAGCAAAGTATTTAAGTGCTTCTGACATTCTAACAAGTGCGGACCCATAAAGCAGAATTGCGGGCAGCTGAGAGGAAATGGAAGAGATCAGACTGTCCTAATGATCTATCTCACTATCTCTTTCTTCTCTCTGATTTCACCTCCACTGTGTCAACAGCCAAATCTGCCTTCTACCGACCAAAATTAACTCCTCCGCCTCGAACGCCAGGAAACTGTTATTCTTGTTCTCTTCCCTCCTCAACCCTCCCTCCCCTCCTCCTCCTTCCTGCCTCACTGCTGATGACTTTGTTACCTACTTTACCCAGAAAGTAAAGGATATTAGCTCCTCTTTTATCACTGCCACCATCCTCCCTCCCCCCACCCCCACCTCTGCCTTTACCCAATTCATCCCTCTCACCTCAGACGAGGTCAACAGAATTATAACATCTAACCATGCCACCACCTGCCCCCTGGACACTATCCCTTCCTCCCTCCTCCAGGCTGTGTCAAACGACATCCTACCATTTCTCACCGCACTTATTAACTCCTCCCTCACTTCTGGCATTGTTCCAACGTCTTTCAAGACTGCCAGAATAAAGCCTCTCCTCAAAAAACCAACCCTTGATACCACTGACATCCAGAATTACAGACCGGTATCTCTTCTTTCATTCCTCTCTAAAACATTGGAACGTGCCGTCGCTAACCAACTGTCCTCCAATCTCTCATCTAACAACCTGCTTGACCCTCACCAGTCAGGCTTCAAAAAAGCACACTCCACTGAGACGGCTCTCCTCGCGGTGACTGAGTCCCTCCGTGCGGCCAGTCAGACCAATCAGTTATGCTGCACCGCAAACATCACTGCGGTGGCCCGATCCTGCAGATTTGCACTTTACAACATCCGCAGGATCCGGCCCTTCCTCACAAGGGAAGCAGCTCAGCTTCTAGTCCAACCACTGGTCATCTCCCGCCTTGACTACTGCACCTCGCTCATGGCTGGACTCCCTGCCTCTGCGATTAAACCCTTGCAGCGCATCCAGAATGCGGCAGCGCGCCTCGTGTTCAACCTACCAAAGTTCTCACATGTAACCCCCCTCTTCCGAGACCTCCACTGGCTCCCTGTAATAGCTCGCATCAGATTCAAGATGATGGTACTGGCATACAAGGCAGTCGATGGAACTGCCCCTGCCTACCTCCAAGCATTAGTAAAGCCACACACCCCAGCTCGATCCCTCCGCTCAACTACCTCAGCTGGACGTCTGGTACCGCCATCGCTAAGAGCAAGCAAAGGCCGATCAGCGAAGTCACAACTTTTCTCTGTTTTGGGACCTCAGTGGTGGAACGAACTCCCTACCGATGTCAGGATCGCAGAGTCGCTCACCAGCTTCCGCAAAAGACTCAAAACTCACCTGTTCAGAGTTCACCTCGACTCTGCATAGAAACCAATGCACAGCCACCATTGAATGTTGTACGTCCTGGCACTTGCACATTGCACTTATTGAAGGTACTTAATTGTGTAGCATCTACAGTAGCTGCTATCGTTGCTTTACACGGGGAATGGGTTAGCCTAGCGATTGTAATACTTGCACTTGGTTCTATGAACATCTTTACTGTACCGACAGCGATATATTGTTTCACTTCTTATGACAAATGTACTTATTGTAACAAATGCACTTATTGTAAGTCGCTTTGGATAAAAGCGTCTGCTAAATGCCCTAAATGTAAATGTAAATGCTGCAATACTAGGTCAGGCAAATACAAGACTTCGGGTAGAATATCTCTCATGTATTTAAATACAATTGTAGGCTACAGCAAGTTTTCATTGTATAATAAGACAGGTATAAGTACACTCAAGAGCGTTCCCGCACTTAAATAGGCATTTAAGCCTTACAGTTCAACAAACACTATTGTAAATTGCTGTCTAGGCCAGCTGAACTGTTATTTAAAAAAAAAAAAAAAAAAAAGCCAAATAGCCCCTTAGACTAAACTGTAGGGCTAGCTCTAGTTATTCGCGCCAGTCAAATAAGTGAGCTGAAATGCCCTGCTTGCAACTAGCATAGCCTACGACTGAACTAATAACCTTTTGCATTTTTTTTGTATGCCAAAAAAGACGTTTCGTACTCGAGCTCACACTAGAAACGATACATTGTATGCTCTCCCTATTTGTCAGCGGCATGTCCAAACATGAATCTGAAAGGTCTTCAGTTGATTATCTATGTTACACGATTAGCTTGCCTCGGCTTATGCTAACTAATTGTCAGGCTAAAGTTAGCCATCTGAATGGCTAGCTACAGCCATGGCTGCTGGCAAATCGGCAGGGGGAATGTGGCTTCGACTACTCAAACGTAACCGAGAATGTAAAAAGCTGCATTATCGCAGCTAGCCAATCATTTAGTGCACTTTTCTGTAGCTAGAATCTAGCTTAGAAATGCAAGGAAGTTTATTACAATGTACGTACTCTGTTAACATGCTTCCGCAAATTGGAGGATGAATTTTTGTAGGCGTTGATGAAGTTCTCTTTTGGCAAACACAGCAAACACTTGAAGCGAACATCATCAAGCGATCATTAACTTGTTCAGAAAATTTAAATAGTCTGGCGAGGTGGGGCCACGGGTTGGCACATTCCCGGGATGGACCTGCTGCGTCTTCATCCATTGGTTCCTCCATGGTTTCGTCTCTCATCTAAATCTGACCATGGAGTTGACTTTGGCGGAAAGCGGAGGTGATTGCTGATAGGCTGAAGGCTGTCCCCAATCAGTGGCGCCAGCACAATCCAATCACGTTTGAGAGGGAAACAACAAATTGAGGGTTTCCGAGATTTTTCTTTTGTCCTTTTATTTTTTATTTTTTAGAAGAATTAACGGGTACTCGCGGTTATGGATAGAAATGTAGCGGAGTAAAGAGTACAATATTTGCCTCTCAAATTTACTTGAGTAAAGTCATGAATACTCCCCAAAAATGATACTCGAGTAAAGTACAGATCCCTCAAAATTGTACTTAAGTACTGTACTCAAGTAAATGTACTCCGTTACTGTCCAGCTCTGATTACCAGTGAACAGTATGAACAGCTTTAACACTGTTTACATTAGTAACAGTATTAACAGAGACCAGTATCAGTAGTATTAATAGAGAACAATATTAGCTGCATTAACAGTGTTAATATTATTAACAGTATCAACAGACCAGTGTTAACAGAGAAAAAAACATTGTTGACTGTGTTAACTGTATTAAAAGTTTTTACCAATTAACAGTTATACAGTGCGGTGTTAATATTTGTTGATTATGGTTTTGTTGAACTTTAATCTCTAACTTGATCGTCTTTCTGTATGTTGGCTCAGCCCTTTTGACATAAAGGTCTGTCTGTGCTCATGCAAATTTTATTAAGTTCCTCATTCACTCACCACACCCAGGCGTGGACAAAAATATGAAATAAAGTTGTTGCTCTTCAGGAACTTCAAATCAAGTCCTTCACCTCTATCATGTAAGTCAACTTTATATCTGTTTGCTAGAACAAAGGAACATAATTACTGTTTACATGTATTGATATACTGTATATTAGTTTAAGTTTTATTCAAGCAATACTGGTTTTAGTTTGACCTTCGGCAGACAAACACCATATATTATCTTTTGTTTTCCTATTTATATCTGTATCTAAACCTCAAGGGTTGAACATGTCCAATTAAATCACATGAGCAGAGATATTATCATCGTTCTTATTTGATTATCGGTATTATATGCTTGAAACACAGTATAATTAGTCATGTTAACAGTGATAGATTTACTGGTATTTTGAAATAATTGAAATTTCCATAGCAGTTTACAGTGTCTTACTATAATTAGTGCAGTACTAAGTACGATATTTAGTGTAGTACAGAAATTAATGTCCTCTATAGTTTTAGTGATGAGATTAAGAGATCTTTGTATTTCTCCTGATGAAGTTCTGGAGAGAACATGACTGGATCCCGGAGAATATATCTGCTCTTTAGTCTCCTACAAGGTAAACATCTCAACCCTCTCAGTTGATACCTGTAGTAGGTACTATCTTACTACCTGTAGCACTGAGGTACTCTCTGTAGTACTCTCTCTAATATCTTTAATACTCTGTTATTACCTGTAGTACTCTAATAATACCTGTTGTACTTGTACTGTATCTTGTCCTCTGTTAATACCTTTATTACTCTCATAAAACCTGTAGCACCCTCTGTAATCCTCTGTTAATACCTGTAGTATTCACTGTAATTCTCTGTTAATACTTGTAGTACTCTCTGTGATCCTCTGTCAATACCGGTAGTACTCACTAATTAGAAATATACCATCCAAATCCAACATAATAATAATAATAATTATAATAATAAAAACTAATAACTTGTTAACTAATATTACTAGCTACTAATAATTAATTGATTCTGATAAATGATCTTGTTTTGTAGGAAGTTCAATGTTGCATTAAAATAATTTGTCAAAGTTTGTGCATCGATTGAGCCTTTGGATTTGTCAACCTCTTGTTTTAAAGGTGCTGGGTGCATTGGAAAATTTGAGGCCCGACTGCCAGCGAGTGTGACGACACTCAATGGATCCTGTGTTACCGTTCCTTGTTCCTTCACCTTGGAGGACAAGTTTAATACCCAGCTACATTCTGGATGTGGAAAATGGTGGTTAAAAGATGAAAAACGTATAAGTTCTACAACATTCAGGGGGAACCTTACAGCATACGAATGTACTACAACATTCAATAACGTACATGAAGACAATGGTCAATATTATTTGAGAATTCAATGTGATGATAATGAATTAAAATACAATTTTGTAAACAACAAAGTGACCATCAAGATCAAGGGTAAGTGCAATGTGTGTCCGTCTGAAACAAACATGTCTCACAAGTCCTATTTGTCTTACTGTGGTTCAAATGATGCTGAATGCTGGTAATGCTTGGGTCTCCATAGTAACCGCTCTAAATTGATTTGGTACCCAGGGGACCCTGAGGCACCTCGTTTGACCACGCCCAAGGAGCAGGTGGTGGAGGGGACTCCTGTGGAGCTGGGTTGCTCTGCCCCATCCTACTGTGACACCCACCCGCCCACTGTGACGTGGACCCCCGCCCTGGGGCTCAGCACCCAGCTCCAGCAGAACGATACCATGACCTCCACTCTGACCTTCAACGCCTCCCACCTCCACCATGGGAACAATGTCTCCTGCACTGCGGCCTACTTCATACCATCTGGAAACAAAACTGTGACGTCTACAAGATACCAACTCAGTATCTCATGTGAGTCAATGTACAATCTTTTCAATGGAAAGTACATTTTATTGTTTGTTTACTTTTTTATATTGATCTTTCGGTAAATATACCTTTTTTTCACTTGATCTTAGAAGACAAAGCAGTGGGTTGATAAACAACCACTTTTAATGTTTCTCCTGTTTTTCATTTACTATATTTTATCGTATTCAGAACAGTTTTGTTAAATTCACAACATTCAACCAACATGACAGTGCTGTGTTCCAATATCCATACTTCCATGAGTACACTTAAACAAAGTACACTATCCGTACTCGCTAAGTGTGCTAATTTTCAGATGTCAGTGTTGATCCAAATCGAATACTCAGTGGTGCACTAACCGGAAATTACGATCACGAAACATCCCGCTTTGATCGGTGAACTCTTTACGCCTAGCAGCTATAAAAAGCTATAAAAACTACAAAATGACTCTTTTAATGCAGGCTATGTGAAAAATGCGCTGACTTTGGCTACGCCTGGCTCCGCCCGCTTCCGCTACGTAGCTAAGATGGCTGCCGTTGAGTACGAAAAGTGAACATCGATCCCATGGACATATTATAGAATGGACACCGGATTCCAAAATGGCGCCCATTCATTCCTATGTAAACTGCTCAATAGCGCAGAGCAACATCGAGGAGAGATATGCTTCCGCATCATGGGAGCCTAGCCA
Source organism: Pollachius pollachius (assembly GCF_949987615.1). Classification (NCBI taxonomy): domain Eukaryota; kingdom Metazoa; phylum Chordata; class Actinopteri; order Gadiformes; family Gadidae; genus Pollachius; species Pollachius pollachius. The sequence goes on along the minus strand of NC_136934.1, from coordinate 43,769,241 downwards.
TGCCCTGGTTCATGACGTACCGGATGCAGAAATATTGTTGTTTTTTAGCATTGTAGCATCATAAGCGAGAGGTCTGAGCGATCGCAGTCGCATTGTTTACCGACCATGGAAGTATAAGTTAACTTCATAAATATGAAAGATTGCTCCATATATCATAATATTACCAACAACATAGTAAATGTATGTAGGCCTAGAAGACAATACAGTTCAATGTTATTGCTTAAGAAACAGATTCCATCCAACTATTTCCGAAAAATGCTATTATAAATTTATATACAAATAAATGGTTACATATCGATCAGCAACGAGGTTGGAGGAGCCTACCCACATAAATATTTGTAATAGGCCTACACCAACATTGTTAACTGTCGTTGTCGTGTTCTTGAAGAAAGTAGTCCAAACCGGATCGCTTTTAACTCACTTCATTTGTTAAAGTATTTCGGTATGGTAACTATGAAGCAAAAGGAGGGGAATGTATTTAACACGCACGTATTGCGACACACAACTTTCCTATCTATTAGCAAGGGGCTGCCATGTGTTTCTGACCTCATCTGGCTCCCGCTCTGCGTTTGTATCAAGTAGGCGTGGCCTATGTGACGTATTGGCTCCGGCTTCCTCATCTAAAGATGCTGCCTTCTGTAGCTGGAGTAGTTATTGCAGCTTGTATGTTTGATCCTGCTCCCTTGTGGCTATGTGGGGGTAGCTTATGTGCTTAAAATTCATAACATCATACATAGCTAAACAAGCAAATGAATACTAAAAACTGAAATACTAACAAAACTGAAATGTTTGTAAGGCTATCAACAATATTATAAAAATGATACCGTAATGCACCTGTTCTTTGTCTTTGGATCTTTTGAATAAATGGATCAATAAATGGTGAATCGCAATGTTCGCAAGCAGAGGCGCGTGAGAGTCATTGAGCAGCAGCTGAACCAGTCTAAAAATCCCTTATCACTAAACACACTTTTAGTGATAAAAAGTCACCACACTGCCTAAAAACCATCAACGTCATTCATGTTAAGTAAAAGGAAAAACCTCGGACACGAGAAGATAATGGAGCCATGCACGAGGCCCTCTCGAATTCCGGGCCGAAACAACATTTGTTTCACTACGACTCCTTTCAGATGCCCACCCCTACTTCTCCAGCAAAACAGAATAGCATAAAACGGCTAATAAAACGCGTGAGGTGGCGTTTTTAAAAATTTTTTTAGTACATGGCATAAAGATAATTATGAGCCTTTGATTGTTATCCAGTCATTTTTTGCAGACACATTCCTGTTCACCACTTGTATTTGGAGTGAACGGAGATATCTACTTCTGGGCCCCTTGAATCGAGGAACCCTTCCACAGCCCGCTTAAACAGCTGCAATACCAGGCTTGGCCGCTGAGCCCCGGTGGATTGCGGAAGTATGCACTGTTCCTGGGGGCTTGATCGATCCACATTTCGCGGTTTGACCGTTTTGAGTACACCATCCGGGTCCTTTCAGTACACTTATTTTCGCCCGATCTTAATTGGAACGCTGTACGTACTCAAACTAAGTATAGTTTAGAATAAAACTACGTACTCAAACTAAGTACTTAGGACTAAGTATAGTCCTAAGTACTTAGTTTGAGTAAGTACTTAGGACTAAGTATTGTAGCGCCGGTCAGGGAGAGACGGAAGAATGAGACGGGAGACAGGTTTCAACCGCTTAGTACCACTCTCGCGCCCCTTACACCGCACGACTGCGACAGTTGGTTCTTTATTTTAACAATGAACATAACAGAAACACGGGACAACTGACCAACACACACAACACTCTCACTAATGGTCCCGATCACACAACAATGGAACAACACACAATTAATAAAGACCCCAAACCCGTTAACCCCACTTAACCCCAACAACAGAACAAATCAACAAAACCCCTTTTGTCAACTGACAACCCCAACCCCAACTCCCAGAATCCCCCGCGGCTCGGGAACATGGCGCCCACACCCGTGGTCGCCCCACAGCCCCCACCTCAGGGGTCAGACGTCCCGACGACCCCATGATCCGTCACATAGTCCCTTAAGTGTTCAGGGGGCCGGCGCCGCCGGTTCGGCCGCTGAAACCCCCCAGAGGCGGCAGCCGCAGGGCCAACGGCCCCACCCGGGGAGCCGGCAGGGACAGAGGAGCCGCCAGGGGAACCGCGAGGCGTTCCTCCTTCCTCACCAGCAACAACCGGGGCGAGGGGGCGGTACTGCGAGAGTCTGTCCTGGTGCAACACCACCACCCGCCCCCAAGCGCCCAGCATCCGCAGCCGGTACACCACCTCGGACACTCTGTCGAGGATTTCTCCCGGCCCCTGCCAGTGGCTCCGCAGTTTGGGGCAGACCCCCCTCTTTCTGACGGGGCAGTACACCCACACCCTGTCCCCGGGTGTGAACGCTCGTCCCCGGCAGCGAGTGTCATAGCCCCTCTTCTGCCTCACCCCGGAGGCAGCCTGAGCCTGGCGGTTGTAGTCGTGGACCACCAGCAGGCGATCCCTCAGCCTGCGGAAATAGTCCATAGCCGCACCCCCGGCGAGCTCAGGCTCGGGCGGGGACCCGAACACCAAGTCCACCGGTGTCCGGAGCTCCCGCCCGAACATGAGGGCAGCCGGAGTGCAGTGACTGGATTCCTGCACCGCCGTCCGATAGGACCACAGGACCAGGGGCAGGTGACGGTCCCAGTCCCGCTGGTGCTGGCTGGTGAGGATGGCGAGCTGGGTGGCCAGGGTGCGGTTAAACCGCTCCACCAACCCGTCACTCTGGGGATGGAGCGGCGTCGTCCTCGTCTTGTGCACCCCCAGCCGCCGGCAGACCTCTCCAAAGACCTGGGACTCGAAGTTCCGCCCCTGGTCGCTGTGGAGCTCAGCAGGGACCCCGAAACGGGCAAACATCTCCTCCACCAGCCTCTCCGCGGTGGTGGCAGCGCTCTGATCCGGCACCGCATACGCCTCTGGCCATTTGGTGAAGTAGTCCATGGCCACGAGGACGTAGCGGTTGCCAGAGTCGGTGACTGGAAACGGCCCCAGGACGTCGACCCCCACCCGTTCCATCGGTGCTCCCACCAGGTACTGCTGGAGCGGGGCGTGGGAACGCTGGGCAGGTCCTTTCTGCGCCGTGCAGGTGTCGCAGCAGTGGACGTGCAGCTCAACGTCCCGTCGACAGCCCGGCCAGTAGAACCGCCCCCGCAGGCGATGCAGGGTCTTGGCGTTTCCGTAGTGCCCCGCCCCCACCGAGCCGTGGACCAGCTGCAGCACCTGGGGACGAAGCACACGGGGCACCAACAGCTGCAGGATGTCGCCCTTCCCCCTAGGGTCCCGCCAGCGGCGGTGGACCACCCCGTTGTGGAGCTGGAAGCATCCCCACTGGGAGTGGTAGGCCTTCACCTCAGGCCCTCGTGCCGACAGCTGGGGCGCTGCCCCGCCTCCAGCCAGTCCCTCAACAACACCAGGGTCTCGTCGGCCCGCTGCTGCTGCTCCAGCTGACTCGCCGTCAGCAGGAGCCACCCCTCCGCCTCCCCGATAGTCTGGTCAGCCTCGGTGGTCTGGAGAGCCGCCACCATCGGAGACTCGTGGGCCCGCTCCTCCTGGCGCAGGCAGTAGCGACACTCCAGGACTGCACAGGGCCGTCGGGAGAGTGCGTCAGCATTGCTGTGGAGCCGCCCCGCCCGATGCTGGATCTCGAAGTCGTACTCCTGCAAAACTTCCAGCCATCGAGCCACCTGGCCCTCAGGGTTCTTAAAACTGAGGAGCCAGGTGAGGGACGCGTGGTCGGTGCGGATCAGGAAGCGCCTGCCATGCAGGTACGGCCTGAAATGCCGCACGGCCAGAACCACAGCCAACAGCTCCCGTCGGGTCACGCAGTAATTGCGCTCCGCCCGACTGAGAGTGCGGCTGAAGTAGGGACGTAGGGACGGGACGTTCCCCCTCCCCCACTCCCTGGGAGAGGACCCCACCGACCCCCACGTTACTGGCATCGGTGTCGAGGACGAAAGGCCGACCAGCGTCGGGGTAAGCCAGGACCGGGGCCTCGGTGAGCACCGCCTGGAGTCGGGCGAAGGCCGTGGCGCAGGCGTTGTCCCAGACGTACGGCCGGCCCGCCTCGGTTAAACGGTGGAGGGGGCTGGCGACCGTAGCAAAGTGCCGGACGAACCGGCGGTAGTACCCCGCCAGGCCCAGAAAACTCCGCAGTTCGCCGGCGTTGGTGGGGGTCGGCCAGTCCCGGACCGCAGCCGCCTTGGCCGGGTTAGTGGCTACGCCATGCTTGTTCAACACGTGCCCCAAGAACAGCGTTTCCCTGGACAGCAGGGAACATTTGGCAGGGTTCAGCCGCAACCCGGCCCGGCGGATGGCCCCAAGAACCTCCCGTAGGTTCGCCAGCGCCCCGCCGAAATCGCGTGCGTGCACCAACAGGTCGTCCAGGTACACGACACAACGACTCCGGGGGACGTTCGCCAGGACCCTCTCCATCATCCGCTCGAACGTCGCCGGCGCGTTGCATAGTCCGAACGGCATGACGCGAAACTGCCACAGCCCCTGTCCGATGGTGAACGCAGTCTTAGGTCTGGCCTCGGGCGCCAACTCCACCTGCCAGTAGCCGCTACGCAGGTCCAGGGAGCTGAACCAGCTAGACCCCCCGATGTAGTCCAGGGCGTCGTCGATCCGTGGAAGCTGGTACGAGTCCTTCCGAGTGACCTCGTTAAGGCGCCGGTAGTCCACACAGAATCTCCAGCTACCGTCCTTTTTTTTTACCATGACGGCCGGGGCCGCCCATGGGCTGGACGAGGGCTCGATCACTCCCCCGGCAGCCATCTCGCGGACCTTGTCCTCCGCCGCCTGGCGCTTGGCTAGTGCTAATCGGTGGGGCCGCAGGCGGATGGGCCGGGCAGAGCCGGTGTCGATGGTATGCTGCAACAGCCTCAGCTGCCGACTCTGCTGTACGTCGAGGCCAGCTCCGCTGCGCAGCCACAGCGCATTGACGGCCTCGGCGGTCTCAGGGGAAGGAAAAGCGGCAGACACAGAGCCGCGGGGAATGCAGGGACCAGGCTGAGGCTGAGGCTCCCGGGGCATAACCTGGCGACTACTCCGCTGGCCGCCAGAGCCCCCGTGCCCCCCCCGTCCGGACTGGAGCGCCACAGTCTCCGCGCCGACGGTGATGGTCGCTCCAGCCATGTCCAACCTGGCACCCCAACGGTTCAGTAGGTCCAGGCCGATTATGCACGAGTCCCTGATGTCGGCGAGCCAAAACTCGTGCATGACCTCCCGGTCACCCACTCGGACGGCCAGCCGCTTCCTTCCCCTCATTCCGGTCTCCTGTCCCGTAACGGTCGCCGGTTCACCGCACCGGAAACAGCGCCGGTCAGCTCCGGACCCTCGTCTGTCGTCGGGTGGAGGACGCTGCGGTTGACGCTGTCGGGGACGCTGGGGCGTCCATGCCTGAAAACACTCCTCCCCGACGTCGTCCTCGTCCCGCTCGTAGTCCGCCTGCCGGACGTGAGGTCGGGGCAAGCCCTTGGAGGAACGACTGAAGGGCTAGTTCCTCCTTAGCCGCAGCAGGGAAGTCGGGGTAGCCCCGCTGGGCGTAGAGCAGTACATCGGCTGCGTAGGCCCCCAACCGTTCCCCCTCCCGGCGGCGGCGGCTGGTCAGCAACTCCCGGCTGTGGCCCACGACCCCCCGCTGTCCGAAACGCCTCTCCAAGGCTAGGGTCAGGGCCCGGAAGTCCTGCTGGTCTGCTGGGGCCAGGTCCAGCAGAACCTGCAACGCCGTTCCCTCCAAGGCTAGGGCAAGTTGGGCGGCGGACTCGTACATAGCCCAGCCGTAGTACTGCGCGGCGATCCTCAGCTGCGCCAGGTAAGGCTCAAGCGGTGTCTCCCCGGAAAATTTGGGCAGCCTGGCCACCAGGTGGCGGCCGATTGCCGCCGATCCTGTGGCATCACCAACGGCCGCTGTGTGGCACTGCGCCGCCGTCGAGCCGGGCCATTCCGAGTCTTCCTCCTTCGGACGCTCCAGTTTGAATAATGTGTTATTCTCCATAATCCCACTTCTGACACCAATGTAGCACCGGTCAGAGAGAGACGGAAGAGAGAGACGGGGGACAGGTTTCAACCGCTTAGTACCACTCTCGCGCCCGTTACACCGCACGACTGCGACAGTTGGTTCTTTATTTTAACAACGATCATAACAGAAACACGGGACACCTGACCAACACACACAACACTCTCACTAATGGTCCCGATCACACAACAATGGAACAACACACAATTAATAAAGACCCCAAACCCGTTAACCCCACTTAACCCCAACAACAGAACAAATCAACAAAACCCCTTTTGTCAACTGACAACCCCAACCCCAACTCCCAGAATCCCCCGCGGCTCCGGAACATGGCGCCCACACCCGTGGTCACCACAGTTTAGTCCTAAGTACGGATAGTATGGATATTGGAACAACACAGCACAGGAGCTGAGGGCTAGGCTCTGATTGGTGAGTTCTCTCTCAGATGCCCCCAGGAACACCTCTGCTTTCGGCAGCCCTTGTCCTCCAGCCAGAGAGGGAGGCTGCCTGAACCTGACCTGCACCAGTCATGCTAACCCTGCTGTCAGCGAGGTCACCTGGTACCGAATACATGGAGAACACATACTTAAGATCGGGATTGAATCTTCTCTGTCCATCCAGCTGTTGAACACCAATAACTTGTTCTTCTGTGTAGTCGGGAATGACATTGGCATTGAAACATCTAATATCTACAAGATCGACATTCAAAGTAAGTTTATTCAAAAGAGGAAACAACCCTGAGCTTGGTGATGTACCTAAAGCAGGGGTTCTCAACATTTTGACAGCTGAGGGCCAATTTAGGAACCCAGAATTTGACTGAGGGCCGCCAAAGATAAAAAAAAAAAAAAAAAGTAGGCGGGAAAAGCCGTCAGCATCCCAGTGGTGGAAAAAAAACATTGCACCGTGGACCTCTGGGAGTGAGGTCAAGTGAGGTCTAAATCACGAAACTGATGTTCATCCTTTCAAAGTAATGTACAGTCGGATTAAAACTAACAAATGTAACAGGATTTAATTGAAAGCTAGAGAGAGTCGACTTTTCTCTTTATATTTATTTATTTTTGTTTAAATTAATATTGGTATAATATTTTTTTTTAAATTGAGAACCAATGACCTAAAGGATTCAGAGAAGACAAAGCAGTGTGTTGATCAATAATTCAAAGTAAAATTGACTCAAAACCAGTGAGCAAATGAAAAGGTTATTTCATTCAAACCTGAATACGTTTTTTATGTACTCATTTCAGTTTTTGTTATGCTTTTTTGTTGACTGACTGCTTATTTTAAGGTCAACATTCAAAGTAAGATTGACTAAAAACCAGGAGCAACCCTGAGATTGGTGATGTAGTGATAATAATGTTTTTGTTAAACAGGAAGTAAGATGACTTCTCCAAATTCTCTCTTCTTGTTGTCTTCCCCCTTCCCTGTATTCAAAGCTCCTCCAAGAATCCTGCCCCCTTCAAACTGCAGCAGAATTGCAGCCTGGGTGCAATGTTCCTGCGACAGCGTGGGCAGACCATCACCGTCTCTGGAGTGGAGGTTGAATGGGAAACTGGTGTTGGGTTCTGAAGACGTGTCTTTTAGCCAGGTCAACCTGGAGAACGCCACGTTGAGGAGCTCCCTCACAATGAGGGCCCCTGCTGGTCTGACAGCCTTGACCTGCCACAGCTCCAACGCTGCCGGGAACACCAGCCAGACGCTTCCTGTCCTCCACCTGGATACACAGCCGAACCTGACAGGTCTGACCTCAGGTAGCTAAAGGGACCCTATTGCACCACCAGCTATGAGGCAGATCAGTCATTACAAGGTCTTTCAAAATATAGTCACTTCTGGACACTCCCATCACAAATAGCAGTGATGTAGAGTACAGATGATGTGTGATAATAATTACAATAATATTTATTTATATAGCACTTTACAAAGTTACAAAGTGCTTTGCAAGGTCATACAAACAAGGAAAATGACAGAAAGTAGAATTGATGAAGTAATAATAATAAGTCCCTCCAGAAAAATGTGGCGTTTTTTTGTGATTGTTGCGGCCAAAAATCCTTGATTATGCGGCACGTTTTCTTAAAAAATGTGATGAAATATGCAGCATGTTTATGCAATTTTATGCGATGAATTCGCGGGAACTTGCGAAAAAATGCGGGAACTTGCGAAAAATGCAGCTTTCCGATGACGTTTGCGTCGCGTAATTACGTCACTTCATAGCGTTCTCATGGCAACAGGGGGAAATGGCCGCTCTTGTGTGAAGTAAACGCAACATTTTTCAACTTTCTGCTAAGATTATGTGACTTTTTTGCAACGAAAATGCGGGGATTATGAAATCATGCAAGCCCCGCATATTTTGCGCGGAAATCTGCAATTTATGAGGTGAAAGTGCGGCATATTTGAAAAAATGCGGCCCCGCATGAATATGCGGACTTTGGCTGATTATGCGTTGAATTATGCGATCGTATAATCGCGTTTTTCTGGAGGGACTGAATAATGACAAGCAAGATGAATTAGTCATGTAGTCAAACAAGAAATTGGTCTGGCAGTAATCTGCATATATATAAAAAAAGTGACTTGTGCATCATAGATCATGGTACATGAAAATGAGGTAATAAACAAAATAAAAGGATGGGTAGATCACCGGTCACCTCCCTGATGTACTGCACCAATTGGTAGGTTGGTAAGAAATTTCCTTTTGTGACTTTTTTAATGGCTTGTGACGTCTAATATGCACAAAGGATTCTTAAAATGCATTGTTGACTAATCCAATCTCAAAATCCTGATGCCACCTTTTCACACAGAAAAACTGCCCTGGATAGCTGCTATTGCTGTGCTAGCTGCGGGTCTGCTGTTTGCAGCAGTGTGTGCTGTAAGGTACGTGGACTGCTAGCCAGTGATTGTATGAATGTCCATTTCTTCACTGATTTCTTTACTGATTATTTAATAATTGTCATTATTGAATAATTAGCATTCAGTCACACCGAGTTCATAATCTGAATTGAAACCACTTTCCCTGTCTGGCAGTGGGATCACTAAAGCTAACCACATGTCAATAAGAAATAGTCTGCTTCTTTTTCTCCTTCCTCTTCTTCTTCTCCCCTACTGTTAACATTCCAGAGCTTGGAAAGTGACCAACCAAACAAGACTCGGCAAGGATGCTCTACTCAACAAATCTCCACCCAATCAAGGGAACACCCAGGTAACCCTCCCCCTATTTTTACCCAGGTTACCCTATCTGAAAACAATCTGTAGCCGGCTGACCCTAACACTATCTTTACCAATTTAACCCTAACCTTATCTGTAAACAGGTTACCCTAACCCTATGTTTACCAAGGTAACCCTAACCTTATCTGTAAACAGGTTACCCTAACACTATCTTTACCAATTTAACCCTAACCTTATCTGTAAATGGGTTACCCTAACCCAGGGGCACCCAATTAGAATTCAAAGAGGTCCAGTGACTCAAATTTCCGCCCAGCAAAGGTCCGAACCTTTCAAATGTCAAACTTGCGCTATGATTCAGGGGTATATGTAGTTATGTATGTAATAAACAAAGTAGTACATTTCAATAAAATGACAACAATATTTATTGCACATTTACTACTACGGTCAGCCTCTGCCTGGTCCCTGCATCAATACAGACACATTAAACATTTACTAAAATAAATAAGCAACCTAATCATGAATAACAGTAGGCCTGTATCACAAATTTTAACACAAAATTTTAACTTAAAATTGTCTGATTGTTAAACAAAGTGCTTTGATTTTTGAACAAATTTGAACATTATAAAACAGGTTTAATGACCATCTTTCCCACTCTCCCATTTCTCCATCTCACATATTTTTAGTGAGAGAAGTGGGCTTTTGCTTGCCCTGCCAGTAACTTGAACCTTGGCTGGAATGGGGTCAGTGCCATTCTCATGCACATATGTACTCATTGGTGAGTCTAGAACGGTACTTATTTTTTATTATGTTCATAGTGGAGAAAGCTGTCTCACAGCTATACGTGGAGCCTAACATGGTCAAGGTGTACAGTGCTACCTTCGTTAGACCAGGGAAAACAGTCTCAGGCACTGTCTGTAGCCAGAAAGTGGCATGTTCAGTTACACCAAAATGCTCTCTTAGTGCAACATTTGCTTGCAGATCAATCAGTTCCATCTGGAGAGATCCATCCCATCAACATTCAGCAGGCGATGTTGATGGGATGAGGATGTCATGTCCTCTTCCATCTGTGACACAGCTCCTCTCTCTCTTCCTGCCATGGCAGGGGCTCCATGTGTGGTGACTGAGACCACTTGTTTCAGATCTATCCCCCTCTTTCTCAGCATCTCCTTTATGGCCTTGTATATGTCCCCTCCTCTTGTATGTGTCTTGTGGCAGCCCGTTTCCCCGCGTGTCAGGTGCCCGGTAGGAATCACACGGTGAGCAAGGGTTAAAGCCGCAGTCGGCGTTTATTTCACAAGAATAATTAGTTGGCATCCTCGTGCTAGGGTCTCCGGGAGCCTCTAGTTCGCGGGCGTGGTGCGGAATCCCTCCGTGTCGCTTCGCCATTCGTCCGGCCTGGTGCTTACTCCCTCGGTGTCGCACGCTCCGTGGGTCGGACTCCCCCCGTGTCACTCTCCCAGTTCGCCCGGTCTGGTGCTTCTTTTATGCCGGCTCCTGGTCCTTTCCCTTCCTCCGGCCAGGTGTCCCCGATCACGCTGATTGGGGGGAGAGACGTGGTGCTCTCTGTCGCCGGCTGGAGGGTGACGACGGTAAACCAAGTCTACTGCGTCTCCTCGGACCCGCCCGGTCCGAGGTCCAGCGGCGGGATGCCACAGTCTCAAGTGATGTTACATCTAAGAGGTCCTCACAGAATTCTTTCTTCTCTTTGTGGAAAAATCGAACATACACCAGAAGCTGGGCTTTATCGGTGATATCTGTAGATTCATCAACAGCTAAGGGATATGCATGGCGCACTCTGAATAGCTGCATCAAGCTGCGCCAGTACATCCCCTGTTAATATTTCAGTCTTTTTTGATGTTGTTTGAGCAGACATTGGGACTTGCTTGATTTTTTCACGCAACTCATCTTTTTGTTTACCCTCAAGTAATGTTTCAGCGACAGCATTCATGCACTCGTTAACAACGACCCCATCAGTAAATAGCTTTTTATGTTGACCCAAAATCAATGTTACTTTTAGTAAACATTCGTTTGCACGTTGCTGGGCCGTTAATGAATGTGAGAGTATTCTGGTGGACCGATCATACTGGGATCTGAGTTTGTTTATTTTCCGTGCCCTCACCTCTGACTTCAGTGGGTATGTTTGCTCAAAATACATGTGCTTGGTTTCGTAGTGGCGCTTCACATTGCCACTTTTTATGATCGCCACGGTCTCGGTACATATGTGACAGACTGGTTTACTACTCGCAGCGGGAAGAATGAAGATATATTGCTCTATCCATTCATCCTTGAAAGCTTGATTTTCGGAGTCTACTTTTCTTATCTTTGAGCATGACATGCCCTATCTCTCCTCTTGCGAGCTCTTGATTTCGATCCTCTCTCTGATCCTCACTTTCTCTCCATGGACCTATTAAAGATACTCTCTAGTGAGCCCTTTCCACAAATTCCGCCTCTCTTTCCACACACTCTAAACAATCGCTTTGATTGGCTGAGTAGCGTGAAGCGTTATGACCTCATGACGTACATACGGAAGCTGGACAAGCTGCTACAAAGCTGAAAAAAATGTGTCGCGGTGCAGAAAGAACCGTCACTCGGTCCGGATCTGGACCGGAGTCCGCCATTTAGTGACCTCTGCCCTAACCTGACCCTATGTTTATCCAGGTAACCCTAACCCCAACCCTATCTTTGTCCCAAGGCCACCCTTAACCGGTTTTAACCCAGAAAACCAGGGTTCGAGTTACGTGGGAGCCAGTAGGAGTTGAGCTCCCATAAGTCTGAGCTCCAATGAAATAAATAATATGTCAAAATGTGTGTGTGTGAGTGTGTGTATGTGTGTGTGTGTGTGTATGTGAGAGAGAAAGAGAGAGAGAGAGAATTGTGAGATCCCTGAGGTTCTGGTGACATCCCAATCAGTAAATCCATATATATATATATATCTCACTCAGGTGTTCTTCAAAAGTGAGGAGGACGTCTATGCTAAAATTGATAAACGGATGAACACGGTTGGACCGAGAGAGAAGCCTGTTGGAGCAGGAGAAAAGGCTGCTGGATTGGAAGAAGGGGCTGTTGGACTGGGAGAAGGGGCTGCTGGACTGGGAGAAGGGGCTGCTGGACTGGGAAAAGGGGCTGTTGGACTGGGAGAAGGGGCTGCTGGACTGGGAAAAGGGGCTGTTGGACTGGGAGAAGGGGCTGCTGGACTGGGAGAAGGGGCTGTTGGACTGGGAGATGGGGCTGTTGGACTGGGAGAAGGGGCTTTTGGACCGAGGGAGGAGGCTGTAACAGCAGCAGGTTCCTCAGCCTTGACCCAACGGGATTCAGAGGAAGCAGCAGACCCAGCCCCAGACAGCCAGGTGGCGGACTGCGATGTGGTGTACACAACAGTGAACTGGAAGAAGTCCTAGAAAAATGAGATCTTAGCTCCTGGGGCAGAGACCCCCTGGGGCCCAGGGCCCCTGAGGCCCCTACACTTCCTCTCGGGTGGATGAGGGGTGAGCTAAGGGCTAGAGGGATGAGTTAAGGACTACATTGATGGGTAAAGGCTAGAGGGATGAGTTAAGGGCTGCAGGGAGAAATAAAGGGCCACAAGGATGAGTTAAGGCTAGAGGGACAGGCAAACGGCTACAAGGATGAGCAAAGGGCTAGAAGGATGAGTAAGGGGCTAGACGGGGGCCGTATTCACTTACGAATCTTAGGGTTAAAAGTAGCTCACAAGTGGCGAATTTAGGAGGAACCCCTAAAAATAATGGGTGTGTCAGTCTTGTCAGTCTTTGGCTCCTAATTGATTTTACTTGGAGCAATTCACAAAGTATTTTAGGCCTAAAAGTAGCACCTAAGTCTAGGAGAGCTTAAAAGTCCTCGAGAGGACACTTAACTCAGTAAGACCTGTTCACAAAGAATCTGAAAATGAAGAAATATTTTGGAGACAATGGAGGACTGCAAATTGATAATGAGATATAGGCGTAAGGGTATCAAACTTGTGGTTGAATTTGTGAATAACACCTTGATATTTAGCAACAGGGAAAATGCAACTTTGCAATGCTGACGATTTAGGAACATCGCTGTTAAGGGAAATGTATAAATATGTCCTCAGTTGTTTTATATATATATATATATTTTTTATTGTGATTATTCTTTACCCAAGTCCACAGAAGGGATGCAGCATAATTATTGCACCACTGTGGGGCGCTGTGAAGGACACAGGCTTGCGTCATATGTAAATTAAGGTGCGTTCACATCAAGCACATGTTCAGGATGTTTAATGCAGTTCTAAGAGCGCTCGGCTGAGCGTAACATGTATAAATCGTATTGAGAAAATAAACCATGCAAAAGAGCTAAAGAGTTCATCGTCTCCGTCCCAACTATCTCTCTGAGTGCAACGTATGAGCCTTCCTTAACGTCAACAATCGCAACCATCAGTCATGGTTAAAACACACGGGGCTGTAAAGTTTACATCGAGCGGTGACTCTTCGTTGCTGGTGTGGTGGAGTATAAGTAGAACGAATAGTATTCGCTTCAGCTTTATGGCATATTTATTCACCGTTCAGAAGAGCACACAGAATACATGACTGGCTGCCGTCATTCAACAACATCTCTCTAGCTTGACTTGACGCACTCATCTGCTAGAGCGTAGTGACATCATCACTTTACAATATAACATGTGACACATTGGATAATACTGGTAACCTACTACCACAGTACATGGAGTAAGGGCTCAATCACATATTAACACTTAATAGGGGCAATGTTACAAACGTATCTTTAATCATCCTTAATGAAACTCAGCATTCATCAGCTCAGTAGCAATTTGTCCTGAAACCAGTTGGGCTTTCGCTTGGGCTTCATGTCTTGGTCTTTGCATTCATTCATGATAGGAGGACTTGAACGGCGATATGGGCTGATATCTAAAGTGTTGTGGAAATATGCTCATTGGATAATAGTTTGCAGGGTGCTTTTATATACCTACTTGATATAATGTAATTTAGGTATTTTTATTGTTTGCTTTCTGTCACCCTGGTTGAAGGTCTAATTGGACAAGTTTCACTTGTCAACTAATTTAGATTAATTTCTAGCAACGGCTTGTTGCCAATGCGTTTCAATGGAGCATTTGATAATGCTGTGTGAGCCTTTTCTGTAGGGCTGGAGCCCCCAGGTTAATAATCATATGCGTCCTTTTAGACCCCCTTTGATATAAAAGAGACCCCAGGTCTATAGCTTACTTGTTAATGTCCTTGACTCAGTCACCTATTGCATCACTTCCTTTAGGGCTTCGGCCTCCTAATTGATCATTGTAGTATATTTGAATGCCCTCTTTTATATATATGACATCACCACCACTGGGACATGGCAACAATTCCCCATATCCATATGGGGGGGGGGGGGGGGGGGGGGGGGGGGTTGCTTGTGGACAGTAGGGGTGTACACTACACATAAATAGGAAGCACACTCAGGAGGAGGAATGATCTCTCACACATATTTAATTAATTGATTCAAATAACCCTGTCTCGTTAAATCAATGAGCTTGCTGTTTTGCTTTCAAGAATAGGTTATAGGCTGTGCCACTATCAAATCTGCGCGTCTCCGCGAGTGACGTAACAAGCCACCAGACGGCGATTTAAAAAAACGAGTCAAGTTCATTAAAAAAGTAACTTATTAAATTACAAGTCTAAACTGAGGAAAATAGAAACATATTCCAAGGTGCCTTTTAAAGAAAACCTTGGAATATCTGTCTATTTCCTAATCAGCGGACCCTAGTTTAAGACAAAAACAACACAATGGGCGGCAGCTCCGTTGCCGCCCTTAACCAAGGCGGTTTGGAGCCATGTAAGGAGCAGAGGGGGCGGCCGATGACCAGCACCATAGCGACCATGAGAGTCGCGTAACGTTGACGCAGGCCCATTGGAACGAAAAGGCCGAAAAAACGCATGCGTGTCACAGGTTTAAAGCCGTTATTGTATTTAATGTATTAAATATTAAGGTATATATTATGTATATATGTATAAATATACAATTATTTAGTTATAATATTATAAGTAGACCATAGCTTTTATTCAATTATCATTATAACAAGATCTGTATCTGACCATTGAGCATCCTCTCGGGAATTCTATGAATGAAATTCATATTGACGGTATGGCTCTATATCCCTATTCTCGCACACCCATCTTGAATTCAATAGACCACTTTCGTTGCTTCGATGAAGTCTGGTGGTCTCCGTATATAATAAATAAATATTTATTTATTATATACGGAGCTCAGCTCTTCTCAATGCTGTGGAACTCTCCGTTCACTTCCATGGGCCTTCCTGACTTCCGTCTGTAAATTATTTTTTCCTTCAGGGCGAAGCATGGACCTATTATGGGGCGAAGCAAGACACCTCCGCTTCGTGTCGGCGTCCTGTTCGCCGTGTTCGGGGCTTACTACTTTCCATATAATGACCTGCTTAAAGTATTGTGGCGACCACGGGTGTGGGCGCCATGTTCCGGAGCCGCGGTAATTCTGGGAATTGGGGCTGTCAGTTGACAAAAGGGGTTTTGTTAATTTATTCTGTTGTTAGGTTAAGTGGGGTTTGGGGTTGGGGTTTAACGGGTTTGGGGTCTTTATTGGTTGTGTGTTAATTACGTGTAGTTCCATTGTTGTGTAATCGCGACCATTAGTGAGAGTGTTGTGTGTGTTGATCAGATGTGCCGTGTTCTATAACGTTCGGTGGTCGTTAATAAAGGCAGTCCGTCAGTGGCGCAAAAAGTAGGTATGCACTATATGCGGCGCATAGGGGCGCCACACCAGAGGGGGCGCCAAGGCGATGGAAGTAAAATTATTTGAGTCGGCATTTTCTGTATTTAACAGCGTTTGTGTAAATGATATGATGATCAATAACAGAGGACCGTCACTGATAAGGCGCCCTCCCGCTCCTTCGCCTCCCTCCCCCCCCCCCCCCCTACCCACACTGCGCTCCAGTGGGCGCCCCCTCGAGCACGACCTAGAGGCGAGCGCCAGAGTGTTTTCATTTGAACCGTATTGTCACCTGATGACACGTACCTCAATATGGAGAGGCAGAGAAAAAAGCTCTTGGGGTCAAAACATAGAAAAAGAAGATTGGGAAGGAGAAGGAGTGCGCAGGGATGAAGATGTAAGCTTTTCAAAGTGGTTGAAAGACAGTAGTTTTCAGTGAATCAAGAGGAGGCTTGTAAATATTCAGGTTAGCTAAATCTACTACTAGTAAAACAACAGGTTACTGTTGTCTTGCAACTGTACTGATCAGAATGGAGCCTTCAATATAACAGATCATGACAAGAAAAATAAAGGAACTTGTTTGTGGTTATTTTGTTTTGCTTCAATCGCTATGCAAATCTTTGTTTTACGTGAATAGAACCAGTAAAAACGGAGTTATAAAGTTGATACAAAAAAATCGATTCAGATAAGTTAATCAAAAAAAAAAGTCTGAATCGAGACTGAATCGTTCTTCACAGTATCGTGATGCATCAAAGAATCAATTATTTTTCCCACCCCTATTGGTTACTGTACTCCAAAGGTTCTAACAGAGTCTTTTGTTTTGCATGTAAGCTTTTTGGTAAAGCTAGAGTTGCTGACACGCGCCTTGTGGTGGGGTATAAAAACTGGCAGTGTCTTTCAAAAATATTGAAGCACCATGAAACAAGTGGTTATCACATAAATGCTTATCTGATGTGAAAAGAATTGGCATCCCGCTTACGCCTAGGTAAACTATTGATAGCGAATTGCAGAGCAAAAAAGACCACAGAGCCTGTTGACTTGAGTGATCGACTGCATACTCTTCCTTGCAGAAAGAAACCTGCCACTGAGGGGGAAAAATGCAGTTAGGAAATCCTAGAAATGGAAATTTTCCGGGTATCCTTGATCTCATAGCACGGTATGATGTTACACTGGCAGAGCATCTTAGAAAGTCCGCCTCAAAAAAAAACACCGGATATCTGTCCTGGTGCACTCAAAATGATTTTTTTGATTCAATATCAGAGTGTGTTTTAGGTGTTTTTTTTGGGGGTGGGGGGGCTGCTATGTGTCTGCATACCCCCCAAAAAGTAGGCAGTTGCGCCCCTGCAGTCCGTAGTCGTGCGGTGTATGGGGCACGGAACTGCATAATTGGTTCAACCTGGGCTCCCGTCTCGTCCTTCCCGTGCTGCTCGCCACAGTATTTTTTTTAAAGTTGTTAAATAAAATAGCATCATTACACTGTTACATAAAATAACATAATAAACATAGACAATGGTTTTATAGCCATGATTTAAACGGCAGGCGAGCTGCTGGTTTCAGCATCCATAGCAACCATCATAGCAACCATGCTATCATATTTCTGTCGAGACCTGAAATATTCTTCATCGTAACTATCAAACCAAACATCCTTCTCATTCACCGAGCGAAGGTTAGGAAAGTAAAATGCCCATTTCTCGCTAAAAATGTTTACATAAACACTTTTAATGGCGTAACTATACAAAAATATATTTTACACCCAGAATAAAAAGTATTTCTGCCATTTTCACAGAAAAAGATCCTAAAAACTATCCAATAGGAAAGATGCTCACAGCGTCTATTAGAGACGTAGTCGGGTTAATACAGGAGTGAATGGGCTGCTGGAGCACCCGCTCTGAACGTCAAACATCGCCGGGGATGGCATTACATTGTAGTGAATTGAACCCCCTCGCCGCCTGCAGACGACGCCAAAAGGTACTTTTCCTGTCACCGACCAACGCTGAAGGGTACCTTTCCCGGCAGCGACCGACGCAAAAGTGCCTTTGCCAAAAGTCGGTATTTGACGTTCTCGGTGTGAGACTGTGTTGGTAAACCACAGGTTAAATATCCCAAAGGTTGTAAATAAGAAAATATGATTATGATTATTATTATTCTATATATTGGTTTAACTTTTAAAAGATGATTGTTATTGTCAAGCAAGTCATTAGACATACTGTTTATTTCTGATATTTTGTTTCCAGATTGCGACTGTACAGTGCAATTCCGTTGTGTCTTTGAAAGAAGTTCCTTTTAGTTGGCGATCAAATTCAGACAAATTGGCATTAAAACAATCAGGACCTCCAAGACCAAATAAGATTAAACAGGTTTCTTCAAAGGGGAGGAAGTCATACGCCCGAGGATAACCCTAACCCTAACCCTAACAAATTGGTACGAGAGAAAAAGCTGTCTAGCAGGCTGTGAAGAAGCTAACGCAGTGTTCTGCTCCCCCTGCCTCCTCTTCCACCCTGACGGCCGCACGGCAGACAGCACTGCGCGGGTATCGACTGGTGGGACACATTGAGATGGAATTTGCGGCTATTGGGAGGGCGAACATTGCCCCTCAACTGCAACAACTCCAAGTTTGTTTGACTGCACTTCCTTTGCATTGTTGTAAAGGTTATGAAAGCTCTTGATCCTACAATCTGAACAAATACCATGACGTTGTATTTTCAGCTGATTTTGTATTTCATTTGTGTATGAAAATACATTGTGCAATGTTGAGGAATGTAAAATGATTGTATTTCTATGTGCCACTTTGATAACTTATTTTACTTTTGTAAGCCAATACTTTCAAGGTCATTCATTAAATACTTGACTTAATATGCTGCCCCTGTCTTTAGGTTGTTGCCGGACATGTTTTCTTCTGTTTACCTAATTTCATCATACAACACTAGATGAATGTAAATAATTAACTGTGGCGCTACACCATATTTGTTTATGAAGTTGCAATCTAGTGGACACAAGAAGGATCTCTGTATGAGTTAATCATCTAACAACAAATTGATACTTTCTTGTTTAATGCACATATTGAATGGGTCACTTTATTCATTATCAGAAAAATAGCCCCACATGAGATTTTCTTCAGGAGCCGCCACTGGCTGAATATGCAATTGTGTGAACCCGCTAAGCCATTTCAATTCAAGATCCATTCCGAGGGGGTTATTCTGCCCTCAGGTGGTGTGAATTTGCATTCACAGCCCAGGGAGAGAATGCTTGCGGTTGTCCGTGGTGAATTTTAATACAATATATACTTTTTCAGTGTACAAAATGCATTGTGTGAAACGTGACAAAAAATCTATAGAAATTTATAAATATATTAATTGTAATTTTATCCTGTTGGCATAATAAACATAGGTTAAGTTTCTACTAGGTTTTATAGCAATGTCTAAGGCTAATTCAAATGTGTAACCATCTCTTTTAAACAATTGCAGTCTTCCGTCACAGTTCTCAGCTCAAGGCAAGGTAAGGAGCCGCCCTAAAGAAAGTCTTGCCTAGGGCCCCCTACTGCCTAGAGCCAACATTTATTAGTATTGACAAAGTGCATTATTAACAGTATTAAGAGCAGCATAAATAGTATGAACACTGAACACTTACAGTAACAGAACAGTATTATCAGTATATAAGTGGAAATCCTGAAGATTTATTTATTTCATAACATTCATAGTACTGCAAAAGCAATGGATTTCATAAGTGGGCCACAGTCTCAAGCAGCACTTTTGTGATACCTTATTCAGCGATAGATTGTCAAGATTGCCAACTCCAAGTTGTTATATCTAACACACTTACTGAACTACATCATGCATTGACCATGATAAGTCATCAGAGATTAAGGACACTGCGGGAGTGTGTTTGGATGTTCTATTTCATGTAGTCTACGCGTGAAAATTTCAACTATGCACCAATCAGCTGCATTAACAGTGTTAACAGTATTAAAGTATTTACTAATTAACAGTAATACAGTGCATTTTTATTATTGGTTGATTATGGTTTTGTTTAATATCTATCTAACTTTATCTTCTTCCTGTATGTTGGCTTAGCTCTATTAACACAAAGGTATGTCTGAGCTCATGCAAATTTTAAGTTCCTCATTCACGTCATACGTGGACAGATAGATTGAATAACATTTTACTCTTCAGGAACTTCATATCAAGTCCTTCACCTCTATCACGTAAGTCAACTTTAAGACTGATTGCTAGAACAAAGGAACATAATTCCTGTTTACATGTATTAATATATATTATTGAAGTTTAATTCAAGCAATACCAGCAAGAGCAATTGTTTTCCTATTTATATCTGTATCTAAACCTCTCTTCTGTACCGCTGGTACAAAAGTTAATGTCCTCTATAGTTTTAATGATGAGATTAAGAGATCTTTGTATTTCTGCTGATGAAGTTCTGGAGAGAACATGACTGGATCCTGGAGAATATATCTGCTCTGTGGTCTCCTGCAAGGTAAACATCTTAATCCTTCCTGTTGATACCCGGAGTGGGTACTATCTTAATACATATAGCACTGAGGTACTCTCTGTAGTACTCTTTCTTATACCTTTGATACTCTGATACTGTTTTTACCCTCTGTAGTAATACCTGTAGTTAATATCTGTAGTAGTTGCTCTGTTAATACCTTTATTACGCTCAGGAGTATTCACTGTAATCCTCTGTTAATACCTGTAGTATTCACTGTAATCCTCTGTTAATACCTGTAGTTCTCTCTGTGTTTATCTGTCAATACCGGTAGTACTCTGCTAATACTTTTTAATTACTCAGTGATTACTTAAACCTAAGATTTTAAACTTCAAATTTTGAAATGTACCATCCAAATCAAACATAATAAATGATAATAATAATAATAATAATAATAATAATAATAATAATAACAACTGATAACTTAGTAACTAATATTAATACTACTAATAATAGTAGGATATATTACCTTGTTTTGTCCAATGTTGCATTAAAATATTTTTTCAGAGTTTGTGCGTCATATGAGTTTTTGGATTTGTCAACATCTTGTTTTAAAGGTGCTGACTGCAACGCTGCAGTATATGAGGCCCTAATGCCAGATAGAGTGACGACACTCACTGGATCCTGTGTTACCGTTCCTTGTTCCTTCACCTTGGAGGATGGGAATGAAGAAAAGCTAAATGCTGGATGTAAACCATTTTGGTTAAAAGATGAAATAAATTCACCTATCAGTTCTACAATACTCAGGGGAAGCCTAACAGAGTACAACTGTACTACAACATTCAATAACGTACAGGACAATGGTTCATATAAGTTTAGAATGGAGTGTCCAGCTGAATATCAATTAACGTTTTCAAACTACCCAGTGACCATCCAGATCAAGGGTAAGTGCAATGTGTGTCTGTCTGAAACAAACATGTCTCACAAGTCGTATTGGTCTTACTGTGGTTCAAATGATGCTGAATGCTGGTAATGCTTGGGTCTCCATAGTAACCGCTCTAAATTGATTTGGTACCCAGGGGACCCTGAGGCACCTCGTTTGACAACCCCCAAGGAGCAGGTGGTGGAGGGGACTCTTGTGGAGCTGGGGTGCTCTGCTCCATCCTACTGTGACACCCACCCGCCCACTGTGACGTGGACCCCCGCCCTGGGGCTCAGCACCCAGCTCCAGCAGAACGATACCATGACCTCCACTCTGACCTTCAACGGCTCCCACCTCCACCATGGGAACAATGTCTCCTGCACTGCGGCCTACTTCATACCATCTGGCAACAAAACTGTGACGTCTACAAGATACCAACTCAGTATCTCATGTGAGTCATTGTTCTACCTTTTCAATGAAGAGTACATTTTATTATTTATTTTCTTTTTTAAATTGATCTTCTCTGTAAATATTCCTCGATATTTCCTTGATCTATGAAGAAAAAGCAGTGGGTTAATAAACAACAACTTTTAATTATTCTCCTGTTTTTAATTTAATTTACTCTATTTTATTGAATTCAGAACAGTTTTGATAAATTCACAACGTCTGACCAACACGACACCGGAGCTGAGCGCTCTGATTGGTGGGTTCTCTCTCAGATGCCCCCAGGAACACCTCTGCTTTCGGCAGCCCTTGTCTTCCAGCCAGCGAAGGAGGCTGCCTGAACCTGACCTGCACCAGTCATGCTAACCCTGCTGTCAGCGAGGTCACCTGGTACCGAATACACAGAGAACACATCCTTAAGATCGGGACTGAATCTTCTCTGTCCATCCAGCTGTTAAACACCAATAACTTGTTCTTCTGTGTAGTCAGGAATGACATTGGCATTGAAACATCTAATATCTACAAGATCGACATTCAAAGTAAGTTGATTCAAAACAGGAAACAACCCTGAGCTTGTTCCTAAAGGTTCCTTGATCTAAGACAGAGGACAAAGCAGCGTGTTGATCAATAATTCAAAGTAAGATTGACTCAAAACCATTGAGCAAATGTAAGGTTTTTTTATTCAAACCTGAATACATTTTTTATCTATTCATTTCAGTTTTTGTTCTGCTTTTCTGTTCACTCTGACAGCTTATTGTAAGGTCGACATTCAAAGATTAGAGATTAGATAGATTGATTAACCAGGAACCACCCTGAGTTTGGTGATGTAGTGATAACAATGTTTTTTGTTAAACAGGAAGTAAGATGACTTCTCCAAATTCTTCTTGTTGTCTTCCCACTTCCCTGTATTCAAAGCTCCTCCAAGAATCCTGCCCGCTTCAAACTGCAGCATAATTGCAGCCTGGGTGCAATGTTCCTGCGACAGCGTGGGCAGACCATCACCGTCTCTGGAGTGGTGGTTGGATGGGAAACTGGTGTTGGGTTCTGAAGACATGTCTTTTAGCCAGGTCAACCTGGAGAACGCCACGTTGAGGAGCTCCCTCACAATGAGGGCCCCTGCTGGTCTGACAGCCTTGACCTGCCACAGCTCCAACGCTGCCGGGAACACCAGCCAGACGCTTCCTGTCCTCCACCTGGATACACAGCCGAACCTGACAGGTCTGACCTCAGGTAGCTAAAGGGTCCCTATTGCAACACCAGCTGTGAGGCAGATCAGTCATTACAAGGTCTTTCAAAATATAGTCACTTCTGGACAATCCCATCACAAATAGGAGTGATGTAGAGTACAGATGATGTATGATAATAATTATAATAATAATATTTATTTATATAGCACTTTTCAAAGTTACAAAGTGCTTTGCAAGGTCATACAAACAAGGAAAATGACTAAAAGTAGAATTGGTGAAGTAATAATGACAAGCTAGATTATTTAGGAGATATTTGAAAGAAGACACATAGCTTAAGTTTGGAGACGCTGTATTGAGAGGGACAGAAATACGAGTTACAGTAGTCTAAGCAGGAAGAGGTGAGAGCGTTGATAAGAGTGTCTAGATTCTAACTGTCTATCTATTTTATAGATAATACGACGTTGCAGACACACAATTCAAAGACTGAAATTATCTTGTGGTTAAAGTTGTTAGCAAAGATGACATCAATACTTCTGCAATTGGGTATGATGCAACAGGATGCCATGAGGAGAAGTGCTCACTCACCTGCCCCTATGGAAATAGCTTCCCATTTTCTGAGTTTAGCGGAAGAAAGTTTTTAACTATATATATATATATACGTTTTTAACAATATTCTGTGTTGTATTTTGACCAGTTGTGTTGCGTTTTATTGTAGTCAAACAAGAAATTAGTCTGGCAGTAATCTGCATATATATATATATATAAAAAAAAGAAGTGACTTGTGCATCATAGATCATGGTACATGAAAATTAGGTAATAAACAAAATAAAGGATGGGTAGATCAACTCACCGGTCACCTCCCTGATGTACTGCACCAATTGGTAGGTTGGTAAGAAATTTCTTTTTGTGACTTTTTTAATGGCTTGTGACGTCTAATAATCACAAGGGATTTTTAAAATGCATTGTTGACAAATCCAATCTCAAAATCCTGATGCCGCCTTTTCACACAGAAAAACTGCCCTGGATAGCTGCTATTGCAGTGCTAGCTGCGGGTCTGCTGTTTGCAGCAGTGTGTGCTGTAAGGTACGTGGACTGCTAGCCGGTGATTGTATGAATGTCCATTTCTTCACTGATTTCTTTACTGATTATTCAATTATTGTCAATATTGAATTAGCATTCAGTTACACTGAGTTCATAATCTGAATTGAAACCACTTTCCCTGTCTGGTAGTGGGATCAATAAAGCTAACCACATGTCAATAAAAAATAGTCAGATTATTTTTCTCCTTCCTCTTCTTCTTCTTCCCTACTGTCAACATTCCAGAGCTTGGAAAATGGCCAACCAAACAAGACTCGGCAAGGATGCTCTACTCAACAAATCTCCACCCAATCAAGGGAACACCCAGGTAACCCTCCCCCTATTTTTACCCAGGTTACCCTATCTGAAAACAATCTGTAGCCGGCTGACCCTAACACTATCTTTACCAATTTAACCCTAACCTTATCTGTAAACAGCAGAGATGTGGACTCGAGTTACATGACTTGGACTCGAGTCAGACTCGAGTCATGATTTTGACTTCAGACTTGACTTGACAAAATTACGCATGACTTGCGGCTCGACTTGACTGCTATTGACTTGTGACTTGACTCAGACTTTGACTCTTTGACTTGTAATGATGTCTTGAATCAAAAACATTTATTGTTTTAGATATCTAACATATTTTCCGCCTGGAGGGCTAGACACCCAAGGCGCATTCACTTCCGTGAAGATGAAAAAAAAACAGCGAGCGAAGACAAATCTACACTTGTATCTTCAATAATATCCAAACGAAATTTCAATATCATTTATACTTTATTCAGAATAACAGTTTTAGTTTCATATTGGCAGCGCTTTAAGTTGGTCCCATTGAAGCCGTCTGGCCAGCCTCTGATTCTTAAGACATCGTAACTAAATCATTTTTCCGTTTACCTTCGTTCAATTGGCTTCGTTTCAGTTGGTCTCATTGATTTACGTTGACGCTGGTGTTGAGGACGTTCAGCAGTGTTGCCAGATTGGGCGGTTTTTACCATAGATATATATAGAACACTAGATGTCTTGTCCGCGCTCCTGGCCAATTAAGTCGAACGTCCGCACTGGCGGCCATCTTGCCAAAGTCAGCTGCTCACCCATAACATTGTGTTGGTAGTGGTACATGTACTTTTTAAATAACCATAACTTGCTAAATTTTCAACCCATTTTCAAACGGTTTGGTTTGTTATAAACGTCAGAGATGTAGTTATGAAACTGCATACTTATGAATAATTATGTTAGGTTCTATAAAAATAGAATAATGTTCTAAAATAGGTACAAGATTATAACCACGTTAAGTTATGGTTATTTAAAAAGTATATATACCACTACCAACACAATGTTATGGGTGAGCAGCTGATTGTTGCAAGATGGCCGCCAGTGCGGACGTTCTAGACGCCGACGTAAGACATCTAGTGTTCTATATCTATGGTTTTTACCTCCCTATTGGGCTACATTTTGAGCACGTTTAGGCAGTGTTGCCAGATTGGGCGGTTTTTCCCACCCTATTCGGCTACTTTTAACAACATACGATTTTGGCTAATGCGCATATCATTTGAAGACAGAAACAATGAACATATTATAACTGTATTGATAAGAAATGGGCTCTCAAGTCCCACGCATTCGGCGTGAGATACACGCAATTCAACCCATGCCCACGACGCTCACACGCCATGTGAGCGTCGTATTTCTCACGCAGAGAAATTACCAAGATAGCGCCCACCAATTTGCGCCGCTATTTAACAGTGGAACAGGTAGGAATCAAACAGGTTTCCCGTACGTAGGGTAAACAGACGTCCTCTTTTGCCCGGACATGCCCTCTTTTTGAGACACTTTAAAAAAAATGTGTCCGGGCGGAAATTCAAAATCGTCCGGGATTTTATTAAAGCCTCATACATGTTCACATTGAATTTGTTTCTCTGCGCCGTTCACCAACTAGTTGGGCTACGCCCTCCCCTACTCAGTTCTGTTCGCTTTGCATTGGTGGAAGTGAGTAGGGGGAGTGGTTAAGTAGAGCCTTCAGATTGGACGGTTTGACCTACTTAGTTACCGTCATGTTTTGTATTTATTTTTTTACCATTGATGTTTTATAGGGACAAATATTAACACATTTCTCCTACAGGGGATTGATAAAGTTCTATCTATTGAACAGAAAGAAACACTTGGTCATACTTTACACACTTTACCACAGCATTGCCCTACTGAATGCCACAGATATATTTAAAGAATTGGACTGAATGCCACATAAATATATAATTGTGGAAATTGCATTGAATGAAAGATACAATTTCGCACGTTGAGCACACAGTTGTGTGACTCGTTTATTTCGTTAGAGAAAACAGGAATCCAAAACGTGCTGCAAGTGAACATATCCCGCATCGGGCTCCGGCTCATGAGATGCTCGTAATCCTTAAAGGGACAGCGATCCCTGAAACACCGAGACAGTAAACGACATGCCTAACACAGTGTAAAGAACAACACGTAACAAAATACTGTAGGTGAATTATGTTACACTCACTACATAATTTTGTTTTTTGCACGTTTGCAACATTTAAAAGTTCAGGGAAAAGTATATGCCTCTACTGGTGTTGCTTAAGCCAATAGCCTTTTGAGGCAGTGTTGTTCCTGAATATTAGTGTTAAGCAGTGTTGGTAATAACGCCGTTTAAAAGAACGGCGTTACCCCGTTATTTTTTCAGTAACGGGGTAATCTAACTAATTACTATTTCCGTCGTTACAACGCCGTTACCGTTACTGTACGAAAAATGCAGTGCGTTACTATGAATTGATTGAATGAACTGCGTAATCCGAACGCACCCTGGCTCCAAACACAAACCGCTAGTGAGGAGACCGGGTGGGTTAACAACGAGATAATTATGATTGGCTAAGGCAGAGTCATGTTTCATGGTAGCCAATCGGAAAAAAGTGTTTTTACACACAAGCCAGGACACGCGCGCCACACACGCAACCAAGCAAATTGAAATTCAGGCCCCATCCACACTAACTCGGGTAAATGTTCGGAATGTTTTGCATCCACGTTCCACATTGAAATTATTTTGATAAACAGTTGTTGTCATGGTTACGTAACTCCGCCACGCCTCTCTGTTTAGATTACAGGCGCGCGGTCAGCTGATGTTTACAGTTGATCAGCTGTTTAATCATTTTTGACCCGGTCTTGTCCAGAAGTGAAGTCTTTCTGTTTTTTTACCATCACTTAAGAACATCAAGTACAGCGCTCGACTCCGGCGTTGGAGCAACGAATATGTTTGAGCCAATATGTTGAGTTGTTTCTGGAGATAAATTAGTACATTGTACAGAAATCATCATTTGCATTTTTTTGATGAGCGTCTCGGTCTCGAGCGCAAGCTTGTGGCAGTGTCATGGCAGTGTCATAGCAACCGAACGTCATCCTTTCTGAAAGCCTCCGTCTACCCTGTCCACACTACAATGCGAACCCAGTGTTTTCAAATTCATCCACCTCAGCGATCGTTTTCGAAAAGCATAGTTTTTAGTGTTTGGGAATTCTCGGGCTAAACGGATAAATATTAATACGTTTGTAGATTTACCCGGGTTAGTGTGGACGGGGCCTCAGTTGGAAGCATACCAGGGCCTTGAATGGGCAGTTCAACCATTTAACACATTAAGGCCAAGTGAAAACTGCTCAAAAAAATCCAAATTCTTTGACATATAGCAACTTTCTTTTTTTTTTACACTAACGCAAATAGTTACTTTCCCTGGTAATTAGTTACTTTTATTATAAAGTAATTCAGTTACTAACTCAGTTACTTTTTGGAACAAGTAGTGAGTAACTATAACTAATTTCTTTTTTAAAGTAACGTTCCCAACACTGGTGTTAAGGGCCAATAATGCTTACTATCATACATTAGTCACCATGTCTGTGGACACATTTGTATGCAGTCACATGTTAATATACCCCCCCCCCCCCCCCCCCAGTTCAAAACTTGAGAGCCCTGTGACACTGTGCATTAGAGTGATATGTTGAAATTATGATTAATAGTCTAATAATGACATTATTAAGAAAAATACATGATGACTTGTTCAAGACTTGAAAAAGTTTGCGACTTGAACTTGGACTCAACTTGGCTTTGGTGTGACTTTGACTTGGACTCGACTTGCCTTTCCCTGTCTTGACTTGGGACTCGACTCGGACTTGACTGCTAAGATTTGGGACTTACTTGGGACTTGCCAAACAGTGACTTTGTCCCATCTCTGGTAAACAGGTTACCCTAACCCTATCTTTCCCAAGGTAACCCTAACCTTATCTGTAAACAGGTTGCCCTAACCCTATGTTTACCAAGGTCACCCTAATCTTATCTGTAAACAGGTTACCCTAACCCTATGATTACCAAGGTAACCCTAACCTTATGTGTAAATGGGTTACCCTAACCCGACCCTATGCTTATCCAGGTAACCCTAACCCTATCTCTGTCCCAAGGCCACCCTAAACTTAACCGGTTTTACCCAGAAAACCAGGGTTCGAGTTACGTGGGAGCCATTAGGAGTTGAGCTCCTATAAGTCTGAGCTCCAATGAAATAAATAATATGTCAAAATGTGTGTGTGTGCGTGTGTGTGTGTGTGTGTGTGTGTGAGAGAGAGAGAAAATTGAGAGATCCCTGAGTTTCTGGTGACATCCCAATCAGTAAATCCATATATATATATATATCTCACTCAGGTGTTCTTCAAAAGTGAGGAGGACGTCTATGCTAACATTGATAAACGGATGAACACGGTTGGACCGAGAGAGAAGCCTGTTGGAGCACGAGAAAAGGATGCTGGACTGGAAGAAGGGGCTGTTGGACTGGGAGAAGGGGCTGTTGGACTGGGAGAAGGGGCTTTTGGACCAAGGGAGGAGACTGTAACAGCAACAGGTTCCTTAGCCTTGACCCAACGGGATTCAGAGGAAGCAGCAGCCCCAGCCCCAGACAGGCAGGTGGCGGACTGCGATGTGGTGTACACAACAGTGAACTGGAAGAAGTCCTAGAAAAAAGCTCCTGGGGCAGAGACCCCCTGGGGCCCAGGGCCCCTGAGGCCCCTACAGTTCCTCTCGGGTGGATGAAGGATGAGCTAAGGGCTAGAGGGATGACTTAAGGGCTGCAGGGATGAGTTAAGGGCTGCAGGGAGGAATAAAGGGCTACAGGGATGACTTAAGGCTAGAGGGATTAGCAAACGGCTATAAGGATTAGCTAAGGGCTAAAAGGATGAGTAAGGGGCTAGACCAGGGGCCGTATTCACGAAGAATCTTAGCAGAATCTTTCGTCTCCCCACAACGAGACTAAATGTTTTGGAGACAATGGAGGACTGCGAATTGATAAAGAGATATAGGCGTGAGGGTATCAAACTTGTTTTGAATTAGTGAATAACACCTTGATATTTAGCAACAGGGAAAGTGCAACTTTGCAATGCCGACGATTTAGGAATATCGCTGTTAAGGGAAATGTATAAATATATCCTCAGTTGTTATATGTATATATATATATATATATATATATATATATATATATATATATATATATATATATATATATATATATACATACAGCGCCTTGCAAAAGTATTCACCCCCCTTGGCTTTTTACCTATTTTGTTACATGACAGCCTTTAGTTCAATATTTTTTTAATATGAATTTTATGTGATGGATCAGAAGACAATAGTCTAAGTTGGTGAAGTGAAATGAGAAAAATATATACATAAAACTATTTTTTAGAAATAAAAAACTGAAATTTGGCATGTGCATATGTATTCACGCCCTTTGTTATGAAGCCCATAAAAAGCTCTGGTGCAACCAATTACCTTCAGAAGTCACATAATTAGTAAAATGATGTCTACCTGTGTGCAATCTAAGTGTCACATCTGTCAGTACATATACACACATTTTTTGAAAGGCCCCAGAGGCTGCAACACCTAAACAAGAGGCACCACTAACCAAACACTGCCATGAAGACCAAGGAACTCTCCAAACAAGTCAGGGACAATGTTGTTGAGAAGTACAAGTCAGGGTTAGGTTATAAAAAAATATCCAAATCTTTGATGATCCCCAGGAGCACCATCAAATCTATCATAACCAAATGGAAAGAACATGGCACAACAGCAAACCTGCCAAGAGACGGCCGCCCACCAAAACTCACGGACAGGGCAAGGAAGGCATTAATAAGAGAGGCAGCACAGAGACCTAAGGTAACCCTGGAGGAGCTGCAGAGTTCCACAGCAGAGACTGGAGTATCTGTACATAGGACGACAATAAGCCGTACGCTCCATAGAGTTGGGCTTTATGGCAGAGTGGCCAGAAGAAAGCCATTACTTTCAGCAAAAAACAAAATGGCACGTTTTGAGTTTGCGAAAAGGCATGTGGGAGACTCCCAAAATGTATGGAGGAAGGTGCTCTGGTCTGATGAGACTAAAATTGAACTTTTTGGCCATCAAAGAAAAAGCTATGTCTGGCGTAAACCCAACACATCGCATCACCCAAAGAACACCATCCCCACAGTGAAACATGGTGGTGGCAGCATCATGCTGTGGGGATGTTTTTCAGCAGCCGGGACTGGGAAACTGGTCAGAGTTGAGGGAAAGATGGATGGTGCTAAATACAGGGATGTTCTTGAGCAAAATCTGTACCACTCTGTGCATGATTTGAGGCTAGGACGGAGGTTCACCTTCCAGCAGGACAATGAC
Source organism: Pollachius pollachius (assembly GCF_949987615.1). Classification (NCBI taxonomy): domain Eukaryota; kingdom Metazoa; phylum Chordata; class Actinopteri; order Gadiformes; family Gadidae; genus Pollachius; species Pollachius pollachius. Next base: position 43,738,547 of record NC_136934.1, on the reverse strand, counting down.
CGCAAACACACTGCAAAAGCAACACTTGAGTGGTTTAAGGGGAAACATGTAAATGTGTTGGAATGGCCTAGTCAAAGCCCAGACCTCAATCTAATAGAAAATCTGTGGTCAGACTTAAAGATTGCTGTTCACAAGCGCAAACCATCCAACTTGAAGGAGCTGGAGCAGTTTTGAAAGGAGGAATGGGCAAAAATCCCAGTGGTAAGATGTGGCAAGCTCATAGAGACTTATCCAAAGCGACTTGGAGCTGTGATCGCCGCAAAAGGTGGCTCTACAAAGTATTGACTTTAGGGGGGGTGAATAGTTATGCACATTGACTTTTTCTGTTATTTTGTCCTATTTGTTGTTTGCTTCACAATAAAAAAAACAAAAACATCTTCAAAGTTGTAGGCATGTTCTGTAAATTAAATTATGCAAATCCTCAAACAATCCATGTTAATTCCAGGTTGTGAGGCAACAAAACACGAAAAATGCCAAGGGGGGTGAATACTTTTGCAAGGCACTGTATATATATTGTGATTATTCTTTACCCAAGTCCACAAGTCACATCAAGCACATTTTCAGGATATTTAATGCAGTTCTAAGAGAGCTTGACTGAGCTTAACATGTATAAATGGTATTGAGAAAATAAACCATGCAAAAGAGCTAAAGAGTTCATTGTCTCCGTCCCAACTATCTCTCTGAGTGCAGCGTATGAGGAAGCTGCCATCCTTAACGTCACCAATCGCAACCATCAGTGATGGTTAAAACACAAGGGGGCTGTAAAGCTCAGATCGAGCGGTGACACTTTGTCGCTGGCGTGGTGGAGTATAAGTAGAACGAATAGTATTCACTTCAGCCTTACGGCATATTCACCGTTCAGAAGAGCACACAGAATACACGATTGCCTGCCGCTCATTAATTCAACAACATCGCTCTAGCTTGACTTAACGCACTCAACTGCTAGAGCGTAGTGACATCATCACGTTACCATATAACATGTAACACATTGTCAACAGGATAATACGATAAGCCTACTACCACAGTACATAGTTATGTTGCAATTATATATTAACACTTGCAAAGTTGGCAATGTTACAAATGTACCTTTAATGATATATTGTATTAAGTTTATAATCAGCTAAGTAGCAATTGGTCCTGGGACCAGTCGGGCTTTCGCTTGTGTTTTATGTCTTGTTCTTCGCTTTCATTCAACATGATAGGAGGACTTGAACGGCGGTATGGGCTGATATTTAAAGTGTTTAAGTACTGGAAATATGCTCATTGGAAAATAGTTTGCAGGGTGCTTTTATATACCTCCTTAATATAATGCAATTCAGGTATTTTTATTGTTTGCTTTCTCTCGTTCTTTAACGTGCATACGTCATTATCGTGGTCTGCACAAACGTGTCATCATGCATGTATTCTGCTAACTGCACTTTCCATAACTATTTGATAGGACTTCATTGTAGCCTATGTTGCGGGATGTTGCGAATGAGTTCCACCAAGACCGCCTGCACTCAACAACCAGTCACCGTACTGACCGCTTCTAAACTCGTGCCCCAGAATCGACGTAAGGAGGCGTCACTTTTAGTTCACTCTTAGGGATTTATCCCTAGTGTCAGAGTATTAGAGTGTTTACGGTACTCTGCTTTACGGCTGTCGTAACGTAGCTGGTGATGTTTACTCTAGTGGGTGTTACGGCAGTGGGAGGGGGCTTTTCACGTGAGTCTTGACATGTATGCTGTGGACATGAACCCGAGAGCTCCTGGATAAAGTCAGAAGTAACAACTTACCTGTGTCTGGACATTCCGTGTTTTATTACATGGTGTCAGAAGTGGCCGGTGGTTTTGCAAATAGTGTAAATCATGGCGAAGTTCAACCCACCGGAGAGTTTTAGCTTTGATAAACCGACGGAGTGGACCGACTGGAAAAGGCGGTTCGAGAGATATCGGACGGCTACGGAGCTCAACAAGAAGTCGGGTGAAATACAAGTGTGTTCCCTGGTGTACGCAATGGGGAGTGAAGCGGAAAATATTTTCGGGTCGTTTACTTTTACTGACCCAGGACACCAGAATAATTACAATATAGTGATGGAGAAGTTCGACGAGTACTTTTTCCCGCGGCGGAATGTGATCCATGAGCGTGCTGTTTTCCACCAGCGCGTGCAGCGGCCTGGCGAGCCGGCAGAGACTTTCATCAGGGCTCTCTATGATTTATCAGAACACTGCGAGTTCGGGGGGGGTAGAGATGAAAATATTCGGGACCGAATCGTGGTGGGGGTTCAAGATAAAGAGCAGTCTCGTAAATTGCAGCTCATGGCGGATCTTACACTGGCGCAGACTATACAGTCTGTTCGCCAGTCAGAGACAGTGAACATGCAGATCAGCGCGCAGGCAGCAGAGGCCATGGCAGCCACGGCATCCGTACAAGAGGTGCGGGGCGCGCGGAAAACGAATATAAAATGGCAGCGCAACGCCGAGAGAGCGGGAAAGACAGAGCGCGGGAGGAAGTGCAGCCGGTGTGGGAAAACGGAACACAAGGATCCAGAGAGATGCCCCGCTCGCAATTCAGCTTGCAACAAATGCGGCAGGAACGGACATTGGCGGAGCCAGTGCAAAACCAAAGCGGTGAGGGAAGTAACAGAGGCAGATGAGCAGAGTGAATACTTCCTGGGATCAGTGAATGCGAACGCGAGTGATGAGTGGGCAGTGCAACTTCTGCTTGGTGCAACTCCTGTTAAGTTTAAGATCGATACTGGGGCTGATGCTAGTGTAATGTGTGAAGAGACTTTCAATATGCTCATTCCAGAGAGAGAACTGAAGCAGACTAGTGTATCTTTGACCAGCCCAGGGGGTCAATTAGACTGTAAAGGACAATTTCAAGTTAACACCACATACAAGAAGAACTCATACTCATTCCCAGTGTATGTTATTAGAGGAAAGTCTGTCAACAACTTACTCAGTAGATCCACTGCAGCTGAGATGGGCCTCGTGAAACGGATCGAGGAGGTCCATGGTGCCTTTGGAGAGCATGGCACGCTCAAGACGGAGCCTGTGAGGATACAGCTCAAGGACAACGCCACCCCGTACGCGGTGCAGACTGCGCGCAGGGTCCCAATACCGCTGACGTCCAAGGTCAGGGAGGAGCTGCGCCGCATGGAGGAGTACGGCATCATAGAGGAGGTAACCCAGCCAACCGATTGGTGCGCCCCCATGGTGCCCGTGCTCAAAAAGAACGGAAAGGTTCGTATATGTGTGGATCTTAAGAAACTAAATGAACAGGTAAAGAGAGAGAGATTCATCTTACCTACACCAGAGGAGATTACAGCGGAGCTGTGTGGAGCAACGGTGTTCTCCAGCCTTGATGCAGCCTCTGGGTTCTTCCAGATTCCTCTGCACAGTGAGAGTAGCCTACTCACCACATTCATTACGCCATTTGGCAGGTACTGTTTCCGGCGCTTACCATTCGGGATAACGAGCGCCCCAGAAATTTTCCAAAGGAAAATGTTGGAGACACTTCAAGGCCTGCAGGGCGTCTCAGTTTACATGGATGACATTGTTGTGTATGGAAAGGACATGGAAGAGCACGACCTCCATCTCCAGAAGGTCCTGGAGAGAGTCAAGTCTGCTGGGCTCAAGCTCAATAAGGAAAAGTGTAAGCTCAGACAAGAACAGCTCATCTTCCTGGGCCAGGTGGTCGATGCCACAGGCGTGCGGCCGGATCCAGCAAAGGTGCGAGCAATCCGGGAGCTCGCTGCACCAGAGAACGTCCACGAGCTCAAACGTATCCTGGGCATGGTGAACTATCTCGGTAAATATGTGCCGAACCTGTCCACAGTGGGCCAGCCACTGTACGAGCTGCTCCGGTCCAAGACAGCTTGGACCTGGGGTCCCGCACAACACACAGCTTTTGAGAAGCTAAAAGAGCTACTGATGACATCGCCAGTATTAGTGTTTTATGACGTCAACAGACCCACCGCTGTCTCAGCTGATGCAAGCAGCTATGGGCTCGGTGGCGTGCTGTTGCAGCTCCATGGACAAAACTGGAAACCAGTCGCATACTGCTCAAGGAGGCTGACAGACGCAGAGACCAGATACGCGCAGATTGAGAAAGAGTGCCTGGCGAGTGTCTGGGCCTGTGAACGGTTTGAAAAATACCTCTACGGCCTGGAGAGTTTTGAACTTGTGACAGACCACAAGCCCCTGGTCCCACTAATGAACAGTAAAGACTTAGACAACGTTCCATTAAGGTGCCAGAGACTTCTTATGCGGCTCATGCGCTTTAAGCCAGTGGCTGCGTATGCGCCGGGGAAGACCCTTGTTGTGGCATACACACTGTCACGGAGCCCTCTGAGCAACGCGGAGGACGGGAGAGACACACACTCTGAGGTTGAGTGCTACATTGCAGCAGTCATGGACAGCGTGCCAGCTACCCCACAGAAGATGAACAACATCAGAGCAGCTACTGCAGCTGATGAGAAGCTGCAGACAGTGATCAGGTACATTGGGTCCGGCTGGCCAGAACACGCATGCCAAGTACCAAGTAACATACGTGAGTACTTCTCTATGAGAGATGAACTTTCAGAGTATGGCGGGATGGTCGTGAGAGGTAGCCGCATCGTGATACCAGGGGCACTGAGGGCAGACATCCTTGAGAGAATCCACGACGGACATCAAGGGCTCTCAAAGTGTCGGGACAGGGCAAACGCCGCTGTCTGGTGGCCCGGCATCTCCTCACAACTGAAACACAAGGTGTTGTCATGTCAGTCCTGCTGTGAGTTGAGAAGAGCACAGCAGAAGGAGCCGTTGATCTCTACCCCGCTCCCCGACAGACCATGGCAGCGCATAGCTCTGGACCTATGTGAACATAATAAACAGAACTACTTAATCATCTCAGACTACTACTCGAGATACATCGAGATATTGCACATGAAAACAACAACAAGTGCTCATGTCTCTCTGAAGCTGAAAGCTATATGCGCCCGCTACGGCATTCCAGATGTGGTCGTCAGCGACAACGGGCCGCAGTTCACAAGCACAGAGTTTCGAGACCTCGCCCGTGAGCTTGACTTTGAACACGTCACCTCAAGCCCACACAACGCACAAGGCAACGGTCACGCAGAGAGGGCGGTGCAGACCGCAAAGCGAATATTGAAACAGAACGACCCTCTCATCGCACTCATGTGCTACAGGTCAACACCATGCAGCACAACTGGAGCCAGCCCAGCTGAACTACTAATGGGCCGGAAGATTCGAACGACACTGCCTACCCTCGAGAGAAACCTGCAGCCCTCATGGCGCGACGGGCAGCGCATCAGGCAGAAGGACGAGGCAGAGAAGAAGAAGCAAGCCTTCTACTACAACAGACGCCATGGGGCCAGACCCCTACCCCCACTTCAGCCTGGTGGTAACGTCCTCACCAAGCTGGACCACCAGAAATCCTGGACAGCTCCTGCAGTTGTGACCGCTGAGAGTGTCACGCCACGCTCTTACATCATCCAGACGCAACAGGGGGCAAGACTCAGGCGCAACCGGCGCCACCTGCAGGAGATGCCTGCTCCACAGCCGCCTGGAGGCAAAGTACCTGTCTTACCTGTTTGCACGGACAATCCGGACATCAATCGACAGCAGGGGGACTCCAGTGTCAGCATGCATGCTGGTGCTGAAAATCTGTCACAGACCAGGTCTGGACGGATCTCTAAGCCAGTCATCAGACTGGACTTGTGAGTTAACATGTCCTCGCACTCATGGCCTTTGGGGGGGAAGAAGGGAAAAGAGTTCCAGGCGTGGTAACCTTTAAACCACATAAAAGAGTTCCAGGTGGTAAAGCCACATAAAAAGAAAAAGAGTTCCATAGAATGTTATAAACTGATGTGTCTTAATATCAAAAGAGTTCAGTAATGCAAACTGTTATCTTATAGTGAAAAGTAATTTAATAATCGTTTGATAATCTAAAGCTTTATTGAATATAAGTACTACAGAAGACAGACCAAGGGTTGAATGTCGTTTATTGATATTTAATGAAGAATGACATTGTTTACATTTCACACGATGTTTAATGTGGTCCTGCTTATTGCTACAGAATAGCATTGTTCTTTACAGAATGTTTATCTGTTTACTTTATTGAGGAAAGTAGAACTAAAAAGGGGAGATGTCAGAGTATTAGAGTGTTTACGGTACTCTGCTTTACGGCTGTCGTAACGTAGCTGGTGATGTTTACTCTAGTGGGTGTTACGGCAGTGGGAGGGGGCTTTTCACGTGAGTCTTGACATGTATGCTGTGGACATGAACCCGAGAGCTCCTGGATAAAGTCAGAAGTAACAACTTACCTGTGTCTGGACATTCCGTGTTTTATTACACCTAGTATGAGTAGGTCTCAGCGGCTTTTGTGAATCACTTTTAAGAGAAAACTCCTCCGTAAAAACTTTGAGAGCAAGTTAGGAGCACTCCTAGCGGTAAGATAAAAAGCTTTGTGAATATTGCCCCATATATATCGAGTAAACCAGAGGTTAAAATTCCCACAGGTTGTGAGTAGGTTTTCATTCAATTTTTTTTAATATGATTATGATTATTATTATTCTATAGATTGGTTTAACTTTTAAAATATGATTATTATTGACAAGCAAGTCATTAGTCATAATGTTTATTTAAGATATTTTGATTACTTTAGCAGTGGCGGCTCGTCCATAGAGGGCGCTGGGGCGCCGACCTGCCTGTCTGTTTTTATTTTTAATATAATAATAATCGTTCTAGTTTTGAAAAATAATCTGTGCTAATTACATGCTAATAATGATTTTACTTAAGAAACAGTTTTGCGCTCTCCAGAATGATATTTGCATTCAGTTTCACGTTCAACGCTTATCATTTTGGTGTAGTAGCCAATAGGCTGTCTTCCCAGGGCTCCAGTTCGCTCAGCCCTACCTCACTGGAATTTAAACCAATGGTTAATGGTTAAGCCCTGGTTGCTATGCAAAAAAGAACATATTTGGCCAATCAGTGTTGTCTAATTTTATGATTTGGGGCTCTGAAAATGTCGCCCTTATGGTGTGTTTCTGAATTCTCGGACGCCAGCCTTCCAAGTTGCACTTTTGACGTCATTTCCGTTCTCGGAGACTTTATAGCGTTCCCGTGCGACTTTGTGATTGTGTCATAAAATTGGCTTGTCGTTGTTTATTGTGAGCTACATTAGCCTCTTTAGCAAACCAGCTCGAAAACAAACAAAACAACTTTACATTGTATTGCACGCACAGCAAGAACGTGCAATGCATACATTGGTGACCGGAATAAAGTAGCAATGTAATCAAGTGTGTAAGAGCACTTAAAATCAACATTAAAATGACCAACGTGGTACAAATATAAAGAAAATAAATCTCTTCACGGGCACAGCCATTTTATTGAGAGCATCATCACTGCTCTCGGTCTACTCTCAGAATTCCGAGAGATGAAGGCAAAAAGGGGGTGTGCCTCCGTGAAGTGCCGCAAGAAAGCTGGGAGATTTTCCGACTTCTGACTCGGAAGGCTGGCTTCGGAGGATTCAGGACCACATCATTAGTATGGGTTCTCTATGGGTTCCAGGAGGGCTTGCCCCAACACGCTTGCGTCATACGTAACTAAGCAAAGAGAGGGAGGGGGCATGTTCAATCAAGTCACGTTCTACTTTCCAGATCGCGACTGTACGGTGCAATTCCGTTGTGTCTTTGAAAGAAGTTCCTTTTAGTCGACGATCAAATTCAGACAAATTGGCATTAAAAAAATCTGGACCTCCAAGACCAAACAAGATTAAACAGGTTTCTGCAAAGAGGAGGATGTCATGCACCCGAGGATAACCCTAACCCTAACAAATTGGTACAAGTGAAAAAGCTGTCTAGTAGCCCTAGAAGCTAACGCAGTGTTCTGCTCCCCCTGCCTCCTCTTCCACCCTGACGGCCACACGGCAGACAGCACTGCGCGGGTATTGTAGTGATATGTGAATGTATGGGCCATTGTAGTGCCATACCTGTGATGTCATATTCACGTGTCAGGAAATAAACCGGCAGTTCTTTGCAAAGAAATATATAGGAGGTGACTGGACGAGAGATGGAAGAGGGAAGTGAACAAGGGGGAAGTGAGTTAGGAGAGATGGACGTAGGTGGTGGAGGGAGTTTTGAATATAGCGAGTGGGATGTAGTGGGGAAAAATACATGTAAGAAGAGCAGGAATGATAAATCGGATGATAGTGACAATGATAGTGGCAGGAGAATAAACGTTGTGGAAGGAAGGAGAGAAGTTTAAGGTGGTTGTTAAACTTGGTCAAGAGGGAGCTTCGTTCGCCGCATGGAACCCAATAAGGTTGACTAAGTCCATCTGTAAAGAACTTGGGGAGGTAAGGAGTGCTAAAATATTGAGAAATGGTACAATGTTAATTGTTTGTACGGATGGTGAACAACAGACACGAGCAGTCCAGATGAGTAAAGTTGATGGCAATAAAGTGCAATGTTCTCTGATGAGTAACAGAAGGTTGGTCCGTGGAGTTGTGACAGGGATTCCGGTAAAAGTATCGACTGATGAATTGAAAGAAAATGTAAAAAATGTAAAAATAAGTGAGGTCAAACGTCTAAGAACCTGGCAGAACTGGACCTTCCTTCTGGAACAGTCCTAATACAGTATGTGGACGACCTCCTCTTAGCAGCTGAGACAAAAGAAGCTTGTCTACAGGCTACCGAGGCCCTATCGCAGACAATTGCTACAAGCTCAAAAAAGCCAAACTACAACTGGTGAAAGAAGAGATTACTTTCTTGGGGAAAGTAATAGGAGGGAATAGAAGAGAGATCAGCGAAGGACACAAAAGAGTGATCAGAAATTACCCAAAGCCAATCATGGTCCAACAAATGCTAGCATTCCTGGGACTGACAGGATATAGCCGGACCTACATCCCTGACTACACCGGTGAGACAACCATATTGCAACAGCTAATCACCAAATCAGGACACAGGAATCGGAAAGCCCCCTTGGAATGGACCCCTGAGGCGGAAGAGGCATTCACCAGGCTAAAGCAAAGCATGTTTAGTGCCGCAGCCCTGGCCTCCCCAGACTACAAAGAAGCCTTTCACCTGGATGTGTCAGTAAGAGACTGTGTGGTCAACGGAATCTTGTGGCAGAAACACCAAGGAGAACGAAAAGTCCTGGCCTACCACAGCTCCTCTCTGGAACCACCAGAAAAAGGACTCCCTGAGTGTGAAAAAGCTATATGCGCTATCGCCAAAAGCCTGGACAAGACGGTCTACATAGTAATGACACACCCAGTGGTGGTCCATGCTGTCCATGGGGTGAAAGCATACCTGGATAGTTCAGACTGCACAATCACCACAGCCACCAGGAACGCGAAACTCCAGAGAATATTGGGGAATCCCATGGTCACCTTCACCACCCAGGGGGTCAACATGACAGACACCATGCCCGGCCCCAACGATGGAGAACCCCACGTATGCGCAGAGGAAATAAAGAAGGCAGTGAAGATCCGACCGGGACTGAGGGCAGAACCCCTTGATCTGGTGGACGTGACCTTGTACACCGACGGATGCTGCTACAGAGCCGCCAATGGAGAAAATCTGGCCTCTTGGGCTGTAGTGGAACAAACCAAGCAAGGAGTATGCAGCACTATGGCTAGTGGCATATTAGAACAGCCCGCTTCAGCACAAAGAGCACTGTATGCTATGTGTGAAGGGCTAAGGACCCTATCCCAGTAGAACATCTGAGGGAAGGAGGATACACCCCGGTGGTATATCTGATGATGGTCAACGAGGAAACAACCCTGGACCCAGATGAAGAGATGGTCAAAGAGATGCAACGAGGAGCAGGACATTATGAGAAATCGCAATGGCGAGGAAAAGTGGCCAGGGAGAGCCCGGATGGAATATATTACTCCTCCACTGGAAAGCCGGTTGTCTCCTCCAAGGCCCTGCTGTGCCTCCTAAGAAAAGAACATGGATTGGCACACGAAGGAAAGGCCAAGACCCCAGGAAAGTATCGAAAGATACTGGTGGCATCCAGAGCTCAAAGCTGTGTGCGACCAGTACGTCCAGGACTGTCAGACGTGCCAAGCCTGTAACCAAAGACGGAGGTTCAAGATAACCCAAGGACATTTCTCCGTGCCCCAGCTCCCATTTCAAGAAATCAACATAGATTACACAGATATGGGACAAGAGAACATGGCAGACGGAAAACGGTTTATGCTAGTAGCCGTCGACAGGTTCTCTAGATGGGAAGAAGCCATCCCAGCTAAAAGGGAAGATGGGGCCACAGTGATCAAATGGTTAATACAGGAATTGATTCTCCGATGGGGATATCCCAAGCTAATCTGCTCAGACAATGGTAGCCACTTCGCCAACGCCCACCTTCAGGAGGTGGAAACATACCTAGGACTAAAACACCTGTTCGGCTCAGTATATCACCCCCAATCACAAGGCCTGCTAGAGCGAGCAAACCAGACGAATAAGAATCAGGTGACCAAGATACTTAGAAGCGACCGACAGAAGAAACCTAGGGACAGCGCAGAGGAGGTGGAAACCAGAACCTGAGGTCACATTCAGGTGAACCAGTTGACAGGGAAAGTTAGAGAAAGGACAGTAGGAAAAAAGATGACATGGGTGACAGCTCTTCCATTAGCATTAATGGCCATACGATCCTCCCCCTCAAGCACCACCCTTCTCAGCCCCCATGAACTAGTCACAGGATGTCCCATGCAGGGACCATACAGCCCACCTTCAAAAGGACCCCCATCAGACAGGTTTGATGAAGTAATGCAAGAGTACCTACAGGCGCTTACCCAAGCTTCTTTAAGGTTGTTCTCCCAGATCACTGACCAAGGGACCAAGGGGACCAAGTCAGAGGCAGAGGACCCTTCTCCACCAGTGGTGACACCTGGTGAGTGGATCTGGGTGAAAAAGCACCACCGAAAGAACCTAGAGGATCGGTGGGAGGGGCCATACAAGGTAATCTTGGCGACACCCTTTTCTGTTTCTGTAGAGGACCGACGTGGAGCTCAGTGGCACCACCTCAGCCGGTGCCGCAAAGAAGATACCCCCGGTAGATCATGGACAGAGACTTTGGCTGACCTAGCTGCACTCTAAGCCAAGGACAAACACGCCCCACCCCAAGACGATGGGCCGGAGTATGCACCTAGGGAGGTACCTGGTAGGACTCCTACTGGTGGTCCTGCTCCAGGAGGCAACGGGAGATAGCCCCGTCGTAGGCAAGGGCACCCTCAGGTTCCCACCGCACAAGACTACAATACCAGGATGTATCTTGCTGAAGTATTGCCATGGGGTAGCAAGTGTCTTTGAGCTGGATTTTTCTGTGATACTACCCTGTGGACCATGGACAGACACGGTCTACTTGGCAGAAAAGTACATGTGTGTAGGAACCGGACAAGGTGAAGACTTCCAAGGAAGGTATGCCTGCCGGGCGTGGTCACAGGCGTCATGTTTTACCCACCCTGGGTACAAGGAGGGATATTACCCTCTGACGTCCAGCTACCAGGCACTCCAAAAGGGAATCTCCCTGACCAGAAGGACGTATGGGTATAAGGAAAGCTGGACCAGTGGTGGTCTAGCAGTCAAGGGAGAGACGATGTTCATAAGGGTAAAGGCAGAGTTAATCGTGCCAGAGAATAGGTCACGAAAGACAGACAGAGGCCTGGTCTTTCTAGTGCTAAGGGTGTATTTGGAGGGAGATGACCCAATGATAGTGATCCTTCTATCGGGATATGCATGCGGGCCCACTAAATTGGTACCTAAAGGGATGCATGGGTTCTTGGAAGCGCCACCTCTCTCACCCACCCCGGTATCGTACCCAGACGAGGTGTCCTACGAGGAACCCTGGGAGGTAGAGACGGGTGGGCTTAGTAAGAATATGTGGGTAAAATGGATGAACTACACGGCTCGGGCTCAGGGCAAAACCAACTGCATTATCTGCACCGCAGGGCGACCAACCTTGACCACAGCCCCCGCTAGGATCACCCTTCATAATTCACCACAAGGCATTGCATGTCTATTGGAGCGGTTCGTAGACGGCCACATCCCAGGGTGCTCGATTACAGTAAAATCCCGATTACATATCATGTATCCCCAGACCCCAATTAGGGCCATACCCCCCAGATTCGAGGTTAATCTAACCCCAGACTATCACTGTATCACGGGGAGGGGAACAGGGAGGAAGGTAGGATCTCTTCCCCCTGGGGCATGTAATACCACTAGGGAAATAGAATAGTTGTCCAATATGACCCATGCCCGTAGTGATATATGGTGGCTCTGTGGAGGACAAGTCCTCAAGGGGGTTCTTCCCATAAAATTCTCAGGTATATGCGCCATAATACAATTGATAATGCCCATCTACATTTTACCCGACAGCAAGACTGTGATGGATCACAAATTATCGAAGGATGGTGATACCCCGGATTTGACCCGTCGGTAACGGGCGTATGCCCGAGTCCCGGGTAGTTTTGATTAAAAAAAAAAATTTGATTCAATAGGAGTACCCAGAGGGGTCCCTAACGAACATAAGGCCCGCAATTAGATAGCGGCAGGATTTGAATCGGTTCTGTTTTGGTTGTCCACCCTTAATAAAAATGTTGATGGGATAAATTACATATACTATAATCAGCAACGGTTTGTTAATTTTACAGAGGAGGCAGTCAAAGGACTGTCCGAACAATTAGATGCCACTTCCAGGATGACATATCAGAATGGGCTAGCCTTAGATATGTTATTGGCAGAACGAGGAGGGGTGTGCGGGATGATAGGGACAACATGTTGTACTTTTATCCCCAATAACACAGCTCCGGATGGGTCAGTGACCAAGGCACTGGCAGGATTACAATCCCTCAGGTTAGAATTGGCAGAGAACTCTGGCATTAATGACCCTTTCACAGGATGGATGGAGAACATGTAGGTAGGTGGAAGGGCATGATCCAGTCAGTGCCCGTCGCGGGAATAGTGGCAGTAACCGTGTTAGTTGTGGTCGGTTGCTGCTGTACTCCCTGCGTGCGAGGGCTACTGAATCGGATGATCACCACAGCAGTGGGTGCTCCAGGTGCCATTCAGGCTTACATAGGGATCCGGTGAACATGAACGAGATATCACTTGAGGGGCCCGACCCTATCCAGCTGCAGTATGTAGAATAGTCAACACCAGTAGTAACGCCTGTATCTAAGATAATCAATATCCCGGATTTACTTGAATGACGAATTGTTAAACAACCAATACGGGTTATGTTTGTTATTGTATATTATTGTTTGCTCGCGAGTGTAACCTGTTATTTCTGTAGCACTGCACTGATAATGCGACTGTTGAATTTCTTTGAGCCAGTTGTTTACATGTTTCTTGCTGCTGACACGGCCGAGTAGACGATTGAACGCCTGAAGGAGGCTCACATGATGTGCTAGTAACCTCTCTATGTGAGCTGCGTCCTTGACAAGGAGGGACGAACGTTGGGTTCATGAATTACAGGTCCTGATGACGACAAAGGAAACAAGAGCTGCGACTACAACAATGTCCAAAATCCCCCACATGCACCAACGCAACAATACATGAAGATCACCTGAGCCATTCAACTCCATGCGAGCCTGCAGACAATCTTGAATTTTTATTGTTATGTCACTTATTTTTTGTACTTTTCACTTTCAATGCATGCTGAAAATGTATAACTTTATGTCACTTATTTTTTTGTACGCCGTCTAGGCTTTGCCTAGGGCTAAGGCGAAGCTGCGAGCGGAGCCCAATCAATGTACTCCTGCTGTCAAAAAACCTAAGTCACCAGGGCACATCAGACTCAAAAAAGCCGAGGATTTGCAAAACACCACAGCTTGATAAAAAACGACTTCCTCCTAGATCAAGCAAGGCGATGATCAAGAGAAAAAAGTTAGTCTGTAAAAACTCCAGCTCAATCCATGCTTCATGGGATCCATGAAAAGGAAAAGAAAAACCAGAGTAATGCGGTTTCCATTAGTTCCACTACCACCGGGGGCGGAGCTATGGAGTCCAACTCTCCAATAAGGAACTTCTCTCATCCATTTCTTATTTGAAAAAACGGTGGGAGAGAAATACTGGCAGACGAATCCAACTCGTCAACTGGCGAGCCAATAGGAACCCCTCTAGTCTGTTTCTCATTTGAAAAACGGTGGGAGAGAAATACTGGCAGTCAAATCCAACTCGCCAGCCGGCGAGAGGATATTAACGATACCGCTTAAAAGAACATGCCTATATTCTTAAGCTGTAGAAGGGGCCCGGACTCCAACACAGAGTGGCTGAGTGAGCCCCTGGACATGTCTAACATGTAAAACGGACAAAGGGGCCGGGGGAAGACCAAGCCGCAGCCGCGCAGATGTCTTCCACCGAAATGCCTCTGAGTAGAGCCGTTGAAGCGGCCACGCCCTGTGTCGAGTGAGCTTTAACACCCAATGGTGGTGCTCAGCCCTGCCGAGTGTAGGCTAAGCAAACACCCTCACATATCCAGAGAGAAAACCACTGTTTAGAGAGAGCGCGGCCCCTACCAGCGACGCTAAAACACACAAACAACTGTTGTGTGGAGCGGAACGCGGCCGAGCGTTTCACGTACATAGCCAGCGCCCGCACCGGGCACAGGAGATGCAACTCCGCCTCCATCTCACTTGAATGAGGCGGGGCTTGAAAAGACTTAAGCACAATATCTCTCGACCAGAAGGAGCAGATATGGCGGTCTGGCGGTAGCGGCTTCTCGTTAGGACGCAAACCGGCGCCCGGACAAAGAAGCGCTGCCAGGCGAGGTGACCTGATACTCAGGCGAGGGATCCCCCTCGCCTGAGTATCAGCCAGGGCCTTCGGGGTAGAAGGGTTTCCACCCACAGCAGTGAAGAAATGCTCAACGGGTGGGAACAGGGGGTACTGGGTAGCCCGCCAAGAGGAAGACAGGGTGCGAAAGAACTCGCCCTGTATGTCATCCGACATGGGGGTGAGAGGCGGGGCTGGCATAGGGATGCCCTTGATGGCCGCCTCATCGCCCATGATTTCGCCGAATAGATCCGGCCATCCGGCGTGGCTTCTCCCTGGGGACGACTGTGGCGGTGGAAGGCCTGGAGTGGGAGAACCCGTTCAGAATGCATTGGTTTACATTTCATTCTGTGTAGCACGAAAAAAGTCGGACAATCGTGCTCTGGGACATGATTCAATAGATTAACGTTCGTGCGCATGAGCACGAAATCGCGTGATACCGGGTTGGTTGATCAGTACAATGCTGAAAAAAAAGGGAGGATGAGCGGCAGTATGCGCCGCATAATATACACGGTGCCGTGGGAAATGTGGGCGGTGCCCACGTTGATTGGTGCATAGTTGAAATTTTCAGTGCGCGCGAGCACGAGCACGGGACAAGCCCATAAGGCGAAGCCTAGACGGCGTAGCCTACATGGAATACAACAGCCGTCGCCAGTCGCACTCGGGGAGATCTCCTCCATATTTTTAACACCACCACCCTACATCCTTTGTCTGGAGGAGCCCAAAATAAGTCACCTAGGTGGAGTGGGGCAGCCACCTAGGTGGATTGTAACATGGACATTTGCTACAGGCAGTATAAACAGAGCAGGATCAACAGTATTAGGAGAGAATGGTAGTAACAGAGCAGTATCAACAGTATTAACAGAGATTAGTATATTAACAGTATTAACAGGGAATGGTAGTCACAGAGTAGTATCAACAGTATTAACAGGGAACAGTATTAACAGAGCAGTATCAACAGTATTAACAGGGAACAGTATTAACAGAGCAGTATCAACAGTATTAACAGAGATCAGTATCAACGGTATTAACAGAGCAGTATCAACAGTATTAACAGGGAACAGTATTAACAGAGCAGTATTAACAGTATTAACAGAAAAGTATTAACAGAGCAGTATTAACAGTATTAACCGTTGTAACGACCCTGTGGCTTGAGGAGACTGGGGCCGGATCCCCTGCTCATTGTGTTGGTGGTCGTGGGAGGAGCCAGTGGCTCATTACGGAGAGGTGGAAGCACCTGTGTCATGTGTTCTCAGGAGCTGCCAATTTGAATGACGCAGTCTTCAAGCACTCTAAACCAGTGCACTCGCTTTCCGTTTTGCAGGCTGCTCAACTTCCATTTTTTCTTCCATTACCCTGCTTTGTCGAATCTACACCACTACATAACATATATCCATCATTCACTTACTGCGTTACTGATGCTACTGATCTACACATGTCATTACTTCAATTTAGTGGTCGTCCTTCATTCAATTATGTTTTCTCTTTTAATCATCACCTTTAATCATAGTTTGTTACGGCCTAGAGCCGGGTCTTAACAAAGTATTAACAGAGAACAGTATCAACAGAATTAACGGTATTAACAAAGAACGTTATCAATAGTATCAACAATGAAGAGTATTAACAGAGAACAGTTCAAAAATATTAACAGAGAACAGTATCAACAGTGTTAAAAAACAAAAGTATCAACAGAGAACCGCATCAACAGTGTAAACAACAGTGTTTAACAGTGTTTACATTAGTTACAATAGTAACAGACCAGTGTTAACGGAGAACAGCAACAACAGTATTAACAGTATTTACTAATCAACAGTCATACAGTGCAGTATTAATATTGGTTGATAATGGTTTTGTTGAACCTTTAATCTCTAACTATATCTTCTTCCTGTATGTCGGCTCAGCTCAAAGTTATGTCTCTGCTCACATTTTAATAAGTTCCTCATTCACTCACCTCACCCAGGCGTGGAGAGAAAGATTAAGTAAAGTTTTTACTCTTCAGGAAGTTCATATTGAGTCCTTCACCGATTTATCACGTAAGTCAACTCTATGCCTGGTTGCTAGAACAAAGGAACATAATTACTTTAGTATTACACGTCTAATGTCTATTACATGTATTGATGTATATTATTTTTAGTTTTATTGAAGCAATACCTGTTTTAGTTAATGTTAGCGTGTTATCTTTTGTTTTCCTGTTTAAACTTCTCAAGGGTTGAACAGGTCGAATTAAATGTTATCTTTTAAGGTATAACATCACATGAGCAAGGTTATTATCATTGTTTTTCATTGAATATTGGTATTATATGATTGAAAATTAGTTTAATTAGTCATGGTAAGAGTGGTAGATTCACTGGTACTTTGAAATATACATTTCTATAGCAGTTTACAATGTAAGTTAATACGATTTTTGTATTTCTCCTGATGAAGTTCTGGAGGAGAACATGACTGGATCCTGGAGACTATTTCTGCTCTGTATTCTCCTACAAGGTAAACATCTCAACCCTCTCAGTTGATACCTGTAGTAGGTACTATCTTAATACCTTTAGCACTGAAGTTCTCCCTGTAGTACACTCTCTAATACCTTTGATACTCTTTTACCCTCTGTAGTACTAATAATACCTGGAGAACTTGTACTTTCTTTCGTCATCTGTTAATACCTATATTACTCTCATAATACCAGTAGTACTCTCTGTAGTCCTCTGTTAATACCGATAGTACTCTCTTAATACCTGTAGTACCCTCAGTAGTACTCTGTTAATACCTGCAGTACCCTCTGTAGTACTCTCTTAATACTTGTAGTGCCTTCTGTAGTACTCTTTTAATACCTTTTGTACTCTGTTAATACCTGAAGTACCCTCTGTAGTCCTCTGTTAATTCCTTGAGTATTCACTGTAATCCTGTTAATACTTATAGTATTCACTGTAATCCTCTGTTAATACTTATAGTATTCTCTGTAATCCTCAATTAATACCGGTAGTTCTCTCTGTGTTCGTCTGTCAATACCGGTTGTACTCTGCTAATATTTTTTAATTACTCAGTGATTACTTAAACTTGAGATTTAAAACCTCAAATTTTGAAATGCACCATCCAAATCAAGCATAATAAATAATAATAATAATAATAATAATAATTATAATAATAATAATAACTGATAACTTAGCTACTAATATTACTAATTAATATTAATAGCAGGATATATTACCTTGTTTTGGTTGGAAATTCAATGTTTCATTCAAATATTTTGTCAGTTTGTGCATCGATTGAGCCTTCGGATTTGTCAACCTCTTGTTTTAAAGGTGCTGGATGCAACGCTGCAGAATTTAAGGCCATAATACCAGCAAGAGTGATGACACTCAGTGGATCCTGTGTTACCGTTCCTTGTTCCTTCACCTTGAAGGACGGGTTTGAAGACATGCTACATCCTGGATGTATAGCAATATGGTTAAAAGATGAAGAACCTATCAGTACTACAACATTCAGGGGAGATTTAACATTGTACAACTGTACTACAACATTCAACGTACTTGAAGACAATGGTCAATATAATTTAAGAATTGACTGTCGAAATCCATTAAAATATAATTTTCACAATAACCCAGTGACCATCCAGATCAAGGGTAAGTGCAATGTGTGTCCGGCTGAAACAAACATGTCTCACAAGTCCTATTTGTCTTACTGTTGTTCAGATGATGCTGAATGCTGGTAATGCTTGGGTCTCCATAGTAACCGCTCTAAATTGATTTGGTACCCAGGGGACCCTAAGGCACCTCGTTTGACCACCCCCAAGGAGTGGGTGGTGGAGGGGACTCCTGTGGAGCTGAGGTGCTCTGCTCCATCCTACTGTGACACCCACCCGCCCACTGTGACGTGGACCCCCGCCCTGGGGCTCAGCACCCAGCTCCAGCAGGACGATACCGTGACCTCCACTCTGACCTTCAACGCCTCCCACCTCCACCATGGGAACAATGTCTCCTGCACTGCGGCCTACTTCATACCATCTGGAAACAAAACGGTGACGTCTACAAGATACCAACTCAGTATCTCATGTGAGTAATTGTTCTACCTTTTCAATGAAGAGTACATTTTATTATTTATTAAATTTTTTATATTGATCTTCTCGGTAAATATACCTCAAAGTTTCTTTGATCTAAGAAGACAAAGCAGTGGGTTGATAAACAACGACTTTTAATGGTTCTCTTGTTTTTCATTTCATTTACTATATTGTATTGTATTCAGAACAGTTTTGTTAAATTCACAACATCTGACCAACATGACACCGGAGCTGAGCGCTCTGATTGGTGGGTTCTCTCTCAGATGCCCCCAGGAACACCTCTGCTTTCGGCAGCCCTTGTCTTCCAGCCAGAGAGGGAGGCTGCCTGAACCTGACCTGCACCAGTCATGCTAACCCTGCTGTCAGAGAGGTCACCTGGTACCGAATACATGGAGAACACATCCTGAAGATCGGGACTGGATCTTCTCTGTCCATCCAGCTTTTGAACTCCAATAACGTTTTCTTCTGTGAGGTCAGGAATGACATTGGCACTGAAAAGTCTAATATCTTCAAGATCAACATTCAAGGTAATGTTGACTCAAAACCAGCGAGCAGATGAAACGGTTATCTCTTTCATCACAACACAGTTTCTGTTCTGCTTTTTTGTTTACTCTGACTGCTTATTGTAAGACCGACATTTAAAGTTAGATTGATAAAAAATCAGGAACAACCCTGAATTAAGTAATGTAGTTATAGCAATATTTTTTGTTCAACAGGAAGTAAGATGACTTACTTGAAACTCTCTCTTCTTGTTGTCTTTCCCCTTCCCTGTATTCACAGTTCTTTCACTGAACTTTAATATTCCAGACTTGGTGCTATGCATTGGCAAATCTGCTGTGATTTCCGTGGGATTAGTCTGCGTGGTCGTGTGTATTATAAAGTAAGTCCACTTGAAATCGTACACATTCACTGTGTCATTTAGCAGCAGATGCCTACAAGCAGACTGAGGACATGGGGAACTGAACCCCAGGGGCGCAGTTGAGCGTTGACAGTGTAGAGTGTAATGACGGTTTACTCCTCAAGTACAAGTTACGTACACTTATTATGCACTTCGGTTAGTCACACATCAATTGTTTGGGACAAATCGTATTATTTACAATAACCCGTGGATTGTTATCTATGTAGCAGTGAATCAGAAATAGACAGAGACTCTAATTGTGCTGCATTTAGCTCAGTTCACCCCATGCATTATACACTGTCTAGTCTGTTCCACTGGTGCTCATTATTTTTCTGGTTGTATTCCGTTCAACGGGAGTGGGACAGCGCTCTCTCTATGATAGCTCTCCCAGAACAGTTCAACTGGTTTCCAAACCCCCGGACCAGTAGACCATCCTACCCCCTCTGATATACAGTTTGCTCTACTGTGTATTCTTTTGATTTCCGAACTCAGAAAGTGGGTTTCGGAAACGCGGTCCTTTAACGCTGCCACTGTGAAGCGAGCCCCACCAGACGAGGAGGAGTCCCAGGTAACGTGGATACAAGCTCCACAGTGACCTTTGGGATATCTGTGGAGCTCTGTTGTGTTTGAAGACCCATTCTGTATCTCAGGTCGTCTTCGGAAGTGAGGAGGACATCTACGTTAACAGCGGTATGCAGACGAACCCGGTCAGGCCCAGAGAGGAGCCTGGTGGACCGAGAGAGGAGGCTGTTCTGAGAGCCGGTTCCCCAGTCTCAACGCACCGTGATGCAGCCTCCTCCCGCCTGATAGGCCCTGCAGGCTCCCACCCAGGACGACCGGTCTCTAGGGAGCTGACTGAAGATACTCAGTAAACAGCTTTTGATAACCGAGTATTTCCTCCTAGTAGATATTTTCATAGTTGGTATATCGCTTAATAGTTTCAATGTAGATCAAAAGAACTGCTTGTTTTACTCTCTGTTTTCCTTTCCTTATTTTTCTGTCTTTCTTATTGGTTACCGAATATGAATGAATATAAAGGTGATATCCTATGGTGTTTAGCCTACTTGTAATTATACGGCCCTGGTAAACCCAGAGAACAACGTTTTACCCTGGTAGGCCTTAGTAGCAACTACTGAACCTGGTAAGCACTAGTTCCCTGGTCGCCCCTGGTAACCACAAGTGTCTATGGTGACCACTAGCATCGCTACTAAGTTGGCAACCATCAGTGTCTTTGGGGGCACGCCCTATACACTGAATATGCATTTGTGTGGACCAGCTAAGACAATACACAACAATTAACTAATTCACCAATTCAAGATTCCTTCTGAAGGGTTTATGTTGCCCTCGGGTAGTGATTTACATTCACAGCCCAGGGAGAGAATTCTTGTAGTTGTCCGAAGTGAATTTGAATGCAATATATACTGTTTCATACATTGTGTGCAACATGACAGGAAATTTATTGAAATTAATATATGTATTAATTGTAATTCTATCCTTTTGGCAAAATAAACATAGGTCAGTTTCTACTAGGTTTTATAGCAATGTCTAAGGTAATTAAAATGTGTAACAATCTCTTTTAAACAATTGCAGTCGTCAGTCTTTTTTTAAGACACAGTTCTCAGCTCAAGGCAAGGAGCGGCCCCAAAGAAAGTCATGCCTAGGGCCCCCTACTGCCTAGAGCCAATACTGACCAGTGTACCTGGTAACATCTAGTGTCCTACGTAACATCTAGATTCCTAGGTAACAACTAGCATATATTGGGGCCCCTGGTACCAACCAGTCTCCCTGGTCAGTATTAACCAAGAGCAGCATTTACAGTATCAAGAGAGAACAATATAAACGGTGTTAACAGATGACCGTATCAACGGTAAACATGTTCAGAAGGGAACAGTATAAACCGGCGGAGTCTGATTGGACTCTGGGGCTTGGTGAGGCTGCACACCTGTTGCACATTGAGTAATCAGTGTGCACAGGTTAAACCAGCCGTCTCCACTTGCACTCGGGGATATCTCCTGATGCCAGTGGAGCACCCTTGCCATGTTCATTATCACACTTGTGCAATAATCCATATTTTTAACACCACCACCCTACATCCTTTTTCTTGAGGAGCCCAAAATAAATAACCTAGGTGGGGTGGGGCAGCGTCCTAGGTGGGGTGTAATATGGACATTTGCTACAGGCAGTATAACCAGGGAAGCATCAACATAATTAACAAAGAATGGTAGGACCAGAGCAGTGTCAACAGTATTAACGGAACAGTATTAACAGAGATTAGTATCAACAGTATTAACAGAACAATATTAACAGTATTAACCGTTGTAACGACCCTGTGGCTTGAGGAGACTGGGGCCGGATCCCCTGCTCATTGTGTTGGTGGTCGTGGGAGGAGCCAGTGGCTCATTACGGAGAGGTGGAAGCACCTGTGTCATGTGTTCTCAGGAGCTGCCAATTTGAATGACGCAGTCTTCAAGCACTCTAAACCAGTGCACTCGCTTTCCGTTTTGTAGGCTGCTCAACTTCCATTTTTCTTCCATTACCCTGCTTTGTCGACCCTACACCACTACATAACATATATCCATCATTCACTTACTGCGTTACTGATGCTACTGATCTACACATGTCATTACTTCAATTTAGTGGTCGTCCTTAATTCAATTATGTTAAGTTTTCTCTTTCAATCATCACCCTCTCCAATAGTTTGTTACGACCTAGAGCCGGGTCTAAACACAGTATTAACAGAGAACACTATCAACAGTATTAACAGTATTAACAAAGAACATTATCAACAGCATCAACAGTGAAGAGTATTAACATAACAGTTCAACAATATTAACAGAGAACAGTATCAACAGTGTTAATAAAGAAACGCATCAGCAGAGAACCGCATAAACAGTGTTAACATTATTAACAAAATTGATAGTCAGTATCAACAGTATTACCAGTGAACAGTATGAACGGCTTTAACATTGTTTACATTACTAACATTATTAACAGAGACCAGTATCAATAGCATTAATAGTGAACAGTATTAGTTGCATTAACAGTGTTAACATTATTAACACTAGTAGCAGATCAGTGTTAACAGAGAACAGCAACAACAGTATTAACAGTATTAAGAGTATTTACTAATCAACAGTCATACAGTGCAGTATTAATATTGGTTGATAATGGTTTTGTTGAACCTTTAATCTCTAACTATTTATTCTTCCTGTATGTTGGCTCAGCTCTAAGTTATGACTCTGCTCATGTACATTTTAAGAAGTTCCTCATTCAATCACCTCACCCAGGCATAGAGAGAAAGATGAAGTAAAGTTTTTACTCTTCAGGAACTTCATATCAAGTCCTTCACCTCTATCACGTAAGTCAACTCTATGTCTGGTTGATAGAACAGAGGAACATAATAACTGTTTACATGTATTGATATTTATTATTTTTAGTTTTATTCAAGGAATACCTGTTTTAGTTAATGTAAGGTTGTTATCTTTTGTTTTCCTGTTTATATCTCTGTCTAAACTTCTCAAGAGTTGAACATGTCCAAATGTTATCTTTAAAGGTAATACATCACATATGCATGGTTATTATCATTGCTCTTCTTTGAATATATGATGGAAAATTAGTTTAATTAGTCATGGTAAAAGTGGTACTGGTATTTTGAAGTAGACATTTCTGTAGCATTTAACAATGTCTTACTATTATTAGTGTAGTACTGAATACCTTAAGGGGAGTACGATATTAAGTGTAGTACAGAAGTCAATGAGAAACATCTCAACCCTCTCTGTTGATACCTGTAGTAGGTACGATCTTAATACCTGTAGCAATGAAGTTATCTCTGTAATACACTCTCTAATACCTTTGATACTCTGTTTTAACCCTCTGTAGCACTCTAATAATACTTGCTCTGTTAATACCTATATTACTCTCATAATACCTGTAGTACTCTCTGCAGTCCTCTGTTAATACCTATAGTACTCTCTTACTACCTTTAGTACCCTCTGCAGTACTCTCTTAGTACTTGTAGTGCCCTTTGTTGTACTCTTTTAATACCTACTGTACTCTCTTAATACATGTAGTACCCTCTGTAGTCCTCTGTTAATACCTGGAGTATTCACTGTAATCCTCTGTTAATACCGGTAGTTCTCTCTGTGTTCGTCTGTCAATACCGGTAGTACTCTGCTAATATTTTTTAATGACTCAGTGATTACTTAAACTTGACATTTAAAACTTCGAATTTTGAAATGCACCATCCAAATCAAACATAATAAATTATAATAATAATTATAATAATAATAATAATGATAATTATAATAATAACTGATAACTTAGCAACTAATATTACTAATTAATATTAATAGTAGGATATATTATTGTAACAGGTCCACAAATGCACAAAGGCGAGCAGGCAGGGGTGCTGTCCCTCAGCGGGAGGTCTCTTTTATTGTTTTTAAAACGAGAACACAAAAACTCGTAACCGTAACGAAAAAGGGGTTCGTTCCCACAATGTCTCTCTCTCTCTGGACTCGTGTGGGTTTCCCTCGTGCGGGATCTCGGGGGTCCGTGCTCCGGGTTTTCCTTCTCCTACTACAACAGAAAGCAGGCACATAAGTACACCCTCCCTGATTGACCTGAGTGCAGACACCTGCTCACCACCAGGTCCAATCCCCCCGGCCAATCCCGTGCGCTCCCAACCTGTCCATACTCCCCCTGCAGGCCAGACGTCGCACGTCCTCCAACAATTATCTTGTTTTGGTTGGAAATTCAATGTTGCATTCAAATATTTGGTCAGTTTGTGCATCGATTGAGGCTTTGAATTTGTCAACCTCTTGTTTTAAAGGTGCTGGATGCAACGCTGCAGAATTTAAGGCTGAAGCACCAGCAAGAGTGATGACACTCAGTGGATCCTGTGCTACCGTTCCTTGTTCCTTCACCTTAGAGGACAGGTTTAAAGACAGGCTAGATTCTGGATGTAAAAAAACATGGGAAAAAGGAGACAAATCTATCGATACTATAACATTCAGGGGAGATTTAAGAGCGTACACCTGTACTACAACATTCAATAACGTACTTGAAGACAATGGTCCATATAATTTCAGAATTGACTGTGGAGATCCATTAAAATATAGTTTTAAAGAAAACCCAGTGACCATCCAGATCAAGGGTAAGTGCAATGTGTGTCCGTCTAAAACAAAAATGTCTCACAAGTCCAATTGGTCTTACTGTGGTTCAGATTATGCTGAATGCTGGTAATGTTTGGGTCTCCATAGTAACCGCTCTAAATTGATTTGATACCAGGGGACCCTGAGGCACCTCGTTTGACAACCCCCAAGGAGCAGGTGGTGGAGGGGACTCCTGTGGAGCTGGGTTGCTCTGCCCCATCCTACTGTGACACCCACCCGCCCACTGTGACGTGGACCCCCGCCCTGGGGCTCAGCACCCAGCTCCAGCAGAACGATACCATGACCTCCACTCTGACCTTCAACGCCTCCCACCTCCACCATGGGAACAATGTCTCCTGCACTGCGGCCTACTTCATACCATCTGGCAACAAAACTGTGACGTCTACAAGATACCAACTCAGTATCTCATGTGAGTCATTGTTCTACCTTTTCAATGAAGAGTACATTTTATTATTTATTTTCTTTTTTAAATTGATCTTCTCTGTAAATATTCCTCGATATTTCCTTGATCTATGAAGAAAAAGCAGTGGGTTGATAAACAACAACTTTTAATTATTCTCCTGTTTTTAATTTAATTTACTCTATTTTATTGAATTCAGAACAGTTTTGTTAAATTCACAACGTCTGACCAACACGACACCGGAGCTGAGCGCTCTGATTGGTGGGTTCTCTCTCAGATGCCCCCAGGAACACCTCTGCTTTCGGCAGCCCTTGTCTTCCAGCCAGAGAGGGAGGCTGCCTGAACCTGACCTGCACCAGTCATGCTAACCCTGCTGTCAGCGAGGTCACCTGGTACCGAATACACAGAGAACACATCCTTAAGATCGGGACTGAATCTTCTCTGTCCATCCAGCTGTTCAACACCAATAACTTGTTATTCTGTGTAGTCAGGAATGACATTGGCATTGAAACATCTAATAACATCAAGATCGACATTCAAAGTAAGTTGATTCAAAACAGGAAACAACCCTGAGCTTGTACCTAAAGGTTCCTTGATCTAAGACAGAGGACAAAGCAGCGTGTTGATCAATAATTCAAAGTAAGATTGACTCAAAACCATTGAGCAAATGTAAGGTTTTTTTATTCAAACCTGAATACATTTTTTATCTATTCATTTCAGTTTTTGTTCTGCTTTTCTGTTCACTCTGACATCTTATTGTAAGGTCGACATTCAAAGATTAGAGATTAGATAGATTGATTAACCAGGAACCACCCTGAGTTTGGTGATGTAGTGATAACAATGTTTTTTGTTTTTTGTTTTTTTGTTAAACAGGAAGTAAGATGACTTCTCCAAATTCTTCTTGTTGTCTTCCCACTTCCCTGTATTCAAAGCTCCTCCAAGAATCCTGCCCGCTTCAAACTGCAGCATAATTGCAGCCTGGGTGCAATGTTCCTGCGACAGCGTGGGCAGACCATCACCGTCTCTGGAGTGGTGGTTGGATGGGAAACTGGTGTTGGGTTCTGAAGACATGTCTTTTAGCCAGGTCAACCTGGAGAACGCCACGTTGAGGAGCTCCCTCACAATGAGGGCCCCTGCTGGTCTGACAGCCTTGACCTGCCACAGCTCCAACGCTGCCGGGAACACCAGCCAGACGCTTCCTGTCCTCCACCTGGATACACAGCCGAACCTGACAGGTCTGACCTCAGGTAGCTAAAGGGACCCTATTGCAACACCAGCTGTGAGGCAGATCAGTCATTACAAGGTCTTTCAAAATATAGTCACTTCTGGACAATCCCATCACAAATAGGAGTGATGTAGAGTACAGATGATGTATGATAATAATTATAATAATAATATTTATTTATATAGCACTTTTCAAAGTTACAAAGTGCTTTGCAAGGTCATACAAACAAGGAAAATTACTAAAAGTAGAATTGGTGAAGTAATAATGACAAGCTAGATTATTTAGGAGATATTTGAAAGAAGACACATAGCTTAAGTTTGGAGACGCTGTATTGAGAGGGACAGAAATACGAGTTACAGTAGTCTAAGCAGGAAGAGGTGAGAGCGTTGATAAGAGTGTCTAGATTCTAACTGTCTATCTATTTTATAGATAATACGACGTTGCAGACACACAATTCAAAGACTGAAATTATCTTGTGGTTAAAGTTGTTAGCAAAGATGACATCAATACTTCTGCAATGGGGTATGATGCAACAGGATGCCATGAGGAGAAGTGCTCACTCACCTGCCCCTATGGAAATAGCTTCCCATTTTCTGAGTTTAGCGGAAGAAAGTTTTTAACTATATATATATATATACGTTTTTAACAATATTCTGTGTTGTATTTTGACCAGTTGTGTTGCGTTTTATTGTAGTCAAACAAGAAATTGGTCTGGCAGTAATCTGCATATATATATATATATAAAAAAAAGAAGTGACTTGTGCATCATAGATCATGGTACATGAAAATTAGGTAATAAACAAAATAAAGGATGGGTAGATCAACTCACCGGTCACCTCCCTGATGTACTGCACCAATTGGTAGGTTGGTAAGAAATTTCTTTTTGTGACTTTTTTAATGGCTTGTGACGTCTAATAATCACAAGGGATTTTTAAAATGCATTGTTGACAAATCCAATCTCAAAATCCTGATGCCGCCTTTTCACACACAGAAAAACTGCCCTGGATAGCTGCTATTGCAGTGCTAGCTGCGGGTCTGCTGTTTGCAGCAGTGTGTGCTGTAAGGTACGTGGACTGCTAGCCAGTGATTGTATGAATGTCCATTTCTTCACTGATTTCTTTACTGATTATTCAATTATTGTCAATTTTGAATTAGCATTCAGTTACACTGAGTTCATAATCTGAATTGAAACCACTTTCCCTGTCTGGTAGTGGGATCAATAAAGCTAACCACATGTCAATAAAAAATAGTCCGATTATTTTTCTCCTTCCTCTTCTTCTTCTTCCCTACTGTCAACATTCCAGAGCTTGGAAAATGGCCAACCAAACAAGACTCGGCAAGGATGCTCTACTCAACAAATCTCCACCCAATCAAGGGAACACCCAGGTAACCCTCCCCCTATTTTTACCCAGGTTACCCTATCTGAAAACATCTGTAGCCGGCTGACCCTAACACTATCTTTACCAATTTAACCCTAACCTTATCTGTAAACAGCAGAGATGTGGACTCGAGTTACATGACTTGGACTCGAGTCAGACTCGAGTCATGATTTTGACTTCAGACTCGACTTGACAAAATTACGCATGACTTGCGGCTCGACTTGACTGCTATTGACTTGTGACTTGACTCAGACTTTGACTCTTTGACTTGTAATGATGTCTTGAATCAAAAACATTTATTGTTTTAGATATCTAACATAGATAGCCTGGAGGGCTAGACACCCAAGGCGCATTCACTTCCGTGAAGATGAAAAAAAAACAGCGAGCGAAGACAAATCTACACTTGTATCTTCAATAATATCCAAACGAAATTTCAATATCATTTATACTTTATTCAGAATAACAGTTTTAGTTTCATATTGGCAGCGCTTTAAGTTGGTCCCATTGAAGCCGTCTGGCCAGCCTCTGATTCTTAAGACATCGTAACTAAATCATTTTTCCGTTTACCTTCGTTCAATTGGCTTCGTTTCAGTTGGTCTCATTGATTTACGTTGACGCTGGTGTTGAGGACGTTCAGCAGTGTTGCCAGATTGGGCGGTTTTTACCATAGATATATATAGAACACTAGATGTCTTGTCCGCGCTCCTGGCCAATTAAGTCGAACGTCCGCACTGGCGGCCATCTTGCCAAAGTCAGCTGCTCACCCATAACATTGTGTTGGTAGTGGTACATGTACTTTTTAAATAACCATAACTTGCTAAATTTTCAACCCATTTTCAAACGGTTTGGTTTGTTATAAACGTCAGAGATGTAGTTATGAAACTGCATACTTATGAATAATTATGTTAGGTTCTATAAAAATAGAATAATGTTCTAAAATAGGTACAAGATTATAACCACGTTAAGTTATGGTTATTTAAAAAGTATATATACCACTACCAACACAATGTTATGGGTGAGCAGCTGATTGTTGCAAGATGGCCGCCAGTGCGGACGTTCTAGACGCCGACGTAAGACATCTAGTGTTCTATATCTATGGTTTTTACCTCCCTATTGGGCTACATTTTGAGCACGTTTAGGCAGTGTTGCCAGATTGGGCGGTTTTTCCCACCCTATTCGGCTACTTTTAACAACATTCGATTTTGGCTAATGCGCATATCATTTGAAGACAGAAACAATGAACATATTATAACTGTATTGATAAGAAATGGGCTCTCAAGTCCCACGCATTCGGCGTGAGATACACGCAATTCGACCCATGCCCACGACGCTCACACGCCATGTGAGCGTCGTATTTCTCACGCAGAGAAATTACCAAGATAGCGCCCACCAATTTGCGCCGCTATTTAACAGTGGAACAGGTAGGAATCAAACAGGTTTCCCGTACGTAGGGTAAACAGACGTCCTCTTTTGCCCGGACATGCCCTCTTTTTGAGACACTTTAAAAAAAATGTGTCCGGGCGGAAATTCAAAATCGTCCGGGATTTTATTAAAGCCTCATACATGTTCACATTGAATTTTTTTCTCTGCGCCGTTCACCAACTAGTTGGGCTACGCCCTCCCCTACTCAGTTCTGTTCGCTTTGCATTGGTGGAAGTGAGTAGGGGGAGTGGTTAAGTAGAGCCTTCAGATTGGACGGTTTGACCTACTTAGTTACCGTCATGTTTTGTATTTATTTTTTTACCATTGATGTTTTATAGGGACAAATATTAACACATTTCTCCTACAGGGGATTGATAAAGTTCTATCTATTGAACAGAAAGAAACACTTGGTCATACTTTACACACTTTACCACAGCATTGCCCTACTGAATGCCACAGATATATTTAAAGAATTGGACTGAATGCCACATAAATATATAATTGTGGAAATTGCATTGAATGAAAGATACAATTTCGCACGTTGAGCACACAGTTGTGTGACTCGTTTATTTCGTTAGAGAAAACAGGAATCCAAAACGTGCTGCAAGTGAACATATCCCGCATCGGGCTCCGGCTCATGAGATGCTCGTAATCCTTAAAGGGACAGCGATCCCTGAAACACCGAGACAGTAAACGACATGCCTAACACAGTGTAAAGAACAACACGTAACAAAATACTGTAGGTGAATTATGTTACACTCACTACATAATTTTGTTTTTTGCACGTTTGCAACATTTAAAAGTTCAGGGAAAAGTATATGCCTCTACTGGTGTTGCTTAAGCCAATAGCCTTTTGAGGCAGTGTTGTTCCTGAATATTAGTGTTAAGCAGTGTTGGTAATAACGCCGTTTAAAAGAACGGCGTTACCCCGTTATTTTTTCAGTAACGGGGTAATCTAACTAATTACTATTTCCGTCGTTACAACGCCGTTACCGTTTCTGTACGAAAAATGCAGTGCGTTACTATGAATTGATTGAATGAACTGCGTAATCCGAACGCACCCTGGCTCCAAACACAAACCGCTAGTGAGGAGACCGGGTGGGTTAACAACGAGATAATTATGATTGGCTAAGGCAGAGTCATGTTTCATGGTAGCCAATCGGAAAAAAGTGTTTTTACACACAAGCCAGGACACGCGCGCCACACACGCAACCAAGCAAATTGAAATTCAGGCCCCATCCACACTAACTCGGGTAAATGTTCGGAATGTTTTGCATCCACGTTCCACATTGAAATTATTTTGATAAACAGTTGTTGTCATGGTTACGTAACTCCGCCACGCCTCTCTGTTTAGATTACAGGCGCGCGGTCAGCTGATGTTTACAGTTGATCAGCTGTTTAATCATTTTTGACCCGGTCTTGTCCAGAACTGAAGTCTTTCTGTTTTTTTACCATCACTTAAGAACATCAAGTACAGCGCTCGACTCCGGCGTTGGAGCAACGAATATGTTTGAGCCAATATGTTGAGTTGTTTCTGGAGATAAATTAGTACATTGTACAGAAATCATCATTTGCATTTTTTTGATGAGCGTCTCGGTCTCGAGCGCAAGCTTGTGGCAGTGTCATGGCAGTGTCATAGCAACCGAACGTCATCGTTTCTGAAAGCCTCCGTCTACCCTGTCCACACTACAACGCGAACCCAGTGTTTTCAAATTCATCCACCTCAGCGATCGTTTTCGAAAAGCATAGTTTTTAGTGTTTGGGAATTCTCGGGCTAAACGGATAAATATTAATACGTTTGTAGATTTACCCGGGTTAGTGTGGACGGGGCCTCAGTTGGAAGC
Source organism: Pollachius pollachius (assembly GCF_949987615.1). Taxonomy (NCBI): domain Eukaryota; kingdom Metazoa; phylum Chordata; class Actinopteri; order Gadiformes; family Gadidae; genus Pollachius; species Pollachius pollachius. Next base: position 43,707,393 of record NC_136934.1, on the reverse strand, counting down.
ATACCAGGGCCTTGAATGGGCAGTTCAACCATTTCACACATTAAGGCCAAGTGAAAACTGCTCAAAAAAATCCAAATTCTTTGACATATAGCAACTTTTTTTTTTTTTACACTAACGCAAATAGTTACTTTCCCTGGTAATTAGTTACTTTTATTATAAAGTAATTCAGTTACTAACTCAGTTACTTTTTGGAACAAGTAGTGAGTAACTATAACTAATTTCTTTTTTAAAGTAACGTTCCCAACACTGGTGTTAAGGGCCAATAATGCTTACTATCATACATTAGTCACCATGTCTGTGGACACATTTGTATGCAGTCACATGTTAATATACCCCCCCCCCCCCCCCCCCCCCCCCCCTCAGTTCAAAACTTGAGAGCCCTGTGACACTGTGCATTAGAGTGATATGTTGAAATTATGATTAATAGTCTAATAATGACATTATTAAGAAAAATACATGATGACTTGTTCAAGACTTGAAAAAGTTTGCGACTTGAACTTGGACTCAACTTGGCTTTGGTGTGACTTTGACTTGGACTCGACTTGCCTTTCCCTGTCTTGACTTGGGACTCGACTCGGACTTGACTGCTAAGATTTGGGACTTACTTGGGACTTGCCAAACAGTGACTTTGTCCCATCTCTGGTAAACAGGTTACCCTAACCCTATCTTTCCCAAGGTAACCCTAACCTTATCTGTAAACAGGTTGCCCTAACCCTATGTTTACCAAGGTCACCCTAATCTTATCTGTAAACAGGTTACCCTAACCCTATGATTACCAAGGTAACCCTAACCTTATCTGTAAATGGGTTACCCTAACCCGACCCTATGCTTATTCAGGTAACCCTAACCCTATCTCTGTCCCAAGGCCACCCTAAACTTAACCGGTTTTACCCAGAAAACCAGTGTTCGAGTTACGTGGGAGCCATTAGGAGTTGAGCTCCTATAAGTCTGAGCTCCAATGAAATAAATAATATGTCAAAATGTGTGTGTGTGCGTGTGTGTGTGTGTGTGTGAGAGAGAGAGAAAATTGAGAGATCCCTGAGTTTCTGGTGACATCCCAATCAGTAAATCCATATATATATATATATCTCACTCAGGTGTTCTTCAAAAGTGAGGAGGACGTCTATGCTAACATTGATAAACGGATGAACACGGTTGGACCGAGAGAGAAGCCTGTTGGAGCACGAGAAAAGGATGCTGGACTGGAAGAAGGGGCTGTTGGACTGGGAGAAGGGGCTGTTGGACTGGGAGAAGGGGCTTTTGGACCAAGGGAGGAGGCTGTAACAGCAACAGGTTCCTTAGCCTTGACCCAACGGGATTCAGAGGAAGCAGCAGACCCAGCCCCAGACAGGCAGGTGGCGGACTGCGATGTGGTGTACACAACAGTGAACTGGAAGAAGTCCTAGAAAAAAGCTCCTGGGGCAGAGACCCCCTGGGGCCCAGGGCCCCTGAGGCCCCTACACTTCCTCTCGGGTGGATGAGGGATGAGCTAAGGGCTAGAGGGATGACTTAAGGGCTGCAGGGATGAGTTAAGGGCTGCAGGGAGGAATAAAGGGCTACAGGGATGACTTAAGGCTAGAGGGATTAGCAAACGGCTATAAGGATTAGCTAAGGGCTAAAAGGATGAGTAAGGGGCTAGACCAGGGGCCGTATTCACGAAGAATCTTAGCAGAATCTTTCGTCTCCCCACAACGAGACTAAATGTTTTGGAGACAATGGAGGACTGCGAATTGATAAAGAGATATAGGCGTGAGGGTATCAAACTTGTTTTGAATTAGTGAATAACACCTTGATATTTAGCAACAGGGAAAGTGCAACTTTGCAGTGCCGACGATTTAGGAATATCGCTGTTAAGGGAAATGTATAAATATATCCTCAGTTGTTATATGTATATATATATATATATATATATATATATATATATATATATATATACATACAGCGCCTTGCAAAAGTATTCACCCCCCTTGGCTTTTTACCTATTTTGTTACATGACAGCCTTTAGTTCAATATTTTTTTAATATGAATTTTATGTGATGGATCAGAAGACAATAGTCTAAGTTGGTGAAGTGAAATGAGAAAAATATATACATAAAACTATTTTTTAGAAATAAAAAACTGAAATTTGGCATGTGCATATGTATTCACGCCCTTTGTTATGAAGCCCATAAAAAGCTCTGGTGCAACCAATTACCTTCAGAAGTCACATAATTAGTAAAATGATGTCTACCTGTGTGCAATCTAAGTGTCACATCTGTCAGTACATGTACACACATTTTTTGAAAGGCCCCAGAGGCTGCAACACCTAAACAAGAGGCACCACTAACCAAACACTGCCATGAAGACCAAGGAACTCTCCAAACAAGTCAGGGACAATGTTGTTGAGAAGTACAAGTCAGGGTTAGGTTATAAAAAAATATCCAAATCTTTGATGATCCCCAGGAGCACCATCAAATCTATCATAACCAAATGGAAAGAACATGGCACAACAGCAAACCTGCCAAGAGACGGCCGCCCACCAAAACTCACGGACAGGGCAAGGAAGGCATTAATAAGAGAGGCAGCACAGAGACCTAAGGTAACCCTGGAGGAGCTGCAGAGTTCCACAGCAGAGACTGGAGTATCTGTACATAGGACGACAATAAGCCGTACGCTCCATAGAGTTGGGCTTTATGGCAGAGTGGCCAGAAGAAAGCCATTACTTTCAGCAAAAAACAAAATGGCACGTTTTGAGTTTGCGAAAAGGCATGTGGGAGACTCCCAAAATGTATGGAGGAAGGTGCTCTGGTCTGATGAGACTAAAATTGAACTTTTTGGCCATCAAAGAAAAAGCTATGTCTGGCGTAAACCCAACACATCGCATCACCCAAAGAACACCATCCCCACAGTGAAACATGGTGGTGGCAGCATCATGCTGTGGGGATGTTTTTCAGCAGCCGGGACTGGGAAACTGGTCAGAGTTGAGGGAAAGATGGATGGTGCTAAATACAGGGATGTTCTTGAGCAAAATCTGTACCACTCTGTGCATGATTTGAGGCTAGGACGGAGGTTCACCTTCCAGCAGGACAATGACCGCAAACACACTGCAAAAGCAACACTTGAGTGGTTTAAGGGGAAACATGTAAATGTGTTGGAATGGCCTAGTCAAAGCCCAGACCTCAATCTAATAAAAAATCTGTGGTCAGACTTAAAGATTGCTGTTCACAAGCGCAAACCATCCAACTTGAAGGAGCTGGAGCAGTTTTGAAAGGAGGAATGGGCAAAAATCCCAGTGGTAAGATGTGGCAAGCTCATAGAGACTTATCCAAAGCGACTTGGAGCTGTGATCGCCGCAAAAGGTGGCTCTACAAAGTATTGACTTTAGGGGGGTGAATAGTTATGCACATTGACTTTTTCTGTTATTTTGTCCTATTTGTTGTTTGCTTCACAATAAAAAAAACAAAAACATACAACAAAAAAAAATACAGATAAATACACATACAAATAAAAAAAACAAAAACATGCCTACAACAAAGTTGTAGGCATGTTCTGTAAATTAAATTATGCAAATCCTCAAACAATCCATGTTAATTCCAGGTTGTGAGGCAACAAAACACGAAAAATGCCAAGGGGGGTGAATACTTTTGCAAGGCACTGTATATATATTGTGATTATTCTTTACCCAAGTCCACAAGTCACATCAAGCACATGTTCAGGATATTTAATGCAGTTCTAAGAGAGCTTGACTGAGCTTAACATGTATAAATGGTATTGAGAAAATAAACCATGCAAAAGAGCTAAAGAGTTCATTGTCTCCGTCCCAACTATCTCTCTGAGTGCAGCGTATGAGGAAGCTGCCATCCTTAACGTCACCAATCGCAACCATCAGTGATGGTTAAAACACAAGGGGGCTGTAAAGCTCAGATCGAGCGGTGACACTTTGTCGCTGGCGTGGTGGAGTATAAGTAGAAGGAATAGTATTCACTTCAGCCTTACGGCATATTCACCGTTCAGAAGAGCACACAGAATACACGATTGCCTGCCGCTCATTAATTCAACAACATCGCTCTAGCTTGACTTAACGCACTCAACTGCTAGAGCGTAGTGACATCATCACGTTACCATATAACATGTAACACATTGTCAACAGGATAATACGATAAGCCTACTACCACAGTACATAGTTATGTTGCAATTATATATTAACACTTGCAAAGTTGGCAATGTTACAAATGTACCTTTAATGATATATTGTATTAAGTTTATAATCAGCTAAGTAGCAATTGGTCCTGGGACCAGTCGGGCTTTCGCTTGTGTTTTATGTCTTGTTCTTCGCTTTCATTCAACATGATAGGAGGACTTGAACGGCGGTATGGGCTGATATTTAAAGTGTTTAAGTACTGGAAATATGCTCATTGGAAAATAGTTTGCAGGGTGCTTTTATATACCTCCTTAATATAATGCAATTCAGGTATTTTTATTGTTTGCTTTCTCTCGTTCTTTAACGTGCATACGTCATTATCGTGGTCTGCACAAACGTGTCATCATGCATGTATTCTGCTAACTGCACTTTCCATAACTATTTGATAGGACTTCATTGTAGCCTATGTTGCGGGATGTTGCGAATGAGTTCCACCAAGACCGCCTGCACTCAACAACCAGTCACCGTACTGACCGCTTCTAAACTCGTGCCCCAGAATCGACGTAAGGAGGCGTCACTTTTAGTTCACTCTTAGGGATTTATCCCTAGTATGAGTAGGTCTCAGCGGCTTTTGTGAATCACTTTTAAGAGAAAACTCCTCCGTAAAAACTTTGAGAGCAAGTTAGGAGCACTCCTAGCGGTAAGATAAAAAGCTTTGTGAATATTGCCCCATATATATCGAGTAAACCAGAGGTTAAAATTCCCACAGGTTGTGAGTAGGTTTTCATTCAATTTTTTTTAATATGATTATGATTATTATTATTCTATAGATTGGTTTAACTTTTAAAATATGATTATTATTGACAAGCAAGTCATTAGTCATAATGTTTATTTAAGATATTTTGATTACTTTAGCAGTGGCGGCTCGTCCATAGAGGGCGCTGGGGCGCCGACCTGCCTGTCTGTTTTTATTTTTAATATAATAATAATCGTTCTAGTTTTGAAAAATAATCTGTGCTAATTACATGCTAATAATTATTTTACTTAAGAAACAGTTTTGCGCTCTCCAGAATGATATTTGCATTCAGTTTCACGTTCAACGCTTATCATTTTGGTGTAGTAGCCAATAGGCTGTCTTCCCAGGGCTCCAGTTCGCTCAGCCCTTCCTCACTGGAATTTAAACCAATGGTTAATGGTTAAGCCCTGGTTGCTATGCAAAAAAGAACATATTTGGCCAATCAGCGTTGTCTAATTTTATGATTTGGGGCTCTGAAAATGTCGCCCTTATGGTGTGTTTCTGAATTCTCGGACGCCAGCCTTCCAAGTTGCACTTTTGACGTCATTTCCGTTCTCGGAGACTTTATAGCGTTCCCGTGCGACTTTGTGATTGTGTCATAAAATTGGCTTGTCGTTGTTTATTGTGAGCTACATTAGCCTCTTTAGCAAACCAGCTCGAAAACAAACAAAACAACTTTACATTGTATTGCACGCACAGCAAGAACGTGCAATGCATACATTGGTGACCGGAATAAAGTAGCAATGTAATCAAGTGTGTAAGAGCACTTAAAATCAACATTAAAATGACCAACGTGGTACAAATATAAAGAAAATAAATCTCTTCACGGGCACAGCCATTTTATTGAGAGCATCATCACTGCTCTCGGTCTACTCTCAGAATTCCGAGAGATTAAGGCAAAAAGGGGGTGTGCCTCCGTGAAGTGCCGCAAGAAAGCTGGGAGATTTTCCGACTTCTGACTCGGAAGGCTGGCTTCGGAGGATTCAGGACCACATCATTAGTATGGGTTCTCTATGGGTTCCAGGAGGGCTTGCCCCAACACGCTTGCGTCATACGTAACTAAGCAAAGAGAGGGAGGGGGCATGTTCAATCAAGTCACGTTCTACTTTCCAGATCGCGACTGTACGGTGCAATTCCGTTGTGTCTTTGAAAGAAGTTCCTTTTAGTCGACGATCAAATTCAGACAAATTGGCATTAAAAAAATCTGGACCTCCAAGACCAAACAAGATTAAACAGGTTTCTGCAAAGAGGAGGATGTCATGCACCCGAGGATAACCCTAACCCTAACAAATTGGTACAAGTGAAAAAGCTGTCTAGTAGCCCTAGAAGCTAACGCAGTGTTCTGCTCCCCCTGCCTCCTCTTCCACCCTGACGGCCACACGGCAGACAGCACTGCGCGGGTATTGTAGTGATATGTGAATGTATGGGCCATTGTAGTGCCATACCTGTGATGTCATATTCACGTGTCAGGAAATAAACCGGCAGTTCTTTGCAAAGAAATATATAGGAGGTGACTGGACGAGAGATGGAAGAGGGAAGTGAACAAGGGGGAAGTGAGTTAGGAGAGATGGACGTAGGTGGTGGAGGGAGTTTTGAATATAGCGAGTGGGATGTAGTGGGGAAAAATACATGTAAGAAGAGCAGGAATGATAAATCGGATGATAGTGACAATGATAGTGGCAGGAGAATAAACGTTGTGGAAGGAAGGAGAGAAGTTTAAGGTGGTTGTTAAACTTGGTCAAGAGGGAGCTTCGTTCGCCGCATGGAACCCAATAAGGTTGACTAAGTCCATCTGTAAAGAACTTGGGGAGGTAAGGAGTGCTAAAATATTGAGAAATGGTACAATGTTAATTGTTTGTACGGATGGTGAACAACAGACACGAGCAGTCCAGATGAGTTAAGTTGATGGCAATAAAGTGCAATGTTCTCTGATGAGTAACAGAAGGTTGGTCCGTGGAGTTGTGACAGGGATTCCGGTAAAAGTATCGACTGATGAATTGAAAGAAAATGTAAAAAATGTAAAAATAAGTGAGGTCAAACGTCTAAGAACCTGGCAGAACTGGACCTTCCTTCTGGAACAGTCCTAATACAGTATGTGGACGACCTCCTCTTAGCAGCTGAGACAAAAGAAGCTTGTCTACAGGCTACCGAGGCCCTATCGCAGACAATTGCTTCAAGCTCAAAAAAGCCAAACTACAACTGGTGAAAGAAGAGATTACTTTCTTGGGGAAAGTAATAGGAGGGAATAGAAGAGAGATCAGCGAAGGACACAAAAGAGTGATCAGAAATTACCCAAAGCCAATCATGGTCCAACAAATGCTAGCATTCCTGGGACTGACAGGATATAGCCGGACCTACATCCCTGACTACACCGGTGAGACAACCATATTGCAACAGCTAATCACCAAATCAGGACACAGGAATCGGAAAGCCCCCTTGGAATGGACCCCTGAGGCGGAAGAGGCATTCACCAGGCTAAAGCAAAGCATGTTTAGTGCCGCAGCCCTGGCCTCCCCAGACTACAAAGAAGCCTTTCACCTGGATGTGTCGGTAAGAGACTGTGTGGTCAACGGAATCTTGTGGCAGAAACACCAAGGAGAACGAAAAGTCCTGGCCTACCACAGCTCCTCTCTGGAACCACCAGAAAAAGGACTCCCTGAGTGTGAAAAAGCTATATGCGCTATCGCCAAAAGCCTGGACAAGACGGTCTACATAGTAATGACACACCCAGTGGTGGTCCATGCTGTCCATGGGGTGAAAGCATACCTGGATAGTTCAGACTGCACAATCACCACAGCCACCAGGAACGCGAAACTCCAGAGAATATTGGGGAATCCCATGGTCACCTTCACCACCCAGGGGGTCAACATGACAGACACCATGCCCGGCCCCAACGATGGAGAACCCCACGTATGCGCAGAGGAAATAAAGAAGGCAGTGAAGATCCGACCGGGACTGAGGGCAGAACCCCTTGATCTGGTGGACGTGACCTTGTACACCGATGGATGCTGCTACAGAGCCTTCAATGGAGAAAATCTGGCCTCTTGGGCTGTAGTGGAACAAACCAAGCAAGGAGTATGCAGCACTATGGCTAGTGGCATATTAGAACAGCCCGCTTCAGCACAAAGAGCACTGTATGCTATGTGTGAAGGGCTAAGGACCCTATCCCAGTAGAACATCTGAGGGAAGGAGGATACACCCCGGTGGTATATCTGATGATGGTCAACGAGGAAACAACCCTGGACCCAGATGAAGAGATGGTCAAAGAGATGCAACGAGGAGCAGGACATTATGAGAAATCGCAATGGCGAGGAAAAGTGGCCAGGGAGAGCCCGGATGGAATATATTACTCCTCCACTGGAAAGCCGGTTGTCTCCTCCAAGGCCCTGCTGTGCCTCCTAAGAAAAGAACATGGATTGGCACACGAAGGAAAGGCCAAGACCCCAGGAAAGTATCGAAAGATACTGGTGGCATCCAGAGCTCAAAGCTGTGTGCGACCAGTACGTCCAGGACTGTCAGACGTGCCAAGCCTGTAACCAAAGACGGAGGTTCAAGATAACCCAAGGACATTTCTCCGTGCCCCAGCTCCCATTTCAAGAAATCAACATAGATTACACAGATATGGGACAAGAGAACATGGCAGACGGAAAACGGTTTATGCTAGTAGCCGTCGACAGGTTCTCTAGATGGGAAGAAGCCATCCCAGCTAAAAGGGAAGATGGGGCCACAGTGATCAAATGGTTAATACAGGAATTGATTCTCCGATGGGGATATCCCAAGCTAATCTGCTCAGACAATGGTAGCCACTTCGCCAACGCCCACCTTCAGGAGGTGGAAACATACCTAGGACTAAAACACCTGTTCGGCTCAGTATATCACCCCCAATCACAAGGCCTGCTAGAGCGAGCAAACCAGACGAATAAGAATCAGGTGACCAAGATACTTAGAAGCGACCGACAGAAGAAACCTAGGGACAGCGCAGAGGAGGTGGAAACCAGAACCTGAGGTCACATTCAGGTGAACCAGTTGACAGGGAAAGTTAGAGAAAGGACAGTAGGAAAAAAGATGACATGGGTGACAGCTCTTCCATTAGCATTAATGGCCATACGATCCTCCCCCTCAAGCACCACCCTTCTCAGCCCCCATGAACTAGTCACAGGATGTCCCATGCAGGGACCATACAGCCCACCTTCAAAAGGACCCCCATCAGACAGGTTTGATGAAGTAATGCAAGAGTACCTACAGGCGCTTACCCAAGCTTCTTTAAGGTTGTTCTCCCAGATCACTGACCAAGGGACCAAGGGGACCAAGTCAGAGGCAGAGGACCCTTCTCCACCAGTGGTGACACCTGGTGAGTGGATCTGGGTGAAAAAGCACCACTGAAAGAACCTAGAGGATCGGTGGGAGGGGCCATACAAGGTAATCTTGGCGACACCCTTTTCTGTTTCTGTAGAGGACCGACGTGGAGCTCAGTGGCACCACCTGAGCCGGTGCCGCAAAGAAGATACCCCCGGTAGATCGTGGACAGAGACTTTGGCTGACCTAGCTGCACTCTAAGCCAAGGACAAACACGCCCCACCCCAAGACGATGGGCCGGAGTATGCACCTAGGGAGGTACCTGGTAGGACTCCTACTGGTGGTCCTGCTCCAGGAGGCAACGGGAGATAGCCCCGTCGTAGGCAAGGGCACCCTCAGGTTCCCACCGCACAAGACTACAATACCAGGATGTATCTTGCTGAAGTATTGCCATGGGGTAGCAAGTGTCTTTGAGCTGGATTTTTCTGTGATACTACCCTGTGGACCATGGACAGACACGGTCTCCTTGGCAGAAAAGTACATGTGTGTAGGAACCGGACAAGGTGAAGACTTCCAAGGAAGGTATGCCTGCCGGGCGTGGTCACAGGCGTCATGTTTTACCCACCCTGGGTACAAGGAGGGATATTACCCTCTGACGTCCAGCTACCAGGCACTCCAAAAGGGAATCTCCCTGACCAGAAGGACGTATGGGTATAAGGAAAGCTGGACCAGTGGTGGTCTAGCAGTCAAGGGAGAGACGATGTTCATAAGGGTAAAGGCAGAGTTAATCGTGCCCGAGAATAGGTCACGAAAGACAGACAGAGGCCTGGTCTTTCTAGTGCTAAGGGTGTATTTGGAGGGAGATGACCCAAGGATAGTGATCCTTCTATCGGGATATGCATGCGGGCCCACTAAATTGGTACCTAAAGGGATGCATGGGTTCTTGGAAGCGCCACCTCTCTCACCCACCCCGGTATCGTACCCAGACGAGGTGTCCTACGAGGAACCCTGGGAGGTAGAGACGGGTGGGCTTAGTAAGAATATGTGGGTAAAATGGATGAACTACACGGCTCGGGCTCAGGGCAAAACCAACTGCATTATCTGCACCGCAGGGCGACCAACCTTGACCACAGCCCCCGCTAGGATCACCCTTCATAATTCACCACAAGGCATTGCATGTCTATTGGAGCGGTTCGTAGACGGCCACATCCCAGGGTGCTCGATTACAGTAAAATCCCGATTACATATCATGTATCCCCAGACCCCAATTAGGGCCATACCCCCCAGATTCGAGGTTAATCTAACCCCAGACTATCACTGTATCACGGGGAGGGGAACAGGGAGGAAGGTAGGATCCCTTCCCCCTGGGGCATGTAATACCACTAGGGAAATAGAATAGTTGTCCAATATGACCCATGCCCGTAGTGATATATGGTGGCTCTGTGGAGGACAAGTCCTCAAGGGGGTTCTTCCCATAAAATTCTCAGGTATATGCGCCATAATACAATTGATAATGCCCATCTACATTTTACCCGACAGCAAGACTGTGATGGATCACAAATTATCGAAGGATGGTGATACCCCGGATTTGACCCGTCGGTAACGGGCGTATGCCCGAGTCCCGGGTAGTTTTGATTAAAAAAAAAAAATTGATTCAATAGGAGTACCCAGAGGGGTCCCTAACGAACATAAGGCCCGCAATTAGATAGCGGCAGGATTTGAATCGGTTCTGTTTTGGTTGTCCACCCTTAATAAAAATGTTGATGGGATAAATTACATATACTATAATCAGCAACGGTTTGTTAATTTTACAGAGGAGGCAGTCAAAGGACTGTCCGAACAATTAGATGCCACTTCCAGGATGACATATCAGAATGGGCTAGCCTTAGATATGTTATTGGCAGAACGAGGAGGGGTGTGCGGGATGATAGGGACAACATGTTGTACTTTTATCCCCAATAACACAGCTCCGGATGGGTCAGTGACCAAGGCACTGGCAGGATTACAATCCCTCAGGTTAGAATTGGCAGAGAACTCTGGCATTAATGACCCTTTCACAGGATGGATGGAGAACATGTAGGTAGGTGGAAGGGCATGATCCAGTCAGTGCCCGTCGCGGGAATAGTGGCAGTAACCGTGTTAGTTGTGGTCGGTTGCTGCTGTACTCCCTGCGTGCGAGGGCTACTGAATCGGATGATCACCACAGCAGTGGGTGCTCCAGGTGCCATTCAGGCTTACATGGGGATCCGGTGAACATGAACGAGATATCACTTGAGGGGCCCGACCCTATCCAGCTGCAGTATGTAGAATAGTCAACACCAGTAGTAACGCCTGTATCTAAGATAATCAATATCCCGGATTTACTTGAATGACGAATTGTTAAACAACCAATACGGGTTATGTTTGTTATTGTATATTATTGTTTTCTCGCGAGTGTAACCTGTTATTTCTGTAGCACTGCACTGATAATGCGACTGTTGAATTTCTTTGAGCCAGTTGTTTACATGTTTCTTGCTGCTGACACGGCCGAGTAGACGATTGAACGCCTGAAGGAGGCTCACATGATGTGCTAGTAACCTCTCTATGTGAGCTGCGTCCTTGACAAGGAGGGACGAACGTTGGGTTCATGAATTACAGGTCCTGATGACGACAAAGGAAACAAGAGCTGCGACTACAACAATGTCCAAAATCCCCCACATGCACCAACGCAACAATACATGAAGATCACCTGAGCCATTCAACTCCATGCGAGCCTGCAGAGAATCTTGAATTTTTATTGTTATGTCACTTATTTTTTGTACTTTTCACTTTCAATGCATGCTGAAAATGTATAACTTTATGTCACTTATTTTTTTGTACGCCGTCTAGGCTTTGCCTAGGGCTAAGGCGAAGCTGCGAGCGGAGCCCAATCAATGTACTCCTGCTGTCAAAAAACCTAAGTCACCAGGGCACATCAGACTCAAAAAAGCCGAGGATTTGCAAAACACCACAGCTTGATAAAAAACGACTTCCTCCTAGATCAAGCAAGGCGATGATCAAGAGAAAAAAGTTAGTCTGTAAAAACTCCAGCTCAATCCATGCTTCATGGGATCCATGAAAAGGAAAAGAAAAACCAGAGTAATGCGGTTTCCATTAGTTCCACTACCACCGGGGGCGGAGCTATGGAGTCCAACTCTCCAATAAGGAACTTCTCTCATCCATTTCTTATTTGAAAAAACGGTGGGAGAGAAATACTGGCAGACGAATCCAACTCGTCAACTGGCGAGCCAATAGGAACCCCTCTAGTCTGTTTCTCATTTGAAAAACGGTGGGAGAGAAATACTGGCAGTCAAATCCAACTCGCCAGCCGGCGAGAGGATATTAACGATACCGCTTAAAAGAACATGCCTATATTCTAACAGAGAACAGTATCAACAGTGTTAAAAAACAAAAGTATCAACAGAGAACCGCATCAACAGTGTAAACAACAGTGTTTAACAGTGTTTACATTAGTTACAATAGTAACAGACCAGTGTTAACGGAGAACAGCAACAACAGTATTAACAGTATTAACAGTATTTACTAATCAACAGTCATACAGTGCAGTATTAATATTGGTTGATAATGGTTCTGTTGAACCTTTAATCTCTAACTATATCTTTTTCCTGTATGTCGGCTCAGCTCTAAGTTATGTCTCTGCTCACATTTTAATAAGTTCCTCATTCACTCACCTCACCCAGGCGTGGAGAGAAAGATTAAGTAAAGTTTTTACTCTTCAGGAAGTTCATATTGAGTCCTTCACCGATCTATCACGTAAGTCAACTCTATGCCTGGTTGCTAGAACAAAGGAACATAATTACTTTTGTATTACACGTCTAATGTCTATTACATGTATTGATGTATATTATTTTTAGTTTTATTGAAGCAATACCTGTTTTAGTTAATGTTAGCGTGTTATCTTTTGTTTTCCTGTTTAAACTTCTCAAGGGTTGAACAGGTCGAATTAAATGTTATCTTTTAAGGTATAACATCACATGAGCAAGGTTATTATCATTGTTTTTCATTGAATATTGGTATTATATGATTGAAAATTAGTTTAATTAGTCATGGTAAGAGTGGTAGATTCACTGGTACTTTGAAATATACATTTCTATAGCAGTTTACAATGTAAGTTAATACGATTTTTGTATTTCTCCTGATGAAGTTCTGGAGGAGAACATGACTGGATCCTGGAGACTATTTCTGCTCTGTATTCTCCTACAAGGTAAACATCTCAACCCTCTCAGTTGATACCTGTAGTAGGTACTATCTTAATACCTTTAGCACTGAAGTTCTCCCTGTAGTACACTCTCTAATACCTTTGATACTCTTACCCTCTGTAGTACTAATAATACCTGGAGAACTTGTACTTTCTTTTGTCATCTGTTAATACCTATATTACTCTCATAATACCAGTAGTACTCTCTGTAGTCCTCTGTTAATACCGATAGTACTCTCTTAATACCTGTAGTACCCTCAGTAGTACTCTGTTAATACCTGCAGTACCCTCTGTAGTACTCTCTTAATACTTGTAGTGCCTTCTGTAGTACTCTTTAAATACCTATTGTACTCTGTTAATACCTGAAGTACCCTCTGTAGTCCTCTGTTAATTCCTTGAGTATTCACTGTAATCCTCTGTTAATACTTATAGTATTCTCTGTAATCCTCAATTAATACCGGTAGTTCTCTCTGTGTTCGTCTGTCAATACCGGTTGTACTCTGCTAATATTTTTTAATTACTCAGTGATTACTTAAACTTGAGATTTAAAACCTCGAATTTTGAAATGCACCATCCAAATCAAGCATAATAAATAATAATAATAATAATAATAATAATTATAATAATAATAATAACTGATAACTTAGCTACTAATATTACTAATTAATATTAATAGCAGGATATATTACCTTGTTTTGGTTGGAAATTCAATGTTTCATTCAAATATTTTGTCAGTTGGTGCATCGATTGAGCCTTCGGATTTGTCAACCTCTTGTTTTAAAGGTGCTGGATGCAACGCTGCAGAATTTAAGGCCATAATACCAGCAAGAGTGATGACACTCAGTGGATCCTGTGTTACCGTTCCTTGTTCCTTCACCTTGAAGGACGGGTTTGAAGACATGCTACATCCTGGATGTATAGCAATATGGTTAAAAGATGAAGAACCTATCAGTACTACAACATTCAGGGGAGATTTAACAGTGTACAACTGTACTACAACATTCAATAACGTACTTGAAGACAATGGTCCATATAATTTAAGAATTGACTGTCGAAATCCATTAAAATATAATTTTCACAATAACCCAGTGACCATCCAGATCAAGGGTAAGTGCAATGTGTGTCCGGCTGAAACAAACATGTCTCACAAGTCGTATTGGTCTTACTGTTGTTCAGATGATGCTGAATGCTGGTAATGCTTGGGTCTCCATAGTAACCGCTCTAAATTGATTTGGTACCCAGGGGACCCTGAGGCACCTCGTTTGACCACCCCCAAGGAGTGGGTGGTGGAGGGGACTCCTGTGGAGCTGAGGTGCTCTGCTCCATCCTACTGTGACACCCACCCGCCCACTGTGACGTGGACCCCCGCCCTGGGGCTCAGCACCCAGCTCCAGCAGGACGATACCGTGACCTCCACTCTGACCTTCAACGCCTCCCACCTCCACCATGGGAACAATGTCTCCTGCACTGCGGCCTACTTCATACCATCTGGAAACAAAACTGTGACGTCTACAAGATACCAACTCAGTATCTCATGTGAGTCATTGTTCTACCTCCTCAATGAAGAGTACATTTTATTATTTATTAATTTTTTTATATTGATCTTCTCGGTAAATATACCTCAAAGTTTCTTTGATCTAAGAAGACAAAGCAGTGGGTTGATAAACAACGACTTTTAATGCTTCTCTTGTTTTTCATTTCATTTACTATATTTTATTGTATTCAGAACAGTTTTGTTAAATTCACAACATCTGACCAACATGACACCGGAGCTGAGCGCTCTGATTGGTGGGTTCTCTCTCAGATGCCCCCAGGAACACCTCTGCTTTCGGCAGCCCTTGTCTTCCAGCCAGAGAGGGAGGCTGCCTGAACCTGACCTGCACCAGTCATGCTAACCCTGCTGTCAGCGAGGTCACCTGGTACCGAATACATGGAGAACACATCCTGAAGATCGGGACTGGATCTTCTCTGTCCATCCAGCTTTTGAACTCCAATAACGTTTTCTTCTGTGAGGTCAGGAATGACATTGGCACTGAAAAGTCTTATATCTTCAAGATCGACATTCAAGGTAATGTTGACTCAAAACCAGTGAGCAAATGAAAAGTTTATTACACAGTCAACCCTGAATTCGTTTTTTCAATTAATTTAAATTTTTGTTCTGCTCTTTTGATGACTCTGACCGCTTATTGTAAGATCCACATTCAAAGTTAGATTGACTAAAAACCAGGAACCACCCTGAGTTTGGTGATGTAATAATAACAATATTTTTTGTTAAACAGGAAGTACGTTAAAATGCTTGAAAATCTCTCTTCATGTTGTCTTCCCTGTTTCCTGTATTCACAGCTCCTCCCAGCATCCTGCCCTCTTCAAACTGCAGCAGAATTGCAGCCTGGGTGCAATGTTCCTGCGACAGCGTGGGCAGACCATCACCGTCTCTGGAGTGGCGGTTGGATGGGAAACTGGTGTTGGGTTCTGAAGACGTGTCTTTTAGCCAGGTCAACCTGGAGAACGCCGCGTTGAGGAGCTCCCTCATAATGAGGGCACCTGCTGGTCCAACTACCTTGACCTGCCACAGCTCCAACGCTGCCGGGAACACCAGCCAGAAGCTTCCTGTCCCCCACCTGGATACACAGTCAAACCTGACAGGTCTGACCTCAGGGAGCTAAATGGACCTGTTGGAGCTGTGAGGCTGATCAGTCATTACATGTTGTTTCACAAGATATTCACTTCTGGATACTCCCATCACAAATAGGAGTGATGTACAGATGATGTATGATAATAATATTAATAATAATATTTATTTAAATAGCACTTTTCAAAGTTACAAAGTGTTTTACACAGACACACAAACAAGATAATCTGCATGAATAGATAAAGTATAAATGACAAGCAAGGTGAATTAGGAGAGATTTAAAAGAAGAAATTCAAGTTTGGAGAGGTTGTATTGAGAGGGCCAGGAATACAACAAGTTAAGGTGGTCTAAGCAGGAAGAGATAAGAGTGATGAAAACACTCTAGAATCTAACTGGATAAAAACAATCAAAACTGTATAGATAATACGAAATTGCAGAAACACAATTCAAAGACTGATTTCATCTTGTGGTTAAAGTTGTTAGCAAAGATGACACCAACATTTCTGTAATGGGGTTTGATGCAACAGGATGCCATAAGGAGAAGTGCTCTCTCGCCTGCCCCTAAGGTAATGGCTTCCAATTTATCTGAGTTTATCGGAAGAAGGCATTTATCAACTTTAAATTGTAGTCAAACAAGAAATTGGTCCGGCAGTTGTCTGCATATGAAAACAAACTGATGTACTGATGAAGGATTTGACAAAGCGTTAAAATATCTATGGAAAATAAAAAAGGGCCTAGGCACCCCATAGTAAATGGGAGGCAGAGGATTTAAAGTAACCAATGGCCACGCAATATTTTCCAATAGAAAGATAGGAAGAAAACCAATCTAAAGCTGCACCTGATAAGCCAACCCTATGATGTTCAATAAAATCACATGGTCTACTGTTTCCAAAGCAGCAGTAGGTTCTAAAAGCAATAAAACAAATGTTTGATTTGAGGGAGTGACTTGTGCATTATAGCTCATGATACTTGAAAATGAGGTAATAAAAGATAAAGGATGGGTAAGTCAACTCCCCGGTCAACGCCCTGATGGACTGCACCAATTGGTAGGTTGGAAAGAAATTTTCTTCTGTGAGTTTCTTAATGCTTTGTCAAATCTAATAAGCGCAAGGGATTCTTAAAATACAGTGATTGGTCCTATCACAAAATCCTGACGCCACCTTTTCAGCCACAGAACAACTGCCCTGGATAGCTGCTACTGCAGTGCTAGCCGCGGGTCTGCTGTTTGCAGCAGTGTGTGCCGTAAGGTACGTGGACTGCTAGACAGTGATTGTACGAATGTCCATTTCTTCACTGATTTATTAACTTATTATTCAATCATTGTCATGATTGAATAATTAGCATTCAGTCACACCGAGATGATTATCTGAATTGAAACCTCTTGCAGTGGGAACAATTCAGCTTACAACAATGCCAATCAAAAACGGTCAGCTTCTCTTTCTCCTTCCTCTTCTTCTTCTTCCCTATGCTAAACATTCCAGAGCTTGGAAAATGGCCAACAAAACAAGACTCGGCAACAATGCTCTAATCAACAAAGCTCCACCCGACCAAGAGAACACCAAGGTACCCCTCGCCCTATTTTTACCCAGGTTACCCTATCTGAAAACAATCCGACAGCCGGCTGACCCTAACACTATCTTTACCAAGGTAATTCTAACCTTATCTGTAAACAGGTTACTCTAACAATATCTTTACCACGGTACCCCTAACCTTATCTGTAAACAGGTTACCCTAACCCTTTCTTTACCAAGGTAACCTTAACCTTATATTTAAACAGGTTACCCAAACAAGACCCCATGTTTACCAAGGTAACCCTAACACTATCTCTGTCCCAAGGCCACCTTAAACTTAACCGGTTTTAACAGAGGAAACTAGGGTTTGAGTTACGTGGGAGCCAGTAGGAGTTAAGCTCCTATAAGTCTGAGCTTGTCTGTGTGTTTGTGTATGTGTGTTTGTGTATGTGTGTGTGTGTGTGTGTGTGTGTGTTTGTGTATGTGTGTGTGTGTGTGTGTGTGTGTGTGTGTGTGTGTGTGTGTGTGTGTGTGTGTGTGTTTGTGTGAGAGAAAAATAATTGAGATCCCTGATGTTCTGGTGACATCCCAATCAGTAAATCCATATATATATATATATATCTCACTCAGGTGTTCTTCAAAAGTGAGGAGGACGTCTATGCTAACATTGATACACTGATGAACACGGTTGGACCGAGAGAGAAGCCTGTTGGAGCACGAGAAAAGGCTGCTGGACTGGGAGAAGGGGCTGCTGGACTGGGAGAAGGGGCTTTTGGACCGAGGGAGGAGTCTGTAACAGCAGCAGGTTCCTCAGCCTTGACCCAACAGGATTCAGAGGAAGCAGCAGACCCAGCCCCAGACAGGCAGGTGGCGGACTGCGAGGTGGTGTACACAACAGTGAACTGGAAGAAGAAGTCCAAGAAAAATGAGATCTGAGATCCTGGGGCAGAGACCCCCTGGGGCCCAGGGCCCCTGAGGCCCCTACACTTCCTCTCGGGTGGATGAGGGATGAGCTAAGGGCTAGAGGGATGAGTTAAGGTCTGCATTGATGGGTAAAGGCTAGAGGGATGAGTTAAGGGCTAAAGGGATGGGTAAAGGCTAGAGGGATGAGTTAAGGTCTACAGGGATGGGTAAAGGCTAGAGGGATGAGTTAAGGTCTACAGGGATGGGTAAAGGCTAGAGGGATGAGTTAAGGGCTAAAGGGATGAGTTAAGGCTAGAGCGATGAGCAAACGACTGAGTAAGGGGCTAGACCAAATATCGAGTAAACCAGAGGTTAATAATCCCACAGGTTGTGAATATGTTTAAAAAAAATATTAATGATAAGGATTATTATTATTATATAGTTTTAACTTTTAAAATATTATTATTGACAAACCAGTAATTAGTCATACTGTGTATTTCTGATATTTTGTTTACTATTTATCTTGTTTATCGTATTAGTATTGAATAATACCAAATATTACCATCTTTTTGTGTCTTATTTTCAACCAAAGACAACATTTTCAAAATGGATGGCAATGAAAAACACTTCATACAAGTAAAATTCCATCATCGGGATGTGATGCTATGACGTGAAGCAAAAGCAGAAGTGAAGTCTTAACAGTTTGGGTCTAACTTTGAGACCTCAATGATCTAAAACCAAAATTGAAATAGGAAACATTTATTCAAGCAACAGATTTATGTGAAGAGATAGTGTGCCCACATATCGTGAGTCGAGGAAGTTATAACAAGTCAGATTGAGATCAAATTCATCACATTATCCCTTCAACAAGTCTAATGCACTTTTGTGTAAAACAAATTAAATTATGAACTAAAAACAAAAGTGGAAATTAATCCTTTAGGCATTTATTAGTAAAGTATAAGCAGGGAATATGTTGACATTTCCATTCAAACTAAATTTGAGGTGTGAAATAATTAAGAAATTGTACCACATTTAAAGTGGATGGATTACTTATTATTTAGGGAACCGATCATTAGGGACAGTTAAAAGTAAGTGCACTAAAAATGTAAGGGCCTTCATTTGGTTGTGAACATAAATCTAAAACCCGATTTTTAAAATTGTTCACCTCATTCATTATCCATTAAATAGCTGTTCTGCTGTAATTGTACAACTATATATTCATAATTAAACAGATATTATTAATAATAATTAGTATGACGAAATTTAACTGGATGGTCTCAAACAACAGTCACACACACACACACACACACACACACACACACACACACACACACACACACACATTCATTTATAAAATCGAATTGCTTCTTCAAACAGTTGTTGCAGTTCTGACAGGAGGAGGCGGGACAAATTTTGGGACGGCCAATGACAGTTCAGATGGAGCCTAAATGAGAAAGATGTTAGTGACATCACACAGTAGGTTGACAGGAAGCTGTGAAGATGTGATGATGTGACTGCTCACCTGGAGTTTGTTGTAGTCTGGCAGAGCGGAATCAGGCTGGCTTGCTACTGCCTACAAGAATAGAGAACAAGTAAATTCCTTACCCTAACCCTGAAACCAAACCTAATACCTCACCTCAAATCCAATCCTAAAATGAACCCTAATCCTAAAACCAAACCCTAAAATAAAAAACAAACCCTATAACCTAACCCCAAAGGGAAAGCCTCACCCTTAAACGAAAACCCAAAGGAAACCGTAAAACTAAAACTCTAATCCTTTGAATTATTGCTCAAAGAAGGCCCTAATCCTAAAACCACATCTCAATCTTAACTGTGAAATGAAAACCTAAAGCCTTAAATAAACCTAAACGGAAACCCTATCCTATCGAATTGTAACCCTTTATTCCCTATGCTTACATCCCCACTGCCACTGTGTGTGTGTGTTTGTTTCTGACCTTCTCAACAGCCCGAGACACAGGATATCTGGGTTGTCCTGAGAGAGAGAGAGAGAGAGAGAGAGAGAGAGAGAGAGAGAGAGAGAGAGAGAGAATAGGTAAAATGTCAGATGGACAGCAAGTGCCTCCATGTTGGAAGGTGAGAAAAGAGGAGAAATAGGTGAAGGAGGAGGAAGTCAATGAGAAGGAGCAGGCAGAGTTGGAGGGGCAGCGCGAGAAGTCTTACCTGACCTCTTACAGTGGGAGACACTGAGGTAGATGAGGGCTGTGGAGATAAGGAGGGCAAGGATTCCGCAGGGGATCCCTGCTGCTATCCCAGCGATCGCCGCGCCGCTCAGACCGTCGCCTAGCAACACCCCAACATACGACAGACCATTCAGTGACAGCATCTCACATAAGAATAACCTAAGTCTAAAAGGCGTAACATGGTTAGACTTAGTAAGGTTAGTACAGTAGGGTAATAGCAACATTAACATGAGTAGGGTAAGCAGGACAATGGTTAGAAGGGTTAAGGCAAGGATTCGCATGGTAAGGATAAATAGGGGCGAAGGGAAAGTAGGGTGAGAAGGGTTAGTAGAGTAGGGTTAGTAGAGCCATGATCGGGGGGTCAAGGGTCTTAATCCATGCTGTACCTGGTCCGATCCGGTTCTGCATCGAGGGCTCCCCGGCCATTCTCCCAGCACTGGGGATGACCCGGAAGTGGTAGGTGGACTTTGGGTCCAGGTTGAGCACGCCGGCACTGCGAGCTGACCCCGGCTTCACCTGGATGGAGCGGAACTCACCGGACCGCTGGCGGGTGTCATCTAAGGCTGGTCCTCTCATCTGGACGTCAAATCCTGTTGGGTTAGACGTTTAGGGTTGGCTGTTTAGGGGTACGATGTTGGGGGGGTTGGATGTTCAGGGGTTAGATGTTTAGGGGTTAGATGTTTAGGGTTGGATGTTCAGGGGTTAGATGTTGGAGGAGTTAGATGTTTAGGGGTTAGATGTTTAGGGTTGGATGTTCAGGGGTTAGATGTTTAGGGGTTAGATGTTTAAGGGTTAGATGTTCAGGGGTTAGATGATTAGGGGTTAGATGTTTAAGGGTTAGATGTTCAGGGGTTAGATGTTCAGGGGTTAGATGTTTAGGGTTGGATGTTCAGGGGTTAGATGTTTAGGGTTGGATGTTCAGGGGTTAGATGTTTAGGGGTTAGATGTTAAGGGGTTAGATGTTTAGGGTTGGATGTTCAGGGGTTAGATGTTGGAGGGGTTAGATGTTTAGGGTTGGATGTTTAGGGTTGGATGTTCAGGGGTTAGATGTTTAGGGGTTAGATGTTTAGGGTTGGATGTTCAGGGGTTAGATGTTTAGGGGCTAGATGTTTAGGGTTGGATGTTCAGGGGTTAGATGTTGGAGAGGTTAGATGTTTAGGGTTGGCTGTTTAGGGGTACAATGTTGGGGGGGTTGGATGTTTGGGGTTGGATGTTCAGGGGTTAGATTTTTAGGGGTTAGATGTTTAGGGTTGGATGTTCAGGGGTTAGATGTTGGAGGAGTTAGATGTTTAGGGGTGAGATGTTTAGGGTTGGATGTTCAGGGGTTAGATGTTTAGGGGTTAGATGTTTAAGGGTTAGATGTTCAGGGGTTAGATGTTCAGGGGTTAGATGTTCAGGGGTTAGATGTTTAGGGGTTAGATGTTTAAGGGTTAGATGTTTAGGGGTTAGATGTTTAGGGTTGGATGTTCAGGGGTTAGATGTTTAGGGTTGGATGTTCAGGGGTTAGATGTTTAGGGGTTAGATGTTCAGGGGTTAGATGTTTAGGGTTGGATGTTCAGGGGTTAGATGTTGGAGGGGTTAGATGTTTAGGGTTGGATGTTTAGGGTTGGATGTTCAGGGGTTAGATGTTTAGGGGTTAGATGTTTAGGGTTGGATGTTCAGGGGTTAGATGTTTAGGGGTTAGATGTTTAGGGTTGGATGTTCAGGGGTTAGATATTGGAGAGGATAGATGTTTAGGGTTGGTTGTTTAGGGTTGGATGTTTAGGGTTGGATGTTTAGGGGTTAGATGTTTAGGGGTTAGATGTTTAGGGGTGAGATGTTTAGGGTTCGATGTTCAGGGGTTAGATGTTGGAGGGGTTAGATGTTGATGGGGTAAGATGTTGGATGGATTAGATGTGCTGACGCAAGAAGGGTGATTTGGTCTTCATATGTTGACGGGGTTGGCTGTTGGTCAGATGTTTAGGGTTTGATTTTTAATTGAAGGGAGGTAAGATGTTTAGGGTTAGAGAGAGAAAGTGAGCAAGAGAGAGGGTTAGTGTTAGGGTTAACCCTAACTCTAACCCTACATATTTTGTAGCAGATGATTGATGGTGAAGATGATAGAGTGATGATGTCAGAGTGATGATGACAGAGAGATGATGTCAGAGTGATGATGAGCGAGTTCCCTCCTCTCACCCGTAACCAGAGACAACGGAGGAACCTCCCAGGTCAAAGTGACGGCCGTCCCTTCCTGGTTTGGTAAGAGACTTGAATCTGAGATAGAGGGACCTAGAGAGACAGAGAGCGAGAGACAGAGAGCGAGAGAGACAGGGAGCGAAAGTGTGTGAGAGAGAGAGAGAGAGAGAGAGAGAGAGAGAGAGAATTAAGGTGATTTGTTTTAAGTTACCATTGGCTGTAACTAGCAGTCCTTATTAACCAATGGACCTAGTAGCCAGGTAATCTGGGTCTAGTTCTAAGTTACTAGTACTTTAGCTAGTTATCCTCGTTACTGTAACTAGGTACAGTAACTAGGTACAGTAACTAACTTGTTTCAGTGTTGTACTATTTTACTAGTGGAAGCAACCACTAGTAAACTTCTAGTAAACTTTGCTGTGACTTCTAGTCCTTACTAACCTCTGTACCTAGTTGCTGTGACTAGTAACTGTAACTACTAGCCCTTCCTAACCACTGTACCTAGTTGCTGTAACTAGTAACTGTAACTAGTAGTCCTTCCTAACCACTGTACCTAGTAACCGGGTGGTCCGGCCCTTGTTGCCCAGAGGGTTGGAGCAGATGCATCTGAAGTCGTCTCTGAGGAATTCGCTGGTGTTGAAGTGTCGCACAGTGAGCTGTGTGGTGTTGGCACTGATCTGGTGTTGGTTGCTGCTGGTTATGGCCTGGCCCCCCCGGAGCCAGGTTACCACGGCGTCGGGCACTGCGTCACTCAAACATTCTATGGTGACGGCAATCCTTCCATCCGGGTCCACGCTAGCCCCCACTCTGGGTAGGAACTCTACTGGCTGACCTGGGTGTGCAACACACTGAAGACTGTTAGTCACATTTACATATATTTACATTTTCATATGTCTACATGTTCGTGCTCTACGTGGTAAAATGTTAAAGGTGACATAATATACCACCAGGTGTGATTAGCCGTTACAAGCCGTTTTGGGTAAGCAACATTTGCTACAGTCCACTGGGTAGGCTGGTAGTCTATCCAGCACACTCCTAGGTGGACACGCCCACTTGTGATGTCAGAAGAGGCAGATTTTCCAAACGGCTTGTAACGGCTAATCACACTCACACCGGGTGGTATAATATGTCACCTTTAACGTCTTGAAATATTTAGGTCTTCAGGGATTTGTGCTGAAATATTTGCCTTTGAAAATGTTTACGAGTTAGACTGTTCATGTGCCTTAATGTACATGTGTTAGAATATGTTGCCGTACGCGCGGTGACGTTGCAGCTGGACTCCAGGAGCGGGTGCTGGGCGCGGCAGACGATGGTTTTCCAGTCCAGGTCCTCAGAAGGCGCCAGTGTCAGGTTGAGGACACCGGCCGTCACGCTACCGTTGCTCACGCTCGGGAAGGCTAGGCTGGGCCTGGGGGCGCCCCCTGGCCACTGGCAGCGGTACTGCAGGTCGTTGCTAACCGTAGTATGGACCGAACACTCTGGATAACCAAGGGGTCTCTCTGACCAAACAGGAAAATACGAATATCAATAAGTTAATAATTGATAATAATTATTTCATTGATAAGCCGGTGTCTGAAACCGCCAATGCTTAATAAACACAGAGTTACATTTTATCCACCTTCTTCGTGCAGCTTTGGGTTAGGTTTAGCTTGGTCAATAGATTAGGAGGTTAGTACGGAGAGCAGGGTTAGCTTATATGTGCTTGTGCGTTCGGTTTTTCTCTTTCCCTCTTTTTGAGAATCATTATTTTATATTTGTATGTTTTTATTGTTGCTTAAGTCTATTTTTGCAAAGAAAGAAGGCACTACCAAGGCAAAAGGAGAAATACAAGATGAGCAGCTGCAGAGGCTAATGTCAGTATATGGGAAACAAAAAGTATGTTGTTTATGTGTGCTTGTGGATTAGGGCAAGTAGAGCTAGTATGACTAGTATGGCTAGTCGGATTAGTAGGGTGATTTTACATATAGCTGGAAAAGCAGAGTGATATTGGTTTGGGTTGAATACACACACACACAGACGCACACACACAAACACACACAGAGACACCAACACACAGACACACAAGCACACACAGACACACACAAAAACACACACACACGCACACACACACACACACACACACACACACACACACACACACACACACACACACACACACACACACACACACACACACACACACACACACACAAACAACTCAAGCCACTAAAGGTAGAAACATGTTTATTTGGACGTGCTCTTCTCACCATACACCTTTAGCTCGAACACGGCCTGGGCGTCAGCGACGCCGGACTTGGTGAACACCACCGTGTAGTTGTGGCTGTAAGACAGCGGCACGTCGACCAGAGACAGCGAGCCGTCCCGCTCCAGCCGGAGCACGTCCGAGTGTGCGTCAGCCACGTCCGCGGGAACGTCGGAACCCAGCTTCCACGTGACCACCGGCAGGGAGCCCATAGACCACTTGACCACCGCGTCGTCCGCCACGCTGAACAACACCGAGAGAGTGACCAGGCTTCCCACCTCGGCATTCACCCGGGCGGGGCCGACAGGCGGAACCTCCGACTGACCCTCCGCACCTGGAAACAGGAGCGAAGTATCTGCGTGTTCAGCGCACGACCGCCGCTGGACTGACGCAAAATACGTTTTTAATTTTTCAATCCGAAACACTTTGAATACACCTTTGTATGGCGTAGGTATAAATAGGGCCCCACTATGCGACGGACTGGGATAAGTGGTCTGCCCTGGCATTTGATGGATTTACTTGTTATAATGTGTTAAAAGTCGCATTGTGTAGACAATGAGCCCCTCCAAGTTAGTCGGGGGAAGTCTTTGAGACTTAAAATGACTATATAACACTGTTCTGTCCACTCTTTACTGCCACTACATGTAACGGATCAGTATCACCTTACGAGTAGAACATTTGTGACGCTATTTCTTCACGACATAACAAGATATGTTCAAGTTGTTACGACGTAGCCTACAATCTTATCATGTTGTAACAATATAGCCTATAACCGATCACTTTAACGTGAAACGTTTCAGGTTATAACATGATAGGCTACTGTAATATTATAACGTTATAGTTTATAGCAATCAATATGTTAAATGTATGATTATCATTTTGTTATGATTGATGAGTTTGTTTTGTTTGATACCTTGAAGTCAAGCAGACACCTATGTTTGAATGTGTTTTCTGTTTGTTGGGTGAGCGGCTGTTGTGTACATTCACAGCTCGCCACAAAACAAAGAAGAACCTTGCCCAACCATTAAAATCATTAAAAAATAAACAAGTCATTGTATGCAGTTGCGAACTTGCACTTGCTGACACGCACACACACACACACACACACACACACACACACACACACACACACACACACACACACACACACACACAGTTAACTGGCCACGCATCTGTGAGAAAACAGCAGGTGGAACAACGAGACATGTCTTACCTCAAAGCGTCTAAATACGCAACATCAGTTCTTCTTTCTGCCCCTTTCACAATACTTGACTCACCGCAAGGTTAAAGTGTGGGGTTTTGCGATGACATTTGAAAAACCTCTCCAATGCATGTGTGGAGCGCACGGTAGACGCCCCCAATCGCATGGGTCGATAATGCGGACAAATAGTTTTTAATAGCTTTTCGGTAAAGACAAAAATCAAAATGGAATCAGGCCATTGCCAGATGGTCATTCCTTAGCCTACCTGGCTGGCCGGACCTACAACATTCACTCCGATAAACATGAACAAATCATTCGGCCTAATTTACGTTGTAGTATAAACTCATCAAGAACAAGACATTTTGAAGCACTCATTTCATTTTGGTATTCCGGGAGACTGCCAGGGGCTATATTTGCGTAACCTTATCTTTAAATTCATATTCAATTAAATCCGTCTTACCTTTGAAAGTCACCATTAAAGCCAACAAAACCAGCATTGTCTTGTGTCCTCTGTATTTACCGGGTTGTTTCAGCAACATATTGAATAAAACATGAAAAACAGGAGAACCAGTGGGCCAACAGGCAGAGTTGGTAGATATGCGCCTTCTACAGCAAACTGCACAGCGGGTGGGTCCTATTTCCCGGCATATCCTAGGCCGGAGAATAGTGTGGACGACCTTTGGTGGGTCAGCGGAGGTTTGTCTCTCGGTGTAAACCACACCTTTCGGACCACTACAATACATGGTTTGTTTAGCGCTGGGTTTACCTGGGAATGAAAGTGTGTGTGTGTGTGTGTGTGCCTGTAGAGGCAGTTCTATTTGAAGCGGGCACCAATTTCTGAAGCATAGAGCAGCACGTGTTCTTTTTTTAAAAACAATTAACCAAAAACTTTCTGTTGATACTTATGGACTAATCATTGCAG
Organism: Pollachius pollachius; assembly: GCF_949987615.1. Lineage (NCBI taxonomy): Eukaryota > Metazoa > Chordata > Actinopteri > Gadiformes > Gadidae > Pollachius > Pollachius pollachius. The sequence goes on along the minus strand of NC_136934.1, from coordinate 43,680,160 downwards.
CCCTCATCTTAATCATCACATTAGGTCACAGAGCTCATCACATGAACAGGTAGGACCACATTCAGAATGACGTCTCTTGTTGACTGTAAACTGTATGTGTAGCTTTGAACCAAGTCAGCAGACATCCGAAATTGGATTTTATAACGGCAAGTAAATGGAGAACTTTAGGGTTTCTGGGTTTAAAATGCTCAAATGAAAAGACAGTGGCCGGGATAAGAACACCGTAGTTTTTATTGTCATCGTAGAGGTCTGTACAATCTGTGTGGAGTTGAGGCGCTTGCGGTAAAGAGAATTTCATGTTTAGTTGTACCGAGTGGCAGGACCGGGCTAATAACCCATAGGTGTCCGTTTGGACCCATATTTACATTTACAGCATGAACACAGCGTGCAGTCAGCAGGTTACAGGGGAGGCGTTAGTCTGGGCTGCGCTAGAGTAACAACAGATGAGTCTTTGAAAGGGGACACAGGAGGAGTCCAGCGGAGGAGTTGGACCGCTGCCGTTCCCCGGCTGATCTGGCAGGGGGCGCCAAAGGCGAGTGTATCCGTCTGCAGAGCAACAGGAGCCCGGCAATGCTACTCCACCGGACCCTTCAGGTGCCCTGAAAACACAACACAGGCAACAGTACGTGCGTTGCCATTAACGGCAAGTATTGAGAACAGATCACAACAATACGTGATTTATTCATCTAGCTCTTTTATTTTTATAAAATTGCTTTTATCCAAAGCGACTTGCAGGCGAGGCTGAGGACGACCAAAGCACACAACAGTTTAAGTAGCTACAAGGAAAGTGATAGCGCTGCACAACCTAGTTCCTAAACATGCACTGGACAGAGTGCAGAGCAGCTCCAGGAGTCAGAAATACATGGTTAGTATTTACATCGCTGAACACAACAGAAGTATTTCTAAAAGACAGGTGTAGTCTGTCTGCTACTCACGTTCCAAGGGGTCCCTAGATCCTTCCCGCCTCCTTCAGTTTCCCCACGAGGTCGTCCACCGATTCCACCTTGACCCCCGCCTCTCTCTGGGGAGGTTCATCCACCCTCAGCACCTGCAGCTTCGACGCCAGCTCCACCCCCAAGTCCGCCGGCTTGACGTTGGCGATCTTCTTCTTCTTTGCTTTCTACAAAGAGAAAACACACAGACTTAATATATCCCAAGTTTAATGATATCTAGTCTCACAAATCGGACGTCTGATTTTAATGGCAGTTGTGCCGAACTCTGGATCAACGGGGTTTCACTGTCTTTTGTTTGTTTTGATCCATCTATTGAACTGAACCTAACCATCTGTAACTAACTCAATATGTAAACACAAGGGCGTGGGTCAGTACCATGATGTTGGGCAGTGTGGCGTAGCGTGGCGTGTTGAGGCGGAGGTCAGCCGTCAACACCGCGGGAGTATTGATCTTGATGGTCTCCAGACCGCCATCAATCTCCCGGACCACCTTCACGTGCCCCCCCTCCAAGGTCACCTCCGACGCAAAGGTACCCTGCACACAGACAAGACAGGTTGGCAGGAGAAGAGAGAGAGGGGGACACCCAGAAAGAGAGAATGGCAGACAGACATACAGGAAGAGACAGACAGACGGATAAGCTGAAGCATGATGGTTAAATTATCATCTGTGGGTCAAACTTTAACTGTACAGCAATTTAACTATAATGACACAATTGCAGGATGTGTTTAATGGAAATATGTTTCCAGTCCTTTTTATTTAAAATCAACAATGCTTCATTGATTGAAGGAATAAACATAAACGGATAAGCAACCCCCCCTGCTGGCCCAGCCATGTCGTTACTCTGATCAGGGTTATAATTTGGTAGGGCCAGATGGAGGGGATATATGGGGGTGTACAGGAAGGGAGGGGGGGTTACACAGTGGACTACAGGTTGGGAGTGGGGGGGTTATATAGTGGAGTACATGAGGAAATGGTAGTGAATATTGTGGTCTACATGATGGAGGGTAGGCTGCTAACCTGCGGCCAGTCTAGTAGGGCTGCGGTCATCTGTCCTGTCTGGTTACAGTCTCCATCGATCGCCTGTAGAGAGAAACTTAATGTTTAAAAATGTATTTAAACTGTTTTAATAAACACAACAAAGATGGGCACCATAAGACATGATGAGAACAGGATAGCATTCATACTAGTGGAATCTAGAGTATTGATACTAGATTACTCATACAAAAGTATTTATTGTAGAGTAATGACACTGGAGTATTCACACTAGATCATTTATACTAGTCTTCCCACTAGGGTCTATACACACTGCAGTAACTCGCCAGTAGTCTGACCTGTTTTCCGAGGATGATGAGGTGAGCTTCCTCCTTCTTGGCGAGAGCGGCCAAGATCTTTGACACCTGCAGGGGTCCCAGGGATTCGTATTCCTTGGCAGACACCTCTACATGGATGCCCCGGTCAGCACCCATAGCTAGCGCCGTGCGGATCGTCTCCTGGTAGAACACAGCAGGTAATAGCATAGCCAGAACAGTGTCGGGGACAGCACAGCTAGCACAGTGCATTTGTTAGCACAGCTAGCAAAGTTCAAGGGTCAGCATAGTTAGCGCTACAGGAGTTATATGTAGTGGTTTAGCAGACTGTTTTATCCAAAGAGGCTGAGAACAATCAATGCATACAATCAGAGTCCTACTAGCTACAAAATAAAAGTTATGGTGCTGCACAACCATTTCTCATAAAAATACATCACACTTTGCATTTAGCTAATTGATCGCTTCATACGAGTGAAAACTGCCTTATACGAGTGAGGGCTGACAGCTTTTTTTACTTGAATGGCTTGTGACTAGTTTGTGTGATAAAAAGTTAAACATCAACCTCAATCCGGTGTAAAAGGGATTAACAGAAACATTTAATCCACAGTGCACAGGAGAATACTTAAAAAGAGTTAACACTAACTTCTCCCTTTTTTATGTTGTGAACGGGTGCTATGACTACGGTAAGAAAACTGTGTTGTCCACCGCTAAAGACGGCCATCTGGTGGCTCATTAGCATACAATGCTGATTAACCAAAACAAATGACTCAATATACAGCCGCCACAATAAAAGTGTGACACTAACCTGTCTTAAGTGACTGAACAGGATATAAAAAACAAAATCCAAGCATAAAAATGGTTCCATCGATTGCAAACGATATTCAAAGACAGATTCAACAGATTCAACCATTTTACTATTGAACAATAACTCAAACCAATCTGCAATATACTGTGCCATCACCATTTCTCTATGAACTAAATAAATATAAATATATGTTGTTGTTTAACCCCAGCCTCCCAGGGCGTACCTGGACCTGCTGTGGGCCACAGCTGACCGCCACCACCTCCTTGATCAGCTTCTTCTCCTTCATCTTGACCGCCTCTTCCACCGCGATCTCACAGAAGGGGTTCATGGAGTGCTTCACTCCCTCTGTAACCACCCCGCTGTGGTCTGGCTTGACCCGGATCTGAAACAGAACAACAGTCACACAAGATTTATTCCTTGTTAATAATATACATTATTTTCTTGCCCTTTAGGGGGGGGGGGGGGGGGGGCTTTGCAGGGCTATGCAAATTAAATGTATTTGACTTGAAATAAGTATTTATCTGATAGACCACCACACCAGCACTTCTAGAACCTTGGATTGCGACCGAAAATGGTTTGTTATCCAGAAGAAGACGGGTTGCTGCCTGACAATGCACAGAAATCTAAGAAATTGATGTTCCTTTGGTTAAAACAAAAAGAAAACCAGTTTTGAATATTTCACAAGGATGGAATTCTAGGTTTACTTTAACGGACCACCACAGATCAGGCTTAAAAAACTAAACAGACACCAAAATTATCACATAAGGGTAACATAGCAAAGACAGATACAATTATCATTATATTATAAGCAGAGGAACTAAAGACAATATATTCCGCAAAAATTGTTTCTTGGTTTAAGAATGTTAACCAGGAAGGTTACACACACACACACACACACACACACACACACACACACACACACACACACACACACACACACACACACACACACCTCAAAGATTTGAACTGACAGGTAAGAGGTGAGGCTGAACAGCTGCCATCAGATAAACATTGAGTAACGACCAAAGTACAGGGGTTGTAACTCAGTTTACTAATCCCTTTACTGACATTTAGCAACTAAACTAAATTAAGATACACTTTCTTCAGAACCAACTGTGATGTCAGTGGTTAACTCGAGGAAGCAAATACACGTCATTTTAACTATCTGACAGTCACAGACAGTGAATCAGCGATCAGTTACCAATGATTAGGTTGTTACTAAAACGCACGCACGCACGCACGCACGCACACACACACACACACACACACACACACACACACACACACACACACACACACACACACACACACACACACACACACACACACACACACACACACACACACACAACACCGACTAGGTTTATTTGATTAATTAAATTATTTTCTCTACCTTGACGGCATAATCGATGACCCTCTTGACTCCAACCAGAACTCGGCCAGACATGTCTATAGACTTCGGTGTAGCAGCTAGCAAGGTTAGCTCATCGGTCACCGCTGGCAAGTCGGAAATATTAGAGGGTCCTCCTCTCGCCTCAACCAATGGGAGTTGAGCAAAATGGGAAAAAAAACATTCGCGTTCCTCTCGCAGCCAATGACATCTGTCTGGTGCTCTTATCATCTCTGTTGGAAACAAGTTCGACCAGAAGAAAGGTTCCGCACAATGTGGGGTAAAGTTCATAATCTTCTGTGGATCATTCATAGCATTGGAAGGTTTGCCCTGTGGTGGTAGAAATTAGTTATTGACTGACTGTAATACACAAAATGATTTATTAAAGGTGTTTTAATGTATATATTTTGGCAATTCTACACGTAGATTGACATATTTGATTTATTTGTCCTGTTCGCTTGACATTTATGATCTGTTATTTGGCATAAACTTGAGACAGGGATTTTTATATAAGTGGTAATTATTGAATATTCATTCAAAAATATAAAACTTACAAAATTTGTCCGAGATGGGCTTTATCTAATACGTAAATAGTACGCGAGTTTCTTTATTATAAATTCTAAATAAATAGACAGAATGAATATAAGCAGCTATGTGGATTCAACATATATATGATATATATTTATGACTAGCAGTGAACATTAAAATAAGGGTAAAAGATTTTATATTTATTTGTTGCTTAATGTGGTTATTACACCTCAACAGAGTGTTAAAGCTGACCAGACTACCTACTGACGAAATGGTCATATTTATAGACGGACAAAGAAGTGCGCCTCTACAGAAGTGCGCCTTTAGCGCCCCCTTCCTCCACCAGCGCCTCTGTCTTCATATCCAGCCGACCCTCCTCACGTGTCCTGGGCTCTCTCTCTCGCTCCCTCTCTCTCTCTCACATGACCGAGTGTTTGTTCCCGTGATCACGACTTCCATCCCCGTCGAGGAACCGAATATCACTTTCTCCTCCAACCCTGATGGATATACAGGAACACAGTCTGGACACCGAAAGGTAAACTCAATGTTAGCCACGGTGGCTAATTAACATGCTAAGCTAACGTTACACACTAGGCCCGCTTTGAAAACACTTACAATACAAAATGATTACAACTTGTTTTAATGACTTTCTCATGCTATGGAAATAGAAAGTAACTTTAACCTGGAAGTATTTAAGCCAGAGGAGATAAATTCGGTTTGTTTCAGTATGCAACATAAAGTTTGTTTCCAACAGTAGAAGCATAGAAAAGGTCACGACATTTTTTTTTTTCGATGCACTGCCATGGAATGAGAACCTATAAGCAAATGTCATTTTAGATATTAATAACAACCGGTTGATATCACTGCTTACACTTTTTTTTTATTATTATTATTAAGTGTTAAGTGTTGCATATCTAATATTCTTACTGATCGATACTTCTAACCGGCAGCAGCCAATCAAAACAAGAAGAAGAGGAGGGTGTGGGCATATCTGGAGGTAACTGAGTCCTACTTCATTCCATAGTCCACATGTCACTTACAGTTTCGTTTTTTACCAAGTTAAACGCGGGTGTGTGTATTGTGTGTTCGGCGGAGCAGGGGGAGAGGAGCAGACGGCTGCGTTTGTCGACCACAACATCCAGTACCAGTTCCGCCCCGAAGGCTCGCAGGTAGTTAGTTATCTTTTTGATATGACGATCAATATAAAGAAACACATGTTGTTGTAATTTGATTATGTCCTTGAGGAAGAGTTGTCAGTCGAACTCCTCTGTTCAACGCACATCATGTAGTTTTAACATTTATAGTTGCTATGGGCTATAGTGTTGACATTTACTTCTTGGCTCTACATTTCTGCCACTCATGAATACTCAACTACTCTTATTGTAGATGTATTATATATCCTATAAATATTTTGTATTATTAGGCTTATGTGAAACACGTGCACACTACTTTTTGAAAACAAACGAAAAGAACATCTGTCTCAACATGATTGGTGAGTGTACAACAGGAGATATTAAGGATGTGTTAACTTGATGGAAGGTTTGAGGTAATTGATGCAGCGATGTGGGTCATGTGATCTCAGGCTTGTTCAGGATTGGCTGGCGGCCGGCATCACATGTCAGTCATGCGGCTGGAGGGGAGGTGGGGATCACATGATCAATTGGCTACAGTAGACATTAGTTGGAGCCAAAAGCCACTAGTGTTCTGATTGGTTGTGACTGTATGATACCTTCGAGGAGATGGAGGATGGCATCATAGTGGATAGGACCCCAAGAACTTACAAAAAGACATAGTGGCTCTATTACATTACCTTACATTTATCTATCTTATGCTTGTCTCCAAAGCGACCTACAATTTGTGCATTCAACCATGAGGATACAACCCAGAAATTGCAATAATGATGCGAGTACATCAAATAAAGGAAAGAAGTGCACCCTGCTCCCCACAGATGTTTCTGTTTAACTGGATCTCTATCTTACCTGCTGTTCCAATAGTCAAATGCTCAAACAAGAAAGCCTTAATCGGTTGTTAAATCATGTTTTGCATCGACGATACATCAGTTTAGCCTAACAGGATATGTAATCGAGCAGTTCTTCAATTACGTCATGATACTGGTATATATTGCGCCACTGTATTGCCACACCACATCATGGCTATGAAGTCTGAGGGAAGTGATTGGTCAGACTCGGATCATCAACGGTCGACATTGCCGTCACGACGCTGAAGCAGCTCAGTGGTCCACATCAGTCCTAATTTCCCTTTGCTCCTTTCTCGTGATACTGCTGTTGCTCAAGGGATCAAAGGAAAAGATTTGGCATCCGGCCCTACTCTTAATATCCGTCTATCTGTCCCCGTGGTCAGGTGACATATCGTGTCGTCGCGGTAGCGGAGCCACAGCTGGAGACGAGGGATAACACAGCGGTGAGCGTCGTTTCCACGGCAACCTTCGCTGGGACTCCCCAGGTATGTCCGTATCCTTCGCTCTCACTTAGTCACACTCACTCAATCACTCACTCAGCGTGGCCGCTTCTTCTTATCGCCCCCCCTCCAGAACTCCTTCAGTGATGTCAGCCCAGTTGGAGGGGAGGCGCGCTTCACGTATTTTCCCGCCGCGGCAGTGAGTGATGTCCACACAACCTCCGACCCCTCGCTGACGCCGGCCGGAGGTAAAGTCCCTAGCTCTCTAACCCGGGTCAAACATGTATGAGTTATTGTATGTCCCCAGCTCTCTGCTCTAACTCAATGTCTCTCACCCTCTCTCCAGGTCAGTTCTATGTGATGATGAGTCCGTCTGATGTCATCCCCACCGCCGGCAGGAACCTAACGTCTCACGCGTACTCTCCGTGAGTGCTTCTATGATACTGCTATACTATTACTAATGCTGGTCTAGTACTGTCATACTAGTGATAATACATCTGACACGTTCTCCCTGCGAGTAATACTACTACTAATACTAAGCTTAGACATATTCCCCATTCTTTTGTACTAATAATACTACTGCTACCAACTTCACATTCTCCCTGTGAGAATATGAATCACTTGGAGCAGTCCCCCATAGTATTATACTACTACCTCTTTAATGCTATGGGTGACTGCTCTAGAAGAACCCCTCTATCTTTAGGACCCTGGGGTGAAGACGGCGTTAATGATGAATAAATACCACCTCAGCCCAGTAATTCTCCTGCTCTTCCTCGTCGTCAACATCCTCGCTAGAGTCACATAATGCCAATTACCACAGCTAACAAATTAACTGAGAAGCCACTGACATTCCTCGAGACATAAGGTCTAGAATATTAGGGTATGTCTGAAGCCTGGTTAGTAATGTTAGTAATGTTCCTCAAGCCTCATTGTCAGTGAGGCTCATTGTTTTTTGTCCCTCCAATATGAGCAAATTTCATTTTCAGCAATTAAATTAACACTGAGCTCGTAAAAAGGTTACACAAAGCGTCTTACAATATTGGAGTGAAGCATTCTTAGCATGGGTGGCCTCGGTGGGAATTTAACCCCTAACATAAGCAGTGCCAATGCCATTCTTTACCAGTGGGAATCAAACCCCTAACCCTGGCAGTGTACGATTCTTTCTCAGTGATTATATAATGATCTTTTATCCTTCTCATTTCAACATGTTTTATGTTTGTTATTTATTAACCTTATATTTACAGCTTTTTTAATCTATTACATTAATGATGAGCATAATTTAAGTGATCTGCTGAAATATCTGTAAATTGGTGTGTGCCTTTCTTACCCAGATTCAGACGAGTTGTTTAAGATTCGTCATTGTGCGTCCAGAAGGGGAGTTCGCTGGGGTAGCGTTTGTTCTCTGTTAGCCGCTTCCCTCGACATGCCGGGTTATAGCTACCTAGCTTCAGTTTATGTGAGGGGAATATACTTTTAATGGAGTTCCAATGATTTCCAATGTGTTCCGAAAAGTCTGTTCAAAACAAGTGCCAGTGACCACACAACAAGATTGCATTTTGTCTACAAAAACACAGATAATTTCGCACTATTTTCGGTTTTGTGATTATTAGGCCATCTGTGATGTGCCGCCGCTGATAATATAAGCAATTATATTATCAGCTGCTTCTGGCTGAGTAGTCTACGTGGAGGTTAACCTGTCAGCTACGCATCACAGGTAGCCCATTGGAAATCTTTGGAAAGTAATTTAAAGTGAATTCCCTTAAAATGAACAGGAGCTAAGCTTTTGTAACTGCAAGTCAATAAAAGCGTCCGACAGAAAGCAAATGCTAACCCAGCAAACTCCCCTTTTTAGAAGAACAATGATGAATCTGTAATTAAACAACTTGCCTCTTAAGACCGCCGTGTCCATTTTTAGTGATATAAATATATATATACATTGATGCATGTATAGTTGTATCTCATGTTGTAATGCAGTGTTATTGATGTTTGAGTAATTTAAATTATATTTACAGAAATGCAGTTGATATTTGAGTAATACCAATTCGATTTGTAAGTAACCTAAATTATATTTTGATTAATAACATTTTCAGAGAAGACAGCGCTGATCTACATGACGCAGCCTGGTGAGGACACAAATTGAATCATTACATTATCTGCATATACCTGACAAACCAACCAATCAGATTAGAGCTCTGTTGGTGACTAAGTTTAAGCAATAAATGACAGCGTTACGCTAAAGGGAGGTGTTAGCATCAAGCTACAGGAAGGTGTTAGCATTACTTCCAAGGAAAGTGTTTGCATTTTGATGAGGAGGTGTTGGTGATAAATGAGAATCAAAGATGCTTGCTAAAAGCTCATTTTAACAACAGTGTCCTTAATGTGTTATTGCAGCAGATATATCAGCTGTTGACATGCTGCAGTGAATGTTGTTCCACCTCAATAAATGTACATCATTTGGCACCTGGCCTGACCACATAATTCTTTGCCAGGCATGTGGGTGAATCTGTAATTCACTAAGACACAAATATGCCCAAAAAGTATTTCCATGTCAGAAATGCCTTTGAACAGGCCAGGCTGGCGGTGCGGAGGTGATTTGTGTGGAGGCTTTTTGTGTGCTTAAACAGAGATGTATTTGTAGTGCGCCATCTTGGCTGAGCATGCCGGAGAATCCATTATCTGCTGGAAACCCCATTAGATGCATAAAGAAACCGTAAGGTTGCTATCTCCTGGAAGATGGCAGCAGAAAGTACAAATATGTACAACCCCTGTTGAATTATTACCGTTCCTTTCCGAGGCTGAAATATGTCCCCTCTTCTGTAGCCAGAATGGGACTTACAGATGGGTGTGAGACCTGAGGTGAACTCGTCTACATGTGTTAACTTGTAATATCATTGGACCTCTACTTTTGTTTCTTTGAGTGTCTGGACATGGAGTTGAGTTTGCCTTAACCTCCAATAATGGTTTCTTCTATTGTTAAATTAAACATTTAATGTTGCTACTACATTTCTGTGATTAAGATATCATTATAGTAGTATGTAATTGGTACTGCAATAGATACTTCTTTAGTGTGTAGAGGATACTACATAAGATATCAATACACTGTGTTACCTGTTCAGTGGTGATTATTTCCCATGATGCACTGCTTCTCCCCAGACATTAACATCAGACCGCAACCTAAACCAGACCCTGAGACTAACCTAGCCCGTTATCTAGCTAAACTCAATCAATACATAACCTTAACCATTCCCTATGCGTCATGGGAGACGTGTATTTAGTTTCACCTTATTCTGCAGGGCTACTATGAATATTCATAACTGTCGTTATAAACATTCATGTGCTCACATCATTTGATGACGGAGTTGTAGTTCTAATGTACTTCCTTCCTGGCCGTAGGAAGATGGAGGGGGCGCGGACCCCGCGTGACCAGAAGAGGAGAGCGCAACATAACGAAGGTTTGTGATTGGTGCTCTAGATCAGTGGTTTTCAAACTGGGTCACCACCCACAAGTGGGTCGCCGCTGGGGACCAAGTGTCAGGCCCCCCAGCGCAGTGAGTTCATCCAGCAATTGGTTGCGCACCTATGACATTTTTGAAGTTCGACCAGCGGAGACCTCAGACTAACATCCACGGCATCGCTATGACAAACTGGCATCGATAAACGTCACCGCCGTGCGTGGAGTGCCTGCACAATTCGGCGAGGGCACATCAAGGCAGCTATAAATTATGTTTGAAGCTCTAGAGCTACACCACGGCTTGTCTTGTAAATATTCACTAGGCGGTTTCACTTCCCTTCCATCTGGAAGGATTAGGTGTTCTCTGGACAGCCACCAGAGGCTGCTGTGGAGCTGTCTGGAGTTTACTCAAACTAATGAAAACAGGCTGGGGGGGGTTAACTTGTATGGAGTTTATAGAAAGACTTTTGATTTAGATTAAAACACACCAGCTGGTGTTTATGACAACATACATAGTGTATCTTTTCTAGATCAAATTCGTAATGAGGCACTTCTGACCAGAATTAGTTATACGTTTCTATTAGCGTTTAATAAACTGATATAAAAGTTAAATCGGCGTGTGCTTACGTTGTAGTGGAGAGGCGGCGCAGAGACAAGATCAACAACTGGATCGTCAGCTTGTCCCAGATCATCCCCGACTGCACGCTGGACAGCACCAAGACCGGCGCGGTGAGACCATACCCCTGCCCAGCCATGTTCTACTTCCTGTGCAGTTCCCCGCTCTGACCCCTGATTTCCTGTTTTCAGAGTAAAGGCGGTATCCTCTCCAAGGCGTGCGACTACATCACGGACCTGCGGAAGAAGAACCAGCAGCTGGCGCAGGACCTGAAGGAGATGGAGCGCATCCAGACGGACAACCAGCTCTACAGACAGCAGGTAGCATGGAGCTAGCAGCTAGTAGGGCTGGGCGATATGTCGATATTTAAAATATATAGATATTTTTTCAAATGCGATATGGAACGAGACCATCAATCAACATCGATATAATTTAATTTGCGTTGAAATTACAGCACATTTGTTCCAAATAACAGCAGTTTCGAACCGCGCCTGCTGCGTGCTATTTTGTAACTCTGCTGATGTCTCTGCCGCTCTGCCTCCGGCTCACACACACGGTCTCTGCCCCCCCCCCCCCCCCCCCCCCCCCCACTCACGTCACTTTTTGAAATCGAGAAACATGGAGTCCGCCGGCACAAGCGGCTCCGAAGATTCAATTCTGAACGGTAGGAATAGTAATGGTAAATCCAAATGGTAGGTATAGTAATAACGGTAACTCCACAGTAACTAACTTCAAGGTTTCTCACTCCGCGAGGTCCAAACATAAAACATAAACAAGTAACCTAGCAACGCCCCCCCCCCACGCAGTCGTTACGATTCATAATATTTCGGAGGCGCACACAGCTTTTGGCCGTGATATTATATATTATAATGTTCTCAAATACAAGGTGCAGGCAGTGTCTAGTCCACGGTTTATTCATCAAACTGTATTAAATTCCCCCCCTCCCCGTCGACAAATATCAATATTTATATTATATCGATATTCTGCTTGAAGATATCGAGATATGACTTTTGGTCCATATCGCCCAGCCCTAGCAGCTAGTTCAACAGACAGCAGGTGGCATGGAGCTAGCAGCTAGCACGACAGACAGCAGGTAGGATGGAGCTATCATTGAGCTAGCAGCTAGCATGACAGACAGCGGGTGGCATGGAGCTAGCAGCTAGCACGACAGACAGCAGGTAGGATGGAGCTATCATTGAGCTAGCAGCTAGCATGACAGACAGCGGGTGGCATGGAGCTAGCAGCTATCACGACAGACAGCGAGTGGCATGGAGCTAGCAGCTAGCACAACAGACAGAAGGTGGCATGGAGCTAGCACGACAGACAGCAGGTAGGATGGAGCTAGCAGCTAGCACGTTTCGGAGGCGCACACAGCTTTAGGCCGTGATATTATATATTATAATGTTCTCAAATACAAGGTGCTTGGAGCTCCGCTAAACACATCTCCCCTCTTACCGTCACCAAGAGTTTCGTACATCTACAAACATAAACACACATTAGTTCTAAAAGGACACTTCATAATAAGTTGATGGATCATTCTGCAAAGACCTTTTGAAATATGACAGTTAAGTGTTTTCCCAGAGCGAGCTGCCAAGCCACATTTCACCACCTGTTGGTGGATGGCATGGATTAGGCGCTCTCCGAGTCTGTGGTTCTCGGTCCCAGCAGCAGAAGGAGCAACTGCCTCCGTCTGGGTCCTCGGAACCCCTCAGGACGGAGGAGCGAGGAGGACCAACGCGTTTAGCCTTACAACCTGTTAGCCTAGCAGTGCTGTACCATGTAGCTCAATGAAGAGAGAAGCAGGGCGTTACCGCAGCATCGCGTAGCGCAGCCCTTGATAACTTGCTGCCAGGTGAGCTAGCTGTGTTGTGTTTGTGTTGTGCAGGTTGAGGAGCTGAGGAGTGAGAACGCCCTGCTCCGGGCCCAGCTACAACACAACGGCATTCAGATTGAGGGAGACACGCCCCCACAGTGAGGCCCCGCCCGCCCTGACACCACCGTGAAAACAAGGCTAGCAGCAGCAGAGCCTGAGGCGACAGGCTGCAACACCAGACTATGAGGAACAGCACTCCCTCGTTCTCATTTCAACCAGACTCCACCACCCGCTCCGCAGCCCGGCTCCTTTTCCCCACCCTGCCTGCTCGCCCTCCACCACCTCCAACCCTCTCCCTCCTACAACTCCTGCGGGGAGACGCAGCAGCAGCAGCAGCAGGATGTGGAGGAGGGGATCAACTCCACATCACCCCCACCACCTCTTACCCCTCCTCCTCCCCCCTTCTACTCATCCACCTCCTCCTCCGCACCCCCTCCCATCCCTCAGCTCCTCCTCTTCACTCCTCCCCCAACCCCCCCACACCAGAGCATCTCTGCCGATATCACCATGGACTCATGGACTTGTGGTGTGTTACTAAGTATGTTTTATTTGTTTTTATTATTATATTTTTTATTTTTTACCTCATATTATCAATATCCTGCAGGTTTATTTTCAGCTTTTCTTGGTTTAATTTATTAGTCGCTTGTTGGCACAGTAGCAGCTGGAGAAGCTGTTTGTGTTTCAGAACGCTGTTTCCTGGCCACAGCTAATGTCTAGATAGAGCTACATGCTAACACTGCTAAAGGCTAATACTCTTGTAACATCGGGTTGAGGAGCCTCACACACCTGCTGTAAACACACTGATCAATAACCGATTAACTCTAGGCTGGCCTTTGGTTGTAAAGCTAACGTAACGTGTAGACCCCCCCCCCCCCCCGTTAGGATTCGTTAGGATTACGGGACTATGGGGCTCCGAACCTGGTCGGCACAACACTGCGTGTTCTAAGTTCTGCAGGATGAACGGGGTTAGAACAGAGAAGTGCAAGGTCATGGAAGCCTGCTCCCAAGGTCGCAGATGTTAACAGAGTGAGGGAGGGAACTAAATAAAGGTGAGCTTTGTTCTTCTAACTGAAGAGAACAAATCCCAGCTGTTGGCTCTATTTTAGTCTCGCAATACTTCAAATACTTCAAGTGCTACAGAGCAACCCCCTGGGGAGTGGCGGTGCTCAAACACTTTCTGCTCCAGCACGGAGGAGCAGGAGAGGAGGAGGAATCTCATCCGCCGAGGTACAAAATAAAGAAATATTTTCTGAGTGTGGAATCTTTGAAATGTCTCTTGCCGGTAAGGTACACAGTAAACATAATTGGTTTTCCCAACTGGTAGGCAAATATTGTGTGTTTGATGATGGCTCTGAACACGCCAAACTTGTTTGTCGTCGGGCGGGGTGCTAGGTCGCTTATTGAGAGTAGTTCATCTGTATTCAGAGGATACGTCTGGGTGTACTGTACCGCTGGAACCACACAGACCTCAGGTTGGTACCCACAACCCGAAGGTATCCTACCCTCTAGGGTATTCAGGAAGCTATGGCGATTTGCTCGTCCAGTGATTACGTGTGGCTGCGCAAACGAGGCTGGAAATAGATTTGTCTTGGCATATGGTATTTCATTTGACCCCAAACATTGTATGAATGTGTTTCTGGGAAACAGTGCTACCAACCTATTTACAAGTAATTTCCAGGCCAGCTTTTTACAGTATAATTAAAGTAGAACATGGGGTTGTTTTTCATTTGTGATAATTAAACAAATTAAGTGAATTTCGGGGAATATATACTTTCAACTCCACTCAAATTTCTTGAAGCCACATGGCGAAAATACAAATATTAAATAGATATCATACTAGTCCTTAATTTGGGGTGGCTTAAGGTCGTTTTTCTGTTATTGGCTTTCCAGCTGCTACGCTCCGTATCACAGATCAGCATTGGTTTTAATATGGGTAGATGTTGAACGAGATGTCCAAAAAAGAGTTTGTCCCAATTAAAATAAAATCACTTATTCTGTGTAAATCTTAATGCCAAAAAGTACTTACTTTTGGCCAGCCCCTAAACAAGTGGTATTGATTGGCTTCCTAGGAGCCACAATCCCTCCAACTGCAGGAAGAGCCTGAGTAGGGAGACTAATGAACAGGTGAGATAAAATATCTACCAAGACTCTCCAGCCAAACACTGAGGTGGAGCTTGATATCCTCCATTGAAATTCACAATTATTTGTTCAGAGGTGACTTCATTTCCAGTAGATCGATAAATGATCATCTTGAGGTAAGATGATCAAACAGCAAATGACAAAGCCAGATTCAACCTTGGTTTGAAGCATTGAAGTGCATGTAATGCAATTCATAAAGGTAATTTTGAGTAAAGGAATAGAACTAAAAAATATTTTTTCCAATATGAAGAGCAATATCATCCTAAAGTCAAATCTCCCTTTCCGCCCCTTTAACTTAAATATGACTGAGTATGATGATTATTTAATGTCTTCATATTGTACCCTAGACACAACAGTGACTGTTCAATTATTGTATGATACACTAAATCTACCTCAACTAATGCAGTGAGAGCAGGGAGGGTCTGCAGCGTCTCTTCGTAGGTGTTGGAGGTTCTGGCAGTTGACTTTGTAAGGTCATGAGGCCAATTATCATGATTCAAACTTATTCTGACTGCATTCAATTGTAATTATGTTAATTGTGCAACTGTCATGGTAATTCCTTTATGAGATATTGCATCTAGGACAGATCAGACGCGAAGAACATACAATAGTTGTAGAATCTATTTTATGTATGCTTACACTGTCTCCTCTTTAGCAGAGTGAGCCCCAAACACAGTCCCCCCCCCCCTCCCCCCTCCAGAAGTCTGCCCTTACATCACAGGTGGGGTCAACCTAAAAACAGGGGTTCACGCCAAGCAGAAGTAGCCTAAGGGGTCTCTGCTTTCTTACGACAAATGCTGAGCCTAATTCCCCCCTCTGTTAAGTTCACGGCAAGCTAAAGTTAACAAATGAGGTGGCTGGATATCATATGAAAAAAGCAAAGCTAAAATAAGGAAAAAGAAAAACCCATGGATTGTCCATTACCCAACATATCGTGTCACCCGCTCTCATTGTTTACATGTCAGAGTCTGACCAAGGTTGATCAAGCAACTCAAAACTTCCCTAAAGGTGAACGACACCTTCGGTATATTATCGATCGTCCTGTTGCTTACAGTGAGAGAAAATAATTATGTTTTAGAAGGACAAAGATGTGGGCAAGGAAAAAGTATTGTGTTGGGCTTTGTGTTCTCTCTGTAAAGCTTGGCGGAGAAAACGTTGCAGACTTGATTTCAACACGAACACGTCAGTTGGCTTCTCACAAAAAGATGTAGGATTATTTAAGGTGTTGTCCTACAACTATTACAGAGCTTGATTATGAAAGAAGAAGGAGATTGATTGTCATGGCCAATAATAAAACAATTTATAGAGACTAATTCCCTGGATGGATGACCGGCCTATCTTTGTGTTAGACTGACCTAAAGAAGAAAGTAGTTAGTGAGTTAGTTAGAGAGTGATTTTTGTCCTTTTCTTTTAAATATATAGACAGCAGGGATGAAAATCATGCAGGGGTATTTGTTTGTGAGTATAAGTGAGTATTCGTTATAGTTACTCAGTTCCTGAAGTGTATGTATAGTGACTATGTTCCTTGTATGTGTGTGTGCGTGTGTCTGTGTGTGCGTGTGTCTGTGTGTGTGTGGGTGTGTGTAATGGCAAGTCATTTGTTTGTGTGTGTGTGTGTGTGTCTGTGTGTGTGATTGTGTGTGTGTGTAATAGCAAGTCATTTGTTTGTGTGTGTGTGTGTGTGTGTGTGTGTGTAATAGCAAGTCATTTGTTTGTGTGTGTGTGTGTGTGTGTGTGTGTGTGTGTGTTAAGGTGACCCCCTGGTATCAGTGAGGGAGCGCCAGTGTGGCGCCGGTTGTCCTGCCATGTGTTTGAAGTGTCTGATCTTTGCTCCTCTCGGCCGTCCGGGCGGCAGACTACACCGTCTCTGTCTCTGTTTACCTCTCACTTTAATTATTCATTAAGCAACTGCTATAGATAAATGTCTTCACGCTGGGCCCCACAACACTATTATAGGCCCAACTTCCACATGAATGCCTAAAATAATACATTCAAATCAGTGCTCTTCTTTTTTTATTATTATTATACTACTACTATTATACTATTATTATCTACTACACGCTATACACACAGAGTTCTATACACATGCTACTCTACACACTCACACCCTACATTCAATACTAATCACTGCCTACAACACACTACACAAAATAATACACATATTTTTCTTTTAAATCTGTGAGAATAATAAATGATCATAATCATTACTGCTTGACTGATTGCTCAATTGATTTTGAAGATGGTTAGGGTCTTGAAATCTAACCCTGGAACTTCCATGGAGAAGTGACGGGAAGGATTTAAAATTTTCTGGGATTTCCTGACCTAAGCAACCCGAGAGCAGCACTGCCCCCAGTGCCCAACCAACGTCACTGCATCTCAGACGTTGAGCTGTAGCGACGTTCTGTTTGTTGCTTAACGTTACAATGCGTTTCTGTATCCTGGAAACGAATAACACAGATATACACACACCCCTGTAGGTGTGTTTGAGTTAGGGGTGCGGGGAAGAAGGAAGGGTGTATTTTTTCTGGTTGGTTGAACAGCAGATAATGTGTAGATCCTCTGAACTGCATGTCGGTGCAATACATTAGATAGAGGAGGAGGCAGGGGAGGGGGGTAGTGTGTGTGTGTATGGGGGGGGGGGGGGGGGGGGGGGGGTCTCAGGGGGTCAGTGGCCGGTAAGGAGGTCATCTGAGGGACTCTGTCGGACTCGCTGGTGCCAGGGTTTATTTGACTAGAAGATCCACACTGATGCTGATATACTGATACTCCAAATACTGCTACTTATTATACTAAGCTATTAACACATGTCCCCACACACACACAGACGCACGGTAAAGGGAGTTCTTGTTGCGCAAGAGAGGCGATTCCAGCGTATTTACAGTTAGTGCTGAGCAGGCAGCCGGGGAGAGAGGAGGAGGTGTATAGAGAGTGAGGGAGAGAGAGAGAGAGAGAGAGAGAGAGAGAGAGAGAGAGAGAGAGAGAAGGGGGCTACCTTTGGGAGAGATTGAGAATGAGAGAAAGAGAGGGGGGCATCTGGTGTGGGAGAGATAGAGAGAGAGAGGGTTCTTGTTTTCTAGAGAGAAAGATAGAGATGGATAGAGAGAGAGAGAGAGAGAGAGATGGATAGAGAGAGAGAGAGAGAGAGAGAGAGAGAGAGAGAGAGAGGGGGATAGAGAGGTCTGGTTTGGTAGAGAGGGAGAGAGATAGAGATGGATAGAGAGAGAGAGAGAGAGATGGATAGAGAGAGAGAGAGAGAGAGAGAGAGAGAGAGAGAGAGAGAGAGATGGATAGAGAGAGCGAGAGAGAGCAGGTGTAGAGAGAGAGAGAAAGAGAGGGGTCTTGTTTGGTAGATAAAAAGAGAGTGAGAGGAAGTGTGGAGAGTGAGCGAGCTCTGGTTGGGTAACCACTGCCAGTAAGCCTGACCCCCTCAGAGTGATTAGGCAACATCAGACAGCAGGCATAAAACCAGTCAGCCGTTGACACGGCACCCAGAACACACCAGAACCCCAGGAGTCACCACAGGCTCCTCTCAAGTCCTCAGCAACTATCAGCCCAGAAGACCCTGGCAGCTCATGAGCAGAGCCCAGAGCTGCGGATCTACAGGACTTAGCGTGTAGCCCTAAACAGAGAGGAACCATGAAGGCATTCAGCATTGCAGTTGCAGTGACACTCGTGCTCGCCTTCGTCAGCATGCTGGAGAGCGCCACCGTGCCGCTGGGCGGGGTGAGTTCAGTTCATCTGGGATCGTTTAGTTGGTCTGAGTGTGTTTGGTCGGTGTGTGATCCTTCAGTTTGTGTTTTCATTTAGTTAATCTTGCATCCTTTAGCTTGTCTTTGATCATTTAGTTGGTCTTAATATTTTGTTAATCTGGGATTATTTAGTTGGTTTTAAAGGGACCCTATTTTAACTCCATGTGTGAGAGTGATCGGCCACTACAAGCTGTATAAAAATCGACCCTGCTCTGTGGTGGTGACATCACCGGTGGGAGCATCCACCTAGATGTATGATGGATAGATAAGCCTACCAGCTGGTACAGTCCACTGGGTAGGATGGTAGACGGATCTATCCATCATACATCTTGGTGGACACTCCCACTTGTAAGGTCATCATGTCACAGGGCAGGGCAGATTTTGAAGTGGCTTGTAATGGCTAATCACACTCACCCCTGGGGGTAAAATAAGGGCCCTTCACTATTTAATTAATTTATGGTTGTTTTTTTTGTTGCAATAATTAGTTAATCTTGATCCTTTAGTTGGTCTGAGTTTGTTTAGTAGTGGTTCGTATGATATGTTTGGTTGGTTTGTGGTGGCTCAGTTGTTCTGTGATGTCTTGGTTGGTCTGAATGTTTAGTCGGTCTGTGATGGATTAGGTGGCCTGTGAAGATTGAGTTGGTCTGCGATGGTCCATTTGGTCTGTGCAGATTGAGTTGGTCTGTGATTGTTCAGTTGGTTTGCGATGGTCCATTTGGTCTGTGCAGATTGAGTTGGTCTGTGATGGTTCAATTGGTCTGCAATGGTCCTTTTGGCCTGTGCAGATTGAGTTGGTCTGTGATGGTTGAGTTGGTCTGAGATGGTTCATTTGGTCTGCGATGGTTCAGTTTGATCACGATGGTTCAGTTGGTCTGTGATGGTTTAATAGGTCTGTGAAGATTCAGTTGGTCTTTGATGGTTAGTTGGTCTGTGAAGATTTAGTTGGTCTGTGATTGGTTAGTTGGTCTGAATGTTGAGCTGGTCTGATAATCTGTTCAGTCGGAATCTTAATTTGGTCTGATGATTTAGTTTGTATGTTCAGATGGTGTGATTGTTAATTGGTCAGTGAATAATTGATTCCTAAACATGCATAATTCATCATTTCTTAGCAGGTGGAGGAGGTGGAGGAGGTGAAAAGGGTGGAAGAGGTGGAGGAAAGCATCAACACTCCAGCAGCTGAACATCAGGACCTGCTGGCAGGATACTGGATGGTATGTTTCACTGACCGTATCAATTAGGCTAATTAGCACAAACTAATAAGCATACAAGTGGACATGCTTTCCCCATGGAATAGAGAGGGAGAGAGAGAGAGAGAGAGAGAGAGAGATATTAAACAGCGTGTGTTGTGTTTTTCTGCAGACTGCAGGCCATTCGAGGCAGAAGAGGCAGAGCCCCCTCGCTCTGTGTCGCTGGTGCTGCAACTGCTGTCGCAACCAGAAGGGCTGTGGCATGTGCTGCAAGTTCTAGTCCCTCACGTTAATGTACAAGTCCCACACCTTAAAGTAGTAGTCCCTCACTTTAAAGTTCTAGTCCCTCATGTTAATGTACAAGTCCCACACCTTAAAGTAGTAGTCCCTCACTTTAAAGTTCTAGTCCCTCATGTTAATGTACAAGTCCCACACCTTAAAGTAGTAGTCCCTCACTTTAAAGTAAGAGTCCCTCATGTTAATGTACAAGTCCCACACCTTAAAGTAGTAGTCCCTCACTTTAAAGTAATAGTCCCTCACGTTAATGTACAAGTCCCACACCTTAAAGTAGTAGTCCCTCACTTTAAAGTTCTAGTCCCTCACTTTAAAGTTTTAGTCACTCACCTTAAAATTCTAGTCCCTCACTTTAAAGTTTTAGTCACTCACCTTAAAGTAATAGTCCCTCACCTTAAAGTACAAGTCCAAAACCTTAAAGCAGTAGTCCCTCATTTTAAATTTCTAGTCCCTAACCTTAAATTTCTAGTCACTCAGAGATTCTAGTCTCAGAGAGCCATTAAAGTGCAACTACAAGCCGAGCTCACCTGGGAGTCTGCTGCCCTCTAAAGGTGAATCACTGTACTGAGTAATGATGTGGGGACAAGATAGTCTTTGTGCTAGTGTTCGACTTCAAACTGAAATGTTCTGGATTGAATCCCCAAATGTCCACAGTCTACCTGCGGCCTAACCCTTAGCTGCTCCTTAATGACATGTATCTGAATTATTTGGATTAATGCTCCTACTAAACGATTAAAAGTAAATGTGTTGTTTTTAACCTTTTTAATCTTAAGAGTGGTAGCGGATACTGTGGCGTTTTCCATCTTCTCTAATGTGTAATGCTGTGTTGTATCTTGTATGTTTTGATTTACTTTCTACAGGATTGAAATATGTGTGACTAATTAAGATATCTATTTTTCTATTTATTGTTAATATGTAAGCTTTTGCTATCCTCTATTTTGTAAACTAAATGATATGTTAAAATTGTTTTTGGTTGCAATATGAAACCTCGTCTGAAAATGTTCAATATTCAGTGTTAAATAAATACAGAAGATCAAAATAAAATGTGTTGCTGTTCTTAAATGGTTGGGAGGTTATTTAATCCCACAATGCCAGCATTTATGAATACAAAATAGAAACAGGATTGAAAATATGCTTAGATAGTGTAACACATAAACAACGCAAAAAAAATAATACGATTAGCTTGGTAAATCACAGCTCCCCCTTCAGGAGTGGAGATGTATTGAGCTTTATTAACATGAAACGGTTCTCATCAAGAGGAGAAATAATCAGGATCCAATCCCAGAGAACAGAGCTGCTCTTTCATTAGCTGTTTAAGAGGTCCCATTAAGTGTTTTCTCTATTGGACAAAGAAACAGCGCATTAAACTGTTAGTACAGGCCCACTAGATATCACAGTCTCACGCTCACACACACACACACACACTCACTCACACACACACACACACACACACACACACACACACACACGCACACGCACACGCACACGCACACGCACACAGACACAAACACGTTAAACGACCAATGATACGCTGTCATAATATCAAGTTATCTGACTGGAAGAGAGATTGTATGGCCCTGGTATTTATTTTATGCTCTGGTTAGTCATTTAATAACGTTTGACTTTTATTCTGCTTCAAAACGTTTGTGTCATTTACTAATGTATCATTTAAAAGTATTAGGGAAGGTGAAGGAAACACGCAGGCTTACTTACACAAAAAAGCTAATGGAGTCAATCGAGAGCTATGGTTAGTTTTCAATTTTTTGCTATGGTAGTCTTTTTTTTAATAAATATGAGCCAATCAAATAATTAAGTTACTGTTATTGTGTTATTAAGGACATGGTATTGTATATCTACTAAATCTCAAATTAAATCAATACTACTGGATACAATAAGCCAGTGATTGTCATTAAACTGTATTGTAAATCTTTACTAGCAGCAGATCATGCAGTTAGGTACATCAGTTAGTGAAAGATGTCTCTCTTTGGACACTCCAGAGCAAAGCATCATGGGTTGGGAGGGGCAGAGGCGTTCGCTGGCATTAGCCTATCAGACCTCTGTCCGTAACTGTTGCTCTAGCACACGTCTTCAATCCAACCGCTGTCAGCCTGTTTCTCTGAAGTTCCCGGTGGCGTCACAAAGAAGCTAAGAGATATTTTGTTTACCACTAGTTTGTTTTTTCATTCCGGTGTGTAAGTAAGTCTGCCTGTGCCCCAAATCACTCAGTTAAACTCACAAATGAGACAACACCCCCTCTCTCGCGGTCAGGTAGTCAAGAGACCCCAGCGACGGAGACAGAGCTTGTGCGAGAGCGTGCAGGTCTTTCCAGGCACAGACTCCAACTCTTGTGTCGACTCAGCTCTCCTGAGAGGACCCCACATCATAAATCAACAGACACACACCCACACACAATCACACACACACACACACACACACACACACACACACACACACACACACACACACACACACACACACACACACACACACACACACACACACACACACAGGGTTGTAAAAACATGCGCACCCTCTCTCTAGTCTAGCACACACTTTTTCTTTCTGTATCTTCGCACTATCTTGGACACTTAGACTCCGCCCCCAACGCCAGAGGGACCAGCAGGCTTTAGGTCTGCCCTCGGGCGTGGCATCGTCTCGGACCAGCGATGATGACACATTGTTAGAGCTCAGTGTGTGTGTGGGTTTGTGTGCGTGTTTATTTTCGTGTGGTGATCAGGGGTCCAGGTCTGGTACTGACATAATACTGGTTGTTATGATCCCCACCTGGGAGGGCAAACCCTGAGAACTGCGACCTAGCAGCAGGGGGCACGATGCTCTAATGATCCAGACTCTCTAGGGTGTTCCACTACCAGCTGGAAAGTTCTGGGCTCCATCCCAAATGCATAACATGGACGCATCTTACAGAAAGATGGGGAGGACCCAAATGTTGTTTTACCGATATCCACAGTCGAACTGTATGCACGTTGAGCATGGTATCCTAACCCCTAAAATCAATGAAATGGAACTGGATTCACTGCAAGTCGCTCGGCTGAATGGCTAAATCGTCTTATTATCAGCACCTGTCATGGTGTTGACAGGCCATCAATAATATTTGATTCTTCATTTCACATTATCTTCTATAACGGTTATTTAAATCAAAGCAAAATAGAAGGATACGAGGGAGGAAATTAGTGTGAAACAAAAACAATAAGTGTTGAAAATGGATTTCGTATTTGTCAAACAAAGAAAATATTTCCTCATAGTTTTTTACTCTCTTGGATTTTGTCCTTAAATCAAATAATTCCAAAAAGAGGTATCCAGAAAATAGAAATTCAGAAAGTAAATAGCCAAAGTTCTCTAATAATACCAGCCAAAACGGTAGTCCCATAAATCATGAAGAGCGAATTGCAGAAAAAATCGTCCAAGAAAAATAAAATATAAATAGCCCTTACCAGCTGGCCAGATGCCATCAGAGGGCCCACACTCCAACACAATGCCTAACAGACAATAAACAGAAAACATACAGTAGAGTTTTTAGTTTTTTTATTTTCTTGTTTTATATATATAAAACAAATATTACAAAATTCTTTAGGGGTACATCCCTTCTGCATCTTAAAGGTCAAAAACCAAACTCAGTAGCACTGAAAGTTGGTAGCACTGAAAGTATTTTTTGCAAGTGAAAGTGTAAATAAGAACATACTTCTGAACAATATGTATATATATATATATATATAGTGGTAGGCATATGTTTAGGCATGCTAAAGTTGAATAAAAAGAGGAATAAATCATCTCTTGGAAATTGATCTTAATGCCTTAATTAACCAAATTAGGAAAAATCCAACCTTTAAGGACTATATTTTAATGGACAACAATTATTTATTTACGATACATTATTCATTCACAAAGAAAATTGCTGTGCTTAAAGGTTGGATTTTTCCTCATTTGTTTAATTAAAGCATTCATTTTTATTCCTCTTTTTAGTCAACTATAGCATGGGTGCCTAAAATTATTCCTACCACTGTATATATAAAGGTATACTTATTGACAACCTGAATGCACCATAAACATTACGGTTTCCCAGAAATCATGAGAAAAATGCCCTTTCACTACAACTCCTAATCTTTTGCCCTTCTGGTTGTCAGTGGGATGATACTTCATGGCTCACTCATCCAATCAGGAGCCTTCCCTAATGCCCTCATCGTCTGCGTTTGGAGTTCAGGGACTGATTCCCAGAACCATCTGGAGGGGAGTTACCTACTCTGTCCTTCCGTCCTGGAAGCCCCAGCCAGTCAGGATCATCTCTAAGACCAGGGCTCTGCTGAAGACACCTCATCACATTGCCATCAGAGCTTTGCCTAAACATGGTGTCACTAATGGTGACACATTATACCGCCATGTGGGAGCGTGATTAGCCACTACAAGCCGTTTTGAAAATATGCCGCTTCTGACATCATAAGTGGCCATGTCCACCTAGATTTATGTATGCTGGATAGATCAGTATACCAGCCTACCCATTGGACTGTAGCAAATGTTTCTCATCTATCTGTCATACATCTAAGTGGACATGCCCACTTGTGATGTCAGAAGAGGCAGATTTTCAAAATGTTATCCCATTCACACCTGGTGATAGTATAATATGTCCCCTTTAAAGAAAGGAATAACATTCACAGCATCGAAACGCCAGAAAACAATCAATGCACAGAAAATAAAGAGACAAAGCGCTGAGTTGAAGCTCAGACACCCTTTTGAAAGAGAAAATCGGTCGCTCCGCGATGCAGAGGAGTTCCTTCCATTGATATTAGGCAGCGTTTCCCAGCCGACCGAGCGCTCATTAAACGCTGCATTGCTGAAAAGCTCTCGTGGCGCCGAGGAGTGTAGGAAGAACACTCACGTTCTGCTCAACTCTCTCTGGTGTTCCTCCCCGTGCTGATAAACCATCCTGACCTTTAGATGTTGGTTTAAGAGCTCTGGGAGGGGATGGGTTCAGCACACAGCCTGGCAGCTTTACTGGAGGACCAAAAAACCTTCATAAAATATTCAGCAGCCTCCAGACGGGCTCTTAATTATAACGCTGTAAATATCGGAGATGAATTTGAAATATCACTGAATGCCGCCTGTCATCAGTGCTACGACGTGTTATCATACAGTAATACTTCCTTCCTCTCTATCAGTTCCTTCATCTAGGGACCTGAAAGATTATTTCACTGTGTCTGGGATCCAACCACTGTGTCTGGGATCCGTTTTTGTTCACAGATTTCGTGTGTTCGATTCCCTCGTGCCAGAGTGTCCTGAGTGTTCTGTTGCCTTGTCAGGCCCCACCTCTGACGGTATGGCAACTC
Organism: Pollachius pollachius; assembly: GCF_949987615.1. Classification (NCBI taxonomy): domain Eukaryota; kingdom Metazoa; phylum Chordata; class Actinopteri; order Gadiformes; family Gadidae; genus Pollachius; species Pollachius pollachius. The sequence goes on along the minus strand of NC_136934.1, from coordinate 43,654,111 downwards.
ATTTTGGGTCCAGACCCATAGATAAACGCTGGCCTACAGTAGAGATTCCTCACCAAGCGTTAAAACATGAGGCCAGCATGGTGGGACGGTGAGAGGATTCATGCAACGATGGCTGAAACATTTTCGTGAGACTCGCGAGAGAAGCAGAGGGAGATTAAAACCAAGAGTCAGAGTCTGAAGAGACCGACCGATGGAATGACTGATTGACAGACAGGAAAACAGATTGACTTGACGTGATTGACTGTGTGTGTGTGTGTGTGCTTATGTGTGTGTATATGGTGTTAGTGTGTGGGTTAGTGTATTTATAGGTGTGGTGTTTGTGTATGTGTGTGTGTGTGATGAGTGAGTATGTGAATATCTGTGTTTTGATGTGTGTTTGGTGTGTGGATGTGTGTGTCAACGTGTTGATGTGTGTGTGTGTGTTTGACGTGTGGACAGGTTGATGTGTGTGTACTGTTTGTCTCTCAAAATGTTAGCAGAAGATGTCTGAGGGAAGCTGCCATGTAGGGGGAGCTCAGACATCGATCCAGTCGACTTACAGTACGGCATCTCTGCTGAGTTTAGAGTATATCTATATACACAGGCTGCTGACACTGCACTTTATATTATTAGAGGTATACACCCTCTGCTTGGGGCTTTACGCTTGTGCTGAAAATCGATACCTATCAAGACAGTGCCTCCATAGACACTGAATTGACGATCACGCTCACGTGGATGAAATAGCGATTAACGTTATGCTTGTAACATCATGAGGGATCCCCATGATCCCTGAAATCTGCCTCCATGCGTCATTGTTTTAATTATATCTCTGTACATTGCCGGAGGAAACTTATCAGAAAACCGGCCACCGCTATGACGAAATTACTAGGATAATTACAAGGATAATTACTTGTATAGTGGAGAAAAATGTCCATGTGGAGTAGATTCCACCAATCAGAGCGCTAGCCAAAGACTTATCAATGAAGATCAAGTGGAAATCTGCCTCGAGAGGACATTTGGAGTTGCTACTACAAATGCCACAGCAGCATTCAATCCCAACTGAATAACGCAGTAACTCTCTTTCTGATTGGCAAGTCCCTCCAGGGCTTCAATCTCCTAATCTCCCCGCAGCCAACCGAATGTTGCGTGGGGCGGGGCCAGAGTTCGACCAGACGCAGGGCCGAAAGGTTGTAGGGGAATGAAAACATTCCATCTGCAAACTGAACCAGACTTTAACAATGTCAAGGAAGGAGGAATAATATTATGATTTTGTACGGAGCATTAAAGTGAATGGGCAGGGAACTGGTGAATAAGAGTAACATGAATAATTTAAGCGTCAACATAAGGAAGCCTGCATTCCCTTCCAGACAGCAGCACAAAGTGGATCCCCTGGGCGTTCGTCTGCAGGGACGGTGGTAATTATTCCTGTTGCTTTGTTAGTCAATTCCTCCTCTAATGAAGCCATTATCTCCTAACAGAGTTTGAGTTTGCTTTGTGTGATAAATTAAGAGCCCCCCCACTGGTGGAGAATGTGGCAGAGCTACAGGTAATCTCAGACTCTATCCAGTTTCAACTGCTGCCCTACAAGAGGTTTTCAACACAGCCCGGGGAGATGAGCGAGGTAGTGAAGGAAACAATGGAGAGAGTGACGGAGACAATAGAGATGAGGAAGATAGTGAAGGAAACAACGGATATGATACAGAAAGGGAAGGAGATGAAGGAGATAGATGTGTTGTTATATACAAATATATAAATATATATATATATATATATATATATATATATATATATATATATATATATATATAATATATATTCAAGCTGAAGGCTACCTGTTGCCACAGCTACTACGCTGAGTTGTTCTGTCAATGTCCGATGTAGAGAAAGAGATATGGATATGCTATTGTTTTTGTATTTCATTTTTCATTTAGTGCTTGGTAATGTTCATTTCACGTTTTAGAAAGGAGATATATGTTTCAAGAAAAGGGACGGGATACAGTAAGAAAGAAGGGAGAGTAGAGAGGGAGAGAGGAGGAGGAAGGAGAGAGAAGGAGATGAAGAAAGGAGCGGTTCATCTTCAAGAAAGGAGAATAAATATGTATGCGTTGTAATTTCTAACAGATACTGTATAACAGCCCCGTAACCACGGAAACCCATCACACCCAGCAATCACACAATGTGTGTGTGTGTGTGTGTGTGTGTGTGTGTGTGTGTCTCTCTGTGTCCAGTAATACACTAATGTCTAATGATGCCTGTCATGTGCTATTCTGATGGAACGCTCAGCATCAGGTGGACATTCATCCATGGAGGAATTGATTTCTCTTATTTTCTGTCACGCCCTGTCAATAACAATATTTGTTTCCATTCTGTTTCGGTGGCAGCATGACCTCTCCCAGCCCATGTTCACCCCATGTTCTGAAAACTACAGGACAATATAAATCAAAAACGTCCCTTGCTTGATGTCATTACTGTTAATGACAAACTTCTCCTCTGACAACGTAAGCCTTTAAGCCTTTAAGTGGGAAGAGACACCGTCTTACTTTATCCATCATACAAGACACCGAGCATTCGTTTTCTTTTTTGTTTTAATTCAAAACAGAATGCAATGGAAGTGCTGCTTGAGTCTGAAATGAAACAAACCTTTACCCACTCGTATGTCTCAGTATGTAGACTTCACCTGAGGTGACCTCTCCTTCCCTCTCTTTCCCCAAAGTAAGACCCAGACGGGGTATTGAGGATCTGTTCTTTTATACTGCACAGCAATGCTCATCGTCACCACGAAGAGAAGGGAGGTTGGCAGAAGAAAGGTTTTGGAGGAACACAAGTGCAGCCCGGTGCTTACCTATCATTAGGCTAGCTGGCTGGGGTAGTTCAGCTGTTCTAAATAACAAACACATGATTAATAAAGCACATAAACTGGTCATGAATAATTAATTAATTAATGTAGAGCCTGGCATGGAGCCAGGGTCGATCTCCGCCCCCGCCACACAAACACACACAGACACGCACACACAGACACGCACACACACACACATGCACACACACACATGCGCATGCACACACACACACACACACACACACAAGCACACACACATACACACACACACACACACACACATACACACTTCTTTCACGTCTTTATGCAGAAGGTGACAACACTGTGCAGAAATTAATACAATTCTTTTTTTATACAAGCTGTTCAGATCTCAAGGCAAGGACAAGGAGAAGAGAAATGTGTTGTCTACTACTGAGGAAAACTACTTCGTTGTCATTACCTAGGAATGGGGAAAGTATTTCTTAAGTATGTGATCAGTGTGAACCGTACTTCAGTCTGAGAACGTATACGTACTGTACATCCGTCTGCGAATATATACTTCATGATGTGGTGGAGGTGCAGTTTAAACACCGTGCTCTGCAGTCCGTGGGTTCCTCTGCTGAAACTTCATAAAGAACAAACCTTGAGAGAAGACAGGGGTGTTCACCGGCTGCGTCGTGGTGAGGGGCTTTTCAAAGCGCTAAGTGCTGGAGAGAAAAGGGCTCAGCGTCAACATTCCTGCGCTGTCGATTCCATCGCTTCACTTCTTCTTCTCCTCCTCCTGTGAAAGGTCAAGGCTTCTTCATCCCTCCTTCCTCTCCAGACAAGCGCTGGAAGAACCACAAAAACCACTTCGGCTGGGCTTTATCAGGAGATATCCACAACGACCATTTTTGGTTTCTGCTCTGCTGCGTTTGTGAGCTAAACTCGACGGAGCCTGAACAAACTTCATAGACTTTTTGTGACTTTAGCCCTAATAGAGCAAAACAAATGAGTATGAAGTATTCAGTACTAATTTTGTGTGTGCTTTAACCATTAGATGAAGCTTGTGGCGTTAAATATTATTCAATATTTTCAAGTAATTCAACGGTGCCATCCCAGGGTCGCCCTCTATACCCTCGGACAACCAGGCCAAAGCGGGCAGAAAAAATACAGTACAACACACCCCAAATATTTACCTAAATGCACTAGTGCAGTAGAATACAGATCTGCAATAGATGTTTTAAGTGGCATTGACGTGTTTGATTTCCCTGCTGAGTTGCGGCTGTTCGCCCACAGTGGTCGCTATACATTAGCATTTGGGTGGCTAGCAGGATCAAAACCAAAGCGAAGTGATAAGCAAAAAAAGCAATTCTTGAGGAATAATCATTGATTAATCTGATAATAAAATATAAAAAACAAATTGCAGTGAGAGGCAGAGCGGTGAGGGAGTGGAGGGCGAGCAGATGAGTGATAGAGGCAGGGAGCGGTAGTGAGTGGCATCAGGAGACGCTCGGTGACACTCCATTGATTGCTACATCGAGCGTTGGCGGGTCACTCATCAGTAATGTATCGATGCTCCTTGCATCGAAACAAACCGCAGACTACAAAACTCCTCTACCTTGTGGAGGAGGTGACTCTCGTTATGGAGATGACTCTTAAACGGTTGGTTGTGGACATGCTACTTAAACTGTTTGTTTTGGAGATGACTCGCGTTATGGAGATAACTCTTAGTCAGTTTGTTGTGGACATGACACTAAAAGAGTTTGTTGTGGGGGTAAATCTTTTTATGAGATGACTCTAAAACAGTTTGCTGTGGAAGTGACAATAATACTCCTTCATTATGGGGATGACTGTGAAACTGTTTGTTGTGGAGGTGACTACAGTGGTTTGATGTGGGGGTGACTAAAGTGGTTTGTTTTTGTTGCGAATATAGCAACTTGTTCTGGAGGTGACTGTAAAACTGTTTGTTGTGGACTACAGTCTTTTGTTATGGAGGTGACTACAGTAGTTTGTTGTGCCGACGACTATAGTAGTTTGTTGCGATGATGACTATAGTAGTTTGTTGTGGCGAGGACTATAGTAGTTTGTTGTGGCGGGGACTATAGTAGTTTGTTGTGGCAATGACTATAGTAGTTTGTTGTGGCGATGACTATAGTAGTTTTTTGCAGAGGTGACTTATAGCAGGTTCTTGTGGCAGTGACTACAGTGTTTTTTTCTATGGGGAGGATGACATACATTTGTTGTAGATTTGTTTGTTGAGGAGATGACTCTAAAATTGTTTGTTATGGAGATGACTACACCATTCCATCAGTTGAGTGATTGTGATGTCATGGATGAAGTCATGGGGGTGGGTGATGTCTCAGGTGAGATTGTGCCTGACCGCCGGTTTAAATGCGGATCGCTGAGGTGTGGCCAATCAGTGAAGCGACAGCATACAAATTGAGAGAACAGCTAAAGATTCCATTGTGCATTCTGGTCCATTTAGCGACGGGTTTGGCAGCAAGCGAATCCATTTTAAAGCTGTTGAATTAGGTCACATCGGGCTTCAGGCGACGCAGACCTCTGAACACGCTAAATGACTGTATTTATCACTTCCTCTTCCTCTCGTCTCACTTCCCTGGGTTATCTAGGCCCTGAGCAGAACAAAATCACCTTCCAGAATATTCAACACTGGAAACATGGACTCTGACCTGTCCTTCACTGAATTTTTATGTGAAAATGTATACTGAGGGACCCCCATCTTCCATATTAAAGCTCTCTTTTTCAACTCCAGAACAGACTTGTTTTCTTTTTGAGCTGCAGAGCAACCAGTAGATGTTTCAGCTGGTACTGGCAGGCGTGAAATGTCTCACCACCCTCATCGCTCCCTAAATCCTCCATCACCCCTCCCTCACTTCGTCATCACCACTCACTCACTCCTCCATCATTCCTCCATCACCCCTCCCTCAACCCTCCCTCACTCCTCCCTCACTCCTCCATCACCCCTCCATCACCCCTCCCTCACCCCTCCATAACTCCTCCCTCACCCCTCCCTCACTCCTCCATCACTCCTCCATCATTCCTCCATCACCCCTCCATCACTCCTCCCTCACCCCTCCCTCACTCCTCCATCACCCCTCCATCACCCCTCCCTCACCCCTCCATAACTCCTCCCTCACCCCTCCCTCACTCCTCCATCACCCCTCCATCACCCCTCCCTCACCCCTCTCTCACACCTCCATCACTCCTCCATCATTCCTCCATCACTCCTCCATAACTCCTCCCTCACTCCTCCATCACTCCTCCCTCACCTCTCCATCACTCCTCCCTCACTCCTCCCTCACTCCTCCATCATTCCTCCATCACCCCGCCCTTACTCCTCCATCACTCCTCCATCATTCCTCCATCACTCCTCCATAACTCCTCCCTCACTCCTCCATCACTCCTCCATCATTCCTCCATCACCCGTCCATAACTCCTCCATCACCCCTCCATCACTCCTCCCTCACCTCTCCATCACTCCTCCCTCACTCCTCCCTCACTCCTCCCTCACTCCTCCATCACTCCTCCCTCACCTCTCCCTCACTCCTCCATCACCCCCCACCCCCCCTTGCTCTGAGGTGGTTGCCTTTCTTGCAAGGAGGAGGCGTATCCAAGCAATAGATACAACAACACATGACATGTGAATGAGAGGCCCGTCCTGCCCCGGCCCAGCCCAGTCATTATCTCGATGCCCGGGCTGAAGCCCCTGCCCCCCCACTGGCTGGAGCCTGCTTCATGCTATAGCTGCTTTCTTCATCCGGTGCTTTTCTCTTCTTTAGAGGTTTCTCTTGCCCTAACTCTGGCATGCAGTTTGTTTTTCATAACTGCTGGGAAAACCCAAAGGTCTTTACAACTAATGGCTCCCCTCCCCCACACCCCCTCAACCCACATTAATGTTAGGAATAGTTTAGTTCACGTATTAGGTTACAGATTGTTTTAGGATTGAGATGCAAGTTTATTGGTAAGAATAAGATAAGTTTACGTTTATTTTGGTTAATATCTGTGCAAGGACAAGGGGAAAGCAATGCATCATGGGAAGAAGCTCCTGCAAGGTCCATCTAGTTTCACAGTAATGTGATTATTACCACAAAGTTATCAAAGTTATAGGGCATATGCAACGTTTAGCATGCTGAGGATTGGCCTACAATGAGCTGTCGGCATAATAATGACGTCCATTAGCCAATCAGGACCCTGCTCCACAAGGACAAAGTCTGGTCAGGGCAGGGAAGAGAGAGAGACAGAGAAAGAGAGAGAGAGAGAGAGAGAGAGAGAGAGAGAGAGAGAGAGAGAGAGAGAGAGAAAATTAAA
>NC_136934.1:43644971-43646806 GCF_949987615.1 Pollachius pollachius | reverse complement strand
GAGGGGGGAGGAGGAGGAGGAGGGGGGAGGTGGAACCATAGTTCTCCCCTTCGTTGCAATGACATATTTTGTTCGGTTGGTTGAATCCCAAACCCAAACAGAATAATAAATCATGATATATAGTATATGTATATATAGTTTAGACCTTTTTAGACCTTTACATTCTAGAACCAAGTTGAGATTCTGGCATTTCAAGGTGCGTGATTTCGATGTCACTTCCCGTTCTCTTGGTCACAAGACTGGTGGCATTTACACAGCAGGAAGTAATTAGCAATAAATGATGTTTGTGCTTTGACTCTGTGAATCAATGAAAACCTCTCTCTCCCTTCGCTATCTCATCCATTCACTCACACAGTCTAGTTTCAACGCTCTCCATTTCTCCCACTTCCACCTCTCTCTCTCTCTCTCTCTCTCTCGCTCTCTCTCTCTCCCTCTCCCTCTCTCTCCCTCTCCCTCTCCCTCTCTCCCTCTCCCTCTCCCTCTCTCCCTCTCCCTCTCTCTCTCTCTCTCTCTCTCTCTCTCGCTCTCTCTCTCTCTCTCGGTCAGGCAGTCAGCGAGGCCATCCTCATCATTAACTTGGTCATCACTTAATCTCTTGCAGTGAGGGAGAGCGGGAGGTAGAGAGACAAATAGAGAGGGATGGAGGTGGAGGAGGTGTCTTGGTTTTCTTATTCCTTAGGGGAGAACTGTATATGCTTTTTAAGTGGAAAACATTAAAAAAATGAATGATATGAAAACTGAATGTGTTCTATATCAAAGTGTTTCAAAAGTACAATAAAAAAGGTTTGCACATTTCTCTGATGGAAAACGAGTGTATTACCTAATTGAACAATGATCTGTGAGAGGTTAACAGCCCTATGGCTCTAAAAATTATATTAAATTGTAATTAATGGTGTAAAATGAGGTACACATTTTTTTTGTGTGATTTTTTGGTTTCTGAAAATATTTTGATGTTTAAACATGTAGCCTATCTTGTCAAATTGACCCGGGAACAATTTTGTTCTGCATGACAAACAAACCTAACATGAGGGTTAATGTTGTGAGTCACAGTGAGAGAGACACAATCATTCACGTGAGAATGAATGGTCAACCCCATTGGTCAATCGTGTTGACCGATTGCAGGCAGCGGTGAATGTGGGTGGAAGGCTGGGGGGTGCGCTTCAATCCTGTCTGTGTGAACACGCCGACTTCAATTTGGTTTGAAGGACGCGTTGCTAAAGTCTCTGAGGACGGTATGTCTTGGTGTAAGCGTAAAGGTTATCCACCGGCAAAAGGGCCATGTGCGGACTCTAAATACAGCGACGCGCTTCTTTTGTATAGCCTGCATACGTCTTCGATGGAGATGTGTGATCTGTGTCTACACACACAACTCTGCTCTGCTCTCTGTAGATAAAAAATAATACTTAGTAGGGTAATATATATATGCATTTAAAGTATATAACATGTAATATAAGGATACAAATACAATATATGGTCCATATAATATACAACTATAACAGTGATCAAATGCTGACATAGTGCAAATTCAATTTAAATAGGAAAATTGTGCAGAGAATTGGTCCGTGACTCTGGTCATGTGAGATGTGTGAGCGGTGGAGCGATGGGCAGAATATGATCATCATGTGACAAATTAGACTTAATGAAAGATGGCAGGTGTAATTCGAAAAATAAAAACTATAATTTGGGTCTGGAATGAAGCAGGAGAAAGAGAGAAAGCTAAATAGAGGGGGAGGGTTAGAGATAGTTGAAATGAGAGGGAGTGATAAGGAGGAGGAGAAAGAAAGAGGAGATAAACGGTGGGAGTGAGATGGAGAGAGTGAGGGAGGGAAGAAGGG
>NC_136934.1:43614971-43632471 GCF_949987615.1 Pollachius pollachius | reverse complement strand
TTTATAAATAACAGCAGCCCCCCTTAGCATTTCCTAAGCTCATGTTGGTACAGGTCTTGATGACCTCACATGGTAACGTGGAGAGGGAGAATAAGAAGGGAGAAAGAGAGCTTGTGGAAAGAGGATAAAGAGATAGAGGAGAGAGAAAAAGTGAGGATTACAGATCAATAAATATTTCAGCAGCTCTGGACAGAGAAAAGACAGAGAGAGGGAGACATCCGATGGAAAAGAGTGAGAGAGAGAGAGATGGTAAAGTTGGGTGAGGGAGGAGGGAGAGATGGCTGGCACGAGAGAGAGCGTGAGAGGGTAATTGTGTTCAGACAGAGAGAGAGCAAGTTCGAGAGAGAAAGAGGGTTATAGGACATGACAGATGAAGAGAGATGGGGACCAAGAGAGAGAGACATACAGTGACCAGGAGAGAGAGAGAGAGAGAGAGAGAGAGAGAGAGAGAGAGAGAAAGAGAGAGAGAGAGGGATAGAGAGGGAGATCAGTGAAAAGATGAACCAGGCTGTTATGTTGTAGTTCGACCAACAAGAACCACATACTTCTAGTCTGCTGAACCGATTACTTTATACCACCAATGTCTCACAATCTGTCTCTCTTTCATCCCCTTCTCCCAGTCTCAAATACTGTATTCCACCAATATCGCTATGTCTCTCTCTGTGTCCTATCTCTTGCTCCCAGTCTCAATGACTATTTTCCACAAATGTATGTGTTGTAGCACAGGTATGTGTAGTACTTGTGTGTCGTACTGCAGGTGTATGTAGTAAGTGTGTTTTAGTACAGGTATGTAGTACAGGTGTGCGTAGTACAGCTGTGTGTTGTACGGGTGTGTAGTACAGGGGTGTGAAGTACAGGTGTGTGTTGTAGCACAGGTATGTGTAGTACTTGTGTGTCGTAGAACAAGTGCATGTAGTAAAGGTGTGTTGTAGTACAGGTTTGTGTAGTACATGTGTTTTAGAGCAAGTGTTTGTAGTACAAGTATGTTTTAGTACAAGTATGTAGTAAAGGTTTGTAGTACTTGTGTGTTTTAGTAGAGGTGTATGTAATACAGGTGTGTGTTGTACGGGTGTGTACCGGTGTGTGTTGTACAGGTGTGTAGTACAGGTGTGTTTTAGTACAGGTGTGTGTAGTAAAGGTGTGTGTTGTACAGGTGTGTAGTACAGGTGTGTGTAGTAAAGGTGTGGGTAGTACAGGTGTGCGTAGTACAGCTGTGTGTTGTACGGGTGTGTGTACTACATATGTGTTGTAGTACAGGTGTGTAGTACAGGTGTGTGTAGTGCAGGTGTGGCGAATGATTACCATTTAAGGCAACACGTCTGCCGTCTCTCCATTGCCCAATTTTAAAAATATTTTTGAGACTATTCTGTTCAAACAAAATCGAGTCTGTAGCTATAAAGAACAGATATTCGGTGCCAATACCTAGTTGGGTTCCTATGTGTTTGTGTGTGTGTGTGTTTGTGTGTGTGTATATGTTTGTTTGTGTGTGTATGTGTGTGGTTAATGTCCACAGTGAGGTCAGAAGCAGCCATGATAGAATTGATCAAATGAAAGTGGATGGAGAGATGGAGAGGTTATGAAGAAATGATTGAAGGAGGAAGCTGGGGATGAGAAACAGATGGTATGAGAGAGAGAGAGAGGGGGAATGAGAGAGGGGGGGGAGAGATAGACGAAGTGGGAGAGAGAGTCAGGGAGATATGGACTGAGGGATATCGAGATGTTGGGAGAATTGAAAGGTAGGGAGGGCGAGAATGAGGGAAGTAGGTAGAGAGAAAGAGATGGCAGCAGATAAGAAGGGAGGGAGGGCGCGAGGGAGTGAAGGAGGGAGTGAGAGAAAGAGAGAGGGATGGAGAGAGGGGGAGAGAGCGGTAGGGATTGAAGGACGAAGAGAGGGAGTCAGGAAGGGACAGAGTGGGAGGGAGGGAGGGAGGGAGGTTCAAACAAGCGCAACACTCAGTGATGTGGAAGGATGGATATCCCAGGCAGCAGATAGTGTGGAGGCGGAGAAGGACATGGTGTCTGGGTGGCTGGGCGCAGCCGGCAGTAGCGGGATGCTCTGCTTGTTAGCACAGCAGCCCTCCTCCGATGAGACACTCTCACCCCAACAGACTAAGCTGCTCCAATGAGATGCTCTGACCAAGACAGGCAAAGGCTCCTCAAACGAAACACTCTCACCATGGAGGGCTAACTAGACTCTTCCCGTGAAACGCTCTCACCCCAACAGGCTAACCATGCTCCTCTAATGAGACGTTATCACCCAGACAAGCTAACTAGGCTCCTCCAATGAGACGCTCTCGCCACAACAGGCTTACTAGGGCTCTTAAATCACATGCTTCATCATGACCAATCACCTTCTCGTGATCTCTGCGAATCTTTTCACGGCAAGTCCTGTTCTGGTTTGTAAAGTCACCCACTGTTCTGGTTGGTACAGTAATTTCCTGTTTAGAATGTAGAATTTACCTAGCTAGTCTTACTCAGGAGAATAGTTAGACCTGGAAGTCCCGCCCATTCTGCCGGCGATTTGAGTTTGCCCTGCAGAAGGGTCAGGGGAAGAGCAATACATTTTTTTCTGCTTCCGATACATTTTTGCGGGAGCCAATCACCAATCTGGCTTTTCCCCCTGGTGCGCTATTGGCTGGTTTAACACAATGACGACAGGGAAGCGACGGCAAGCAGCCAATTGTGTACAGAGTCATTTAAACTAGGCCCATTGATCACGCCTCCTGTGCTGAAGAAAATGACAGCAGCTTCCCAAGATCAACGTGCAATCTACGATTTAGCTTGGTCTGGCAATAGCCAGGCTAGAGAATAGTACTTGTTCATTAGAATGCATCATGAGATTTTTTGTTTGCGACAATTCACCATTTTGCGATGCATCAAGAGGTTTGTAATAATGTTACATCCTAAATATATGATTGATTGATAAACACCATCATTGCTCCTTACGATTTGACACCATGATGTTCAATCCCTATTCACGCCATGAAGCAGCTTAAAAGTAAAAGTCAACCTCCATATCAAAAGATGCATTACACCGTCGGTTATCCTTAAGGGTAAATATTAACGACAGAGTTAACACAAGATAGTGGCTGGATATCGTTGACGTGTGGATGTTTGAGTCATCATTGTGTGTTTTATTGTTTTGTGTAGTGTTCCCAGTTGGATGTGATTGAATCGCTGGTGAAACCCTGTCTTTGTTACGAGGAGTGGAAACCCTATTAACACTCTGAGTGTAAAAACCAGCCAGACGTACAGTAGCGCCTGCATATTGAGGATCCGATGCACGTCTTCTAGCTTGGTTTGTTTGTTTTGGTTTTATTTGTGAAATGAAGGAGGACGAATTGGGTCTAATTCTACTTTTCAGTAGACCCTAACCCAAACAGTGCTATCATTCAGTAGTCTAAACCCTAACCCGAACATTTACATTATTCAGTAGACCCTAACCCTAAAAGCTTAATTATTCCGTAGACCCATACCCTTACAGTTTTATTATTCCGTAGAGCCCTTACCCTACCAGTTTTATTATTCAGTAGACCCTAACCCTACCAGTTTTATTATTCAGTAGACCATAACGCTAAACAACACAGTTATATTACTCATAGACCCTAACCTCTACCTTATGTGACTTTACTTAAGAGTTCTATTTCTCAGAAGATACTCTTTGTGGCAGGCCTTGTGATCTCTTTGTGTTCGAAGAAATATATAATTATATCCACTCGTCAGGATGGAAGCAGATTCCGCTTTTAATAACCCTGACCACTAGTAAACACAGCATGCGTGTCCGTTCAGGAGGAGAGGACAGCCAGAGGAGATGTCGCCCTGATCGTTTCCCCAGTAGGAGGTAAGGGGGTCTGCTCGGTCTGACCTTCATCTTGTTCACTGACCTCCACCTCCATTCAGTTATAATGGAAGTGTACGTGGAGCACGATTAGCTGCCTAATGTTGGGCAGCAGTACTTTAGTACAACATGTTGTAGTTCCTCTGCTGACTGGACACTATGTACTACACCAGCGAACACTGCAGCACTTTGGAGAAGGACTTTTGAATGACCGACACGCGTTCACATCTCATTGATGTCATGATGTCCCGATTTAACTGAAGGTAGACAGGAGGGAGGGAGATAGACGGATAGACAGATAGATAGATAGATAGATAGATAGATAGATAGATAGATAGACAGACAGACAGACAGACAGACAGACAGACAGACAGACAGACAGACAGACAGACAGACAGACAGACAGACAGAGGGGTAGGTAGGTAGGGATCAAGAGGTAGGGAGGGAGTTAGGTAGGAGGTTAGGTAATCGGGTACTGTTGATGTTGAATTTAAATAAAACAACAAACTAGACAATCTAACCTTTGAGACCAAAAGACAGCTTCATTGTGCGAATTGGAACACACCACACACGCAAAATGCTCGGGAATTACTAATCCTTTGGGTCAGTGCGTTGTCAGGCCAAAACCTCCCCTCAGCTGGTTGGCGACCCCTTTAGGGTCCCGACCCATACTTCAAAGTGTTCCCATTAGCAACGTCTTGTGGATTGGGTTCTAATAAGTATCTAGAGTAGAAAAGCTTCATAGGTCAGAGATAATTAATGCTGATATAGAGGGTAGATGTAGTGCAAATACAATGACAAAATAATACATACAAAACAAAACCGTATTGAGGAGAGAAGACGCGATTCCCCAGGTTCCCCAGCGAAACCTCCTCAGCCCTCCTCGCCGTTCAACAGCTGCTGCTATTGATTTTTCTTTAATTAGATTTCTGACTCAACTGCTTTGTGTGTCAGATAAATGTGAGCATTAATAGGGCTTAGACTCGCCTGAAGGTTCAATTATTGCAGACAATTAGGGTGAGGATATGATATATATGGTTTGGTTTGGTCCTGATTAAAGGCTGATTCCTCACTCCTGTATAATATCACGCTCTGGACGGGAAACACTCAACTAATCATGCTGTTTAATCCTTGCTTCCCCGCTCGCAGCTTCACGACGTTAAGTCTTCCGCTGGAAATATCACATTTATTCCCATCGTCTCTTTTTCAATTAGACGTTTTTTTAATTCCTTAATGGGAGATCTTAATGGAATCGGTTCCCCACGTGCATGACTGTGCAGCACGCAGCGTGCAGCGTGCAGCGTGCACTGTCAAACGTTACGTAGTGGCTTTATTTATAGACATCGGGTAACGGTGGTATTGTAAATCTTACGGAACGTCTCAAAGTGTAAACACTGAAAGTCTTACAAATCAAATACATGGGATAAAGAGCGTACAGTGATGTAATACACACAATCTTTACACTGTACTACACATAATACAATCACTGTTATACCCAAGACATTGCACACATTACACACACACACACGCACACACGCACACACACACACACACACACACACGCACACACACACACACACACACACACACACACACACACACACACACACACACACCTACATACACACACACACTGAACCAACACAATGCAAATGCACTCTACAACTCAATAACACAATAAACACACTACCTTCCACCCACACACACACACACACATACACACACACACACACACACACACACACTCACAACACACATCATTTTTACAACACACATACATACTGTAATACACATAGGACACAGTACATTCATTTACATAACATATGCACATGATTTAAACACAAAACACATTACACTTCTCTAATGCATCATGGGAATAAATCTTGTGCCCCAAAATTCCCAGCCCCCGCCCCCTCCAAACCCAGCCCCCCTGGCAGCAGAGTTGGCCTCACTCACCTCTGCGGCGTGTGGTAGCATAGCGTAGCCTAGCACAGTGCTAACACACAGAGCCTCAGGTTACTGTTCTCGGGCCGTTGCTAACGCAGCGTCCTTACAGCAAGGTTAATTGAAATGACACCAATATTAATAAGTCAGTTAATAGGGTCTGCCTGAAACCGACACCCCCAGACAGCCCCTTGGGAGGGGAGGGTCTGTGGGGGAGAAGGGGTATATATGCTAGCAGGCAGCCCAGCTAAAGAGTGGCTTTGTGGAGCTTATACTCTGTAATGTCAGCCTCTTGCTCAGATGCTCCAACCAGCTGGACCTGAAAGGGCTTTTCAAAGTAAAAGCGCTCATAAAATATATTCATTTTTCTGTATCGCCAGCTTTTTCAGAACTAATGCAGATGAAGTCCTCTCAGTGTAGAGAAGAGGATTTAGAGACGGAGAGAAAAGACGTTGAGTGATCAGAGAGACACAGGTTGTCTGGTTTCTGGTTTTACAGACGCTCACCACTTCAAGGAGACTGATAAGACCGTTCAGGAGGAAGATGAGGGGCGAGAAGGATGAGGTGGAGGAGGGGTGTGGTGGTGAAGGAGCATTGTGGTGGTGGAGGAGTAAAACGGAGGAGAGCGGCGGCGGCTAAGGAGGTGGAGGATGGGTGTGGTGATATAGAAGGAGGATAAGGAGCTGGTGATGAGGCTGAAGGAGGAGGAGGGAGAGGTAAAGGATGAGGAGGGGGGAGCAGTGGTGGTGGAAGTATAGGATCGTTCAGACGGATGAATATCTTCACAGACTCTCATCTTCTGGTTCTACTGGTCTTCCATCGGTTTGATCTGTTTTACCTGGTCTGTGGTCTGGGATCTGTTTATCTGGTCTTGATGTTCACTAATACTCTGAACCAGAGATGTGGACTCGAGTCACGTGACTTGGACTCGAGTCAGACTCGAGTCATGATTTTAACTTCAGACTCGACTTGACAAAATTACGCATGACTTGCGACTCGACTGCTATTTACTTGAGACTTGACTCGGACTTTACCTCTTTGACTTGTAATGACTCGACATGTCTTGAGTCAAAAACATTTATTGTTTTAGATATCTAACCTGTTTCCCGCCTAGAGGGCTAGACACCCAAGACGCATTCACTTCCGTGAAGATTAAAAAAAAAAACAGCGAGCGAAGACAAATCTACCTTTCAATATTATCAAAACGAAATTTTGATATCGTTTATACTTTATTCAGAATAACAGTTTTAGTTTCATATCGGCTGCTTTTTGAGTTGGTCCCATTGAAGCCGTCTGGCCAGCCTCTGACACATCGTAACTAAATCATTGTTCAACCGTTTACCTTCGTTCAAAAAATATAACAAATCTACACACTCGTGTCTTCAATAATATCTAAACTGAATTTCAGTATCATTTATGCTTTCTTCAGAATCACAGGACGTTCAGACAGTGTTGCCAGATTGGGTGGTTTTCCCACCCTATTGGGCTACTTTTAATTACGTAAGATTTCGGCGCATGCGCATATCATAACACATTTGAAGACAGAAACAATGAACATATTATAACTCTATTGATAAGAAATGACACTGTATATTAGAGTGTAATGTTGAAATTATGATCAATAGCCTAATAATGACATTATTAAGTAAAAATACATGGTGACTTGTTCAGGACTCGACTTGCCTTTCCCTGTCTTGACTTGGGACTCGACTCGGACTTGACTGCTAAGACTTGGGACTTACTTGGGACTTGCCAAACAGTGACTTTGTCCCATCTCTGCTCTGAACGCCTACCTGGACACCCAGGCGGGGTGTTAGCCAAACAGCAAGCCAACATGCTTCAATACAATGCAACCACTCACGTGCTACCTCAGCGTACATTCCATGCTCTCATTCACATGTTAGCCTAGCTTACATGCAGTGCAACAATGGGTGTATAAATTGGATGTTTCAATTATGGATGATGGATGGGCGGAGATCCCACCTGGGCCACCCATGCTGAGAAAGCATGCACTTACAGTGTATGCCTGGGATAAAAGCATCTACCCTTTATAGATTTTTTTTGATGGATGTATAGATGGATAAATAAAGATGAATAAATGGCTAGAGAGGAGGACAGATGCATGGATAGATAGATGGATGGAAAGATCCTATGGTCCAGATGATGGAATGAATACTGGGAGTGAGCAGTAGGGGGTACGGGTTTGAGAGGTTGTGTGAAGGCGGGCAGGTGGTGGATGCTTGTGGCTCCGCAGGGGGCTCAAAGCACTATGGCCTTCTGGGTAATCAGCAGGACTCAGCCGGAGCCATTTGGCTGTGGGTGATTTACTATTCTCCTCGACAACAAACCTAGAAGGAAGACACAAAACATCACCCTCTCTGCTCTCGTCTCTCTCTCTTGCTCATCCCTTTCCTCTTTCTTCACCCCTCTGCTCTTGCTCTCTCCCTCTCTCCTCTCTCCTCCATTACTCTCCCTTCTCCTCTCTCCCTCTGTCCTCTCTCTGACTCCCCTCTTGTCTTTCACTCTCTCCTCTCCTCTCCCATCTCCCCGCCGTATCCCAGACAGGCAGCGCAGAGTACAGCTGTGTACTCCTTGTATCATGTCAGGTTATTCTTGGATGTCATCGGACACCTTTTACTCCAAACAGAAAACGAGCACAGAGAGGTTTTTAGGCGGGGAATCTAAATTGTTTTGCCTTTCAACAGATTGACAACTTTATTGGAGGCTGTCCCCATGCTTCTAGGATATTTACTACTGCTCCTCTTATTCTCTCACCTAGAAGCATCTTCTCTCTCTCTCTCTCTCTCTCTCTCTCTCTCTCTCTCTCTCTCTCTCTCTCTCTCCTCTTTTACCCTCCTCTCCTGTCTAGTTGTTAATGCTATGCTTGGATGATGTGTAGTTAATTAAAGGTGCTTCCCGGGTCGTGGGGTCACAGGTCAGAGGATCAATACTTTGTATACACAGAGAGCCTGTCTTCTGCACTGCGCCCCTGTTTAAACATGTGTCTAAATGTTTATACATGGGAAGAGCACGCGTACAGTTGTAAACAGCAGGATACCGCTGGTTCTTATGTCCGGAGATGTTTGTTTATTTAAATGTATTCAAATTAATGTATGGGAACATTTTGTTACCATGGACACCACTAATTGACCAGTTATAACACAGATAAAGTCTGGTTAAGAGTGCAGATTAGTAGTACTAGAATAACCAAAGTGCCATGTAGCATCCAGTTATCCTCACATATCACTGTCTGATCTTTACGTCCATAATGCTAATTCCTGACATTTCAGTTAAATCTTCATTCGCTACGGAGATTATCTCCGTTGCAGGGATGTATTGTACTGCTTTTGTTTTCCAGTTTACTTGACTGATCTCTGAGGGGCTGCCCACCAGCTCTCTATCTTCTGTCCCCTCTCTCTATCTCTCTCTCTCTCTCTCTCTCTCTCTCTATCTCTCTCTCTATCTCTCTCTCTCTCTCTCTCTCTCTCTCTCTCTCTCTCTCTCTCTCTCTCTCTCTCTCTCTCTCTCGTGGATTAGCAGGTAGACGTGTGTGTGTGTGTGTATGTGTGTGTGTGTGTGTTTGTGTGTATTGTGCAGCTGTGTCAGTTTAGGCCCACGGACATACCAACATACATGTTTATTTACTTCTGTGTGTTAGTACACACAATGTGTTTAAACAAGCACACATTTGCTTATTCACACACACACACAAACACACCCACACACACACACTCCCACACACACACACACACACACACTACAGTGAGCAGGTGAACAGGTGGATGTGAATGTGTTGTGATCGCTGGATCGAGGTCTCCCTGCTACTTCCAGCACAGCATGTCGACACAACATCACATCCGTCTGTCAACGGAACGACTGGTGCAGTCTCTCGCACCTCCTCATCCTCCTCACCCTTCCTCCCCTCCCCCTTTCATCCTCCTACCCATCTCCCTGTCTTTCCGTCCCCCCTTTCTCCCCCCCGTCCCCCACTCTCTCCCCTACTGATTGTATCTAGAAGCTATTTGCTGCGTCTCAGACCTCAGACTGGTAGGTAGTCGAAACACGTCCGCTCAAAGCGCCTTCAGACCCCCCCTTCCCCCCATCTTCTCTTCCCCACTCACTCTCTCTCTCTCTCTCTCTCTCTCTCTCTCTCTCTCTCTCTCTCTCTATTTCTCTGTCTCTCTTTCCCTCTCCCTCTCTGCTGTTCATCCCTCCGTCTGCTCTGGGCTGTGTGGAGAATCTGTCCAAATGACCTGTCATACGGACGGCTACGTGTAAATAAGCCTGGAATGTGTGTCGCGGGTCCTTCCCTCCACTGCCTCTCTTCTCTTCCTCCTCTCTCCCTCTCTTCCTCTCCTGCTCTGCATCTCTTTCATCCATGTCTCTCTCCCTGTCCCTCCTTATAATCTATCTTTGCTCCTACTCACTGTCTACCTTCTCTCCGCTATTCCTCTCTCTCCTTCTCTCTTTGCTCTCCTGCCTTCCTCTTGCTTAATCTTTGTTTTTCTCTCCCCCTAAGTCTCTCTCTCTCTCTCTCTCTCTCTCTCTCTCTCTCTCTCTCTCTCTCTCTCTGGGGAGCCAGTGTTAGTCTATGTAGCTCGTCCTGTTTGCCTGCAGAGCGTTGGTTAGTTCCAGGTCTTACAGTTCACAGCAGTAGCTCCACTGCAGGCTGCTGATTGGTTAACACACACACAAACACACACACACACACACACACACACACACACACACACACACACACACTCACACAGACACACAAACACACACAAACTCACACTCACACACACATACATACACACAAACACACATGCACGCAGATACACACAGGCCATAGCTAGCACTGACCTAATTTAGCTTCACACAGTTTATGGACATTTTATGGAGTTTAGATTTGTATCTGGAGGGTTCAGAATGTGTATGATGTGTGTGTGTGTGTGTGTGTGTGTGTGTGTGTGTGTGTGTGTGTGTGTGTGTGTGTGTGATGTCTGTGTGTGTGTGTGTGTGTGTGTGTGTGTGTCAGTGTGTCTGTGTGTGTGTGTGTTTGTGTGTGTGTGTGGGTGCGATAGGTAGGTTCCCAGGTCAGGTATGTATAAGTGGTGTGGGCAGGGCAGGGTCGGGGCGGGGTCATGGTGTGGGGGTCAGATTCCACTCTGAAGGCTGTAATCATCCTGTTGACCTGTGTAACCATGGCATTCATCATGTCAACCTCCGTAACCATGGCAATCCTCCCTGGCCCTGGGGTTGTCGGTTAGAGCGGGGGGGCATCTAGTGTTGGGAGCTGTCCAGACGGTAGGGAAGGGTCCAGATGGAGGAGCTGGCAGGTATCAAACCTGCGACCTTCCTACCTCAAGGACACAGCATGTTTAGACCAGTTCAAACCAGCCTCGTCTGAACCGTGCTTCAGTTACCTATGATAAACCAGTTTAAACTGGTCTTGTCTAACCCTGACCTTGCCTTGGTTCAAACCTTGATCTAGTTTGCACCAGTTAAAGCCAGTTTAAACCTTGCACTTGTTTGAACCAGACTCTTTCATCCATCAAAGTGTATCAACAGGGGTTCCCGAGAGAGGCCTTGGTTTACAGGGCTCAGATAACTCCATCACAGGATATCCAAACCCCCCCGTTTATAGTACTTTTATTTCTAAATCCTTCCTTCACAGTAAAAGCCCACCTCCCTCCGCCTGCTCCATTCAGACTTGGTGTCTCTTTGTGTCAAGGGGATTCATTCATTCCTTCGTTTCCTGTCGGGCTGATAGGGCCTTTTAGCTAAGGAGCTAATCTGAGCGGGTCTATGGATGTCAAGGCAGAGGGGCTGATAGCACCTGTTAGCGCCTGTTAGCGCCTGTTAGCCAAAGAGCTCAATCCTGAGCGGTCGCGGATGAGCTCCCGTTAATCCCACCGTTTGGGAAAAGGGAGCAGGATTGGAGGATTCTATCCTAGAGAGCCTGTTCTGATGGGACAAGGTACCGTCGATGGCTTTAGCAACATGCTAACATTGAAGTAGATAAGGTGCTACAAACTAATCCGTGAGTTCACTGCAATATACAAGGGCTCTTCCATGCATGCTGAGATACAAAAGCCTTCTAGTCAATGTGCAAACCCACACACTGAGAGGCTAATGCTAATCCTCATGTGCTAATGAAATGTATGCCTAGAGGCGCTCGTGGCGCGCTACATCCATAAAGAAAGATGATAGGAACTAGCTACTAGCGTAGCGCAGCTGATTAGCATACACGTCGGAGGAACATTCCTCCTAGCGATGTTTCTTTCAAACATAGAAAGCACGAGCGAGCTAGAGATGTAGAGAGCAAGAGACTCAGAGAGAGATATTGAGAGAGACAGAGCGAGGGACAGAGATAGAGATGGAGAGAGAGAGAGAGAGAGAGAGAGAGAGAGAGAGAGAGAGAGAGATGAGAGTGAATAAGCAGGTGCCCTAAAAATACTCTTGTGGTATAATTACACAAAAGAACAGAGCACAGAGACATAGTTGGAAATGCAGAAACAAACAAAGCAGGGATGACGTAAAATATAATAAAATCAGTCACATTCCCTGTCACTCTCTCTCTATTTCTCTCTCTCTATTTCTCTCTCTCTCTCCAGCTCCCCATCTGTCTCTCTCTGCCTGTCTATATCTCTCTGTTCTTCTGCCCTACTAAATCTGTCAACTTGTCAATAAACATCCAGGCCTGGGACTGGCAGTATCTTGGACAACAAAAACAGCAAATAACATTTATTATTGCTTGAAACGATAAATAAAACCACTATCGGGCAGAAAGATAAATACGTTTATTTTATGATGCATACATTAGGCTGTGCAATATATTCTAGCCTCGACAAGTTACAGTTGAGTCGGTTGAGTAAACTAAAGCCATCAGAATTTCTCCAATTGATCCGCATGTTCGGGGGCGACAGCTATTCAGGAATGGCATCATTACAGCGTTCCGACAGCATTCCGAGGCCGAGGGAACGAGGACACGATATCCTAATGAGCTGAACCTCCCTGGCATGTCGCGTGACGTGTCTGGATTTCACGCTTTGATTTCTGCCGCGTCCCTCCCCCTCGTCTCACTAAAGGGATCCGGGGATTGATGACGTTGCCATGCTGTCAGAGGCGCGTTGGGGAAGGGTGGAGTCGATCGTTACTGGGGAGGGATGGGGAAGGGTGGAGGTGAGGCCGACGGAGGAGGGATGGGGAAGGGTGGAGGTGAGGCCGACGGAGGAGAGATGGGGAAGGGTGGAGGTGAGGCTGACGGAGGAGAGATGGGGAAGGGTGGAGGTGAGGCTGATGGAGGAGAGATGGGGAAGTATGCAGGTGAGGCTGACGGAGGAGAGATGGGGAAGGGTGGAGGTGAGGCCGACAGAGGAGAGATGGGGAAGGGTGGAGGTGAGGCTGATGGAGGAGAGATGGGAAAGGGTGGAGGTGAGGCTGATGGAGGAGAGATGGGGAGGGGAGGAGGTGATGCTGATGCTGACAAAGGATTGTTGGGGGAGGGTGGAGCTGATGCTGTTCGGAGGAGCATTTGGGAAGGGTGGAGGTAATGTTGAAGGAGGAATGACGGTGAAGGGTGGAGGTGATCCTTACGGAGTAGAGATGGGGAAGGGTGGAGGTGACCCTGTTCGGAAGAGCAATGGGGAAGGGTGGGGGGCTGATCCATACGGAGGAGAGATGGGGAGGGTGTAGACGTTCCTTACGGAGGAGAAGTGGTGAAGGGTGGAGGTGATGCTGTTCGGAGGAGAGATGGGGAAAGGTGGAGGTGGTGCTGATTGGAGGTCCGTTGGGGGAGGGTGGAGGTGGTGCTGTTTGGAGGTCCGTTGGGGGAGGGTGGAGGTGGTGCTGTTCGGAGTAGCATTGGGGGAGGGTGGACGGGATAATCAAATGAGAGTACGAGCTGATCGATAACCAAGAGCAGCGCCACGTGAAACCACGATGCAGTGCAGACCCGCTCGGTGTGTGGCTTTCATTTAGTCCCGACGTGAGGGAGGGCGGCGGGAACAGCGTTGGCCTAGACACGCGTCCCAGCGAGCGCCACGGCGTCCGCAGTGGCGCTGGTTATGATCCTCTCCCTGATTGGTTGATTTTTACTGGGGTTTGAGGAAACACATGCCAGAGCCGGAATGGCATCCAGATGATTGAATTCCTAAGCCTCTGCAGTAGGAGAGGGAGAAGAGAGAGCGATAGATGAGCAGAGGTAGGGAGAAGAAGAGAGCGAGAGAGCTAGTAGAGAGAGAGTGAGAGGAGTGAGAGAGTAGGAGAGAGTGAAGATAGAGGGAGATAGGAGGGGGAAAGAGTAGGAGCAAGAGAGAGGGAATCAGAGAGAGAAGGAGGGAGAAGAAAGAGAGAGAGAGAGAGAGAGAGAGGTGGAGCAGAGAGGTAAATTATGCATCTCGGAGGCGCTCCAAGACGATATTTTATTCTTCCAATGGAGCCGTGAAACGAGAACCCCAACGCCACCTCCTCACCCTCACCACGGACCGGTTCGACATGAGCAGGCGCTCCTCCACGCTCCCCTGCCCCAGACGAGTTTAGTTTGCCTTCCGACCAAGCCGTTTATTGATCCGGGCGTATCTTCTTGAAAGGAATCTGTCGGGCTGGAACAAAGAGCCCATGATTCGATCCCCCGTGCTTGTGTTTCTATAGCGATGCCTCTGTAAGCATTGACGACGGTGTGCCATCATCTGAATCAGAGGATTATGCGGGTGACTAATCCCTGTCTCTCCCACACTCGTCCCCCCCTAACAATCTGCTCTGAGATCAGGGGGTTCACAACCCCTCATTTTAGAGGGAAATCCTCGCTAATGCGCCGTGCTAACGTTTGGCGGCGCTCGGGGAGCAGCGGCTACGGTACATCTCTTCACGCTAGCTGGATTTCAGCTGGTGCTACATCTGCATCGACAAGGGCTATTAGCCTTGCTGCACTCTTCCTTCTCCCATCCTTTCTTCGCTTCTCTATGAGCCGACGACGCGTAGGAAGGCCTTTCTATCTGGAGTCACGGCTGCAGCGGATTAGCCCTGCGGGGGGTGGGTTGCCGACGGAAGGGGGGCCGGAGGACTCCCGATGGGTTTATTATTAGTAAAGAACAAGTGGGAGCTGGAGAGAAAGGAGGAGAGCGAGAGGAGGAAGAGTGAAGAGTATGGATAATAGCGGCATTAGCTGTAAGGGAGACGGGGAGCTCTGCTCTCCTGACATTAAAGACGACGCAGAATGGAAATTGAAATTAAATCCACCCTGAATGGAACCAGTTGTGTAAGGGGGGGATACAGTAGGGGTGTGACCAGAGAGTTGCAGGTTTGAGTCCCCTCCTGGCTGGAGGATGGGCCCTTGAGTCAAATTGACTCATGACTCCTCATGCGCCTGTGGGTTGGTGAATTGTTAGTCTCAGCCTTTTCCTTTCATTTGCACCACGTCACCATGTGACTCGTCTGACTCATGGAGCAAGTAAGCGTCTTGAAGAAACTTAAGACATGATTGGCTGTCAGCACTGTCACTCACAGAAATGTTGACTCACAGAAATGTTGACTCACGCCACGACACAGGTGAATCAGGTTTATTCGTGTATTTACAGCCATGGAAAATCCAGTCCGCCAGTATATATATGTTTTCATAGACCGCTGAGCAATCCATGTAAATCCCATGTCTGTTTAACCACAGGGTGTTTTTATATGTACCGTTACCTGTGTAGGGTACGTGATTGGCCTGCTTGCGTGTCAATCAAGACCTCTCCCTGACAAGTGGACCGTTCTTGACACAGTTAATCAACACTGTGACCCAGACATTAGGTATGGAAAGGCTGGCTCCGCGTATAGTGAAGGGGTGAGCGCAAGGTACAAACTGTAGTTGTTCCGAGCGTCCCTGGTGGGCCCAGTATTGATGTTACGAAGCGGTGTACAGATGAACGTGTGGTCGCTGGGACCCTGGGTGTTGTCGGGGTGCTGCGATCAAGACGATCCAGATGTTCACTCCTCAACAACATCAGTGAACGGAAACAAGCAGCGGGAGAGAGAGGAAGAGACAGAGCGGGGGAGAGAGAGGGAGGCCCCGCGGCAGAACTCATCCATTATTGCTGACGGTATTGATTGAGTTGAGAGATGGGGGTGGGGCTTGGTTGGACGGGGGGACTGACTGGTGATGGATTCGAGCAACAGAGGAGAGAATGCTGACTGCGATGATATTTAGATGAGTCACGCGTCCCTTCGCCACAATAACATGCAGTACTGTCGAGGGAAGCGCCATACATGGTCCTCCCTATGAAACCTACCACTAAGAGAAGCTATATATGGTTCTTCCTGTAGTACTGACCATGAGGGAAAGACAGATATGGTCATTCCTAACTTACTGACCACTAAGAGAAGCTTTATATGGTCCTTCCTGACACCATATATTGTCATTGGTACAGTACTGACCACTAAGAGAAGCTATGTATGGTCATTCCTGTAGTACTGACCATGAGGAAACAACATATATGGTCATTCCTACAGTATTGACCATATATGTTGTTCCCTTGTGGTCATTCCTACAGTACTGACTAATAATAGAAGCTATGTATGTTCCTTCCTGTAGTACTGACCCGGAGGGAACAACATATATGGTCATTTCTACAGTATTGACCACTAAGAGAAGCTATATATGGTTGTTTCTAGAATACTGACCACTATGTGAAGCTATATATGATTCCTGCGGTACTGACCACTAAGAGACTCACCACTATCAACGACCCCCCACACACACCTTGGCGGAAGCGAGTGTCTGTGACCTTGAAGGGTTCTCACTCAGCATGTGATTGGTGCAGTTCCGAGCCAGCTGGCCTGCGATTGGAGGAGAGATTATATTGGTTGAGGGACTAACCAGGGGTCTTCTCCTCAGCTAGACATGTAAATTATGGTCTGGCGGGAACACGAGGAAACAAAAGGCTGCTCTTTGTACAGTGATGTGTGTGTGCGTGCGTGCATGTGTGTGTTTGTGTTGTCTGTGCGTGTGTGTGTATGTGTTTTTGTGTGAGTGTGTGTGTGTGCGGGGGTGTTTCTGTGTGTGATTCTGTGTGTTGAGTTATATGTTTCTGTGTGTGCTTGAGTTATGTGTGTGTGTGTGTGTGTGTGTGTGTGTGTGTGTGTGTGTGTGTGCGTGTGTGTGTTTGTGTGTGTGTGTGACGGTGGGTGTTTTTTGTGCGTTTCTGTGTGTGTTTGAGTTATGTGTGTGTGTGTGCGTGTGAGTATGTGGGTGGTTGTGGTCCCCAGTTGTCCGATATCTGATCGTGTTGATTGATCAGTCCAAGGAGAGGGTGACTTTGAGTTGGAGTCTCACTGCCAGGGCACACACACACACACACACACACAGACAAACGCACACACATACACACAAAAGAACACACACACACACACACACACACACACACGCACACACAGACTAACATGCCTACACATATAGACAGACAAGCAGGCATTGTCTTGAAGTTCCCACCTGCACTACTCCCTCCCACGTGCAGCCCCCACTCAGATTCTTACACCTGAAACATTGTCTTTTCTTTCTCTATTCCTTCTGGGAAGACTGAAAGCAAGGCATGGGAGGGCTGCACAGTTTAATAAAACATGAATTGAACCAGCAGCACTGCTGCCCACCAACATGCTGCAATTGCAATGTTCCCTCCACAAACACGCCTTCTGCCAAAGTCCTTTAAAGTCAAAGCCCAATCGGATTGCCCAGTGTGAAAAGAGTTCTAACTC
>NC_136934.1:43604971-43609971 GCF_949987615.1 Pollachius pollachius | reverse complement strand
GTTGGAGGGGGGAGGTGTGAGTGACAAGCTCTGGTAGCTGTTTGATTTAATAAATATGTTGGCGCATTGGTTTACATGTTATAGAGCTCACTCTATCTCCATCTCTCTCTCCTAGTGTTTGCTTGAGATGGGGCTGTCAGCAAATAGGATACACAAGGTCTTCATACCAGTGTGTATGTGTGTGTTTGTATTTACATATGGAGGAGGTGTAATGGTCTCCATGCCTCCGCTTCCTCTTCAGGTTAAAATGTTTGCACTTGACTAAAAGCAGAACGCCCACAACATCTCTCTATTTCTCCATCTCTGTCTCTCTCTCTCTCTGTCTGTCTCTCTTTCTCACTCTCTCTCTCGCCCTCTCTTTTATCTGTTATACAAGCCTGTCATTGACCCATTCACTCTCTCTCTCTCTCTCTCTCTCTCTCTGGTGCATTCTGAATATCATTTTGTTGGGTCCTGCATTGTTCTCCCCAACTTTCTATTTGCAGCGTTTGCTTCTCACTTTGCTGCGTTGTTCATCATGGTGCTGATATGCAGCGGGCAACGCTGGCGCTTTTTCCCCAGGACTGTTTTCAAGAAAACTCTCTGAGGAGTATATATATATATATATATATATATATATATATATGTTTCTGTTTTAGAGAGCGTGAGAGAGAAATTGAGAGAGGGAGATCGAGGGGTGACAGAGAGGAAAGAAAGAGAGGGAGGGCCAGAGCGACAGATAGCAAAGAAAGAGAGATGAGAGAGGAGAGAAAGGAGAAAGAGCGAAAGAAAGAACGAGTGACCAACAGAAAGAGAGAGGGTGGGTAGGGCGAGACGAGAGGGAGAAGAAAGAGCGAGAGATAAACAGAAGGTGAGAAGAGAGAGACTAGAGGAGGAGAAAGATAGAGATAGATAGTGGGAGGGAGAGATGAGAGAGAGGAGAAGGGGGAGAACGGGAGAGATAGATTAGAGAGGGGGAGAGAGATGAGAGAGATGAGCGAGAGAGCATACTTCTGCAGTCACTACAGATGAGCGGTGACTGAGTCAGGGCCCCTGCAGAGGCCCCTGGGAGACCCCAGAGAGGGCAGTGATGTGGGCAGGCAGAGGGTCACACATGACAGGGTTTAATTGTCCCTTATAGGCGGGCCCCAGGTCTACTGGACCAGCATGGATGCACATGATGTTGGAGCGTGCATCTGTGTGTTTGTGTGTGTGTTTGTGTGTCTGTGTGTGTGTCTGTTTGTGTGTTGCGGGGTTAGGGGGGGGGGGGGGGGGGGGGGGGTGTTTATGTCGAAGTATTTCTGTTGTGCAAACATGTTGCTTTGTGTGACATAATAGGCAGATTGAGAGGGTGAGGGGGGATAGAGAGAAAGAGAGAGAGAGCGAGAGAGTTGGCTGTGATGACTGCAGTGTTCTCTCTCTTCGCCTCACCTCTAAAAGAGTCGACTAGTTCAGCTCCCTCCCTCCCAGCGCAGCCCGCCTTGGCTCTGCCTGCCCTGAGCTTTAGCAAGAGCTGTGAGTTTAATATCATATCATAATAAATAATATCATACATTTCTCATCTCTCGCTCTGAAGCCCTGAAACACAGAGGCTGTGTGTCTGATCTACGAATGCATCTCTTAACTGCCGAGTAAAATCCTCCTTTTAATCCAAATGCTATGGCAGTCCTCCTCAAAGCTAAGCTCTATCTCTTTAATCAATGTCGAATATCATCTGTGAGGTAAATTGGGTTGGGAAATCTGATTAAGTTTCAATTAGCATATAGCAACATAGCTATTCTATAATTGCTACCAAAAACACATCAATTACACTTTGATTCTTCAGAAGTGAGACTCCATTCTCTCCTTCCTGAGATACTATATTAAGTTTCTTACTCTGTCATATCACTTTCTCAGAACTAAATAGATACACCCACACAGAAAACGTACACACAAACACAAACACAAAATGAAACACACACACACGTACACATTAACACACACACACAAGTACGAGCACACACACTTAAAGCTGCACCTAGGCACGCACACATACACACACTTAAACACAAACATAAGCACACACACATACATACACACTTAGACTGTATGTTTTTTCTTATTCAAATTCTGCAGACACAAACATACACACACACACACACACAGACACACAAATATACACTGGCGCACACATACACACCCATACACACACACACACACACACACACACACAAACACACAAACAATATAAGGCACACATCATTTTTTACTCATTTTTCCTAAAGTCAATTAATCTTAATTTTCACATAAATTCCTAAACATGCGGTTGTAGGATGATCTAATTAGTCATGTTGTGAGGTTTGACTTATTATTTTAATGAGCATTAATTAAAATATGTTTGCTTTGCATACTAATGTCTCTGGATCCAACAAAACACGAAATACCTTCAGTTGGAACACGCTTTAAATTCACTTCGATGCGGTAAACACCAGCTCTCTCCTGGGTACTCGGCATGCATACCATGTATTCATGTACTACATGAGTGCTCCAGCACAAATTAATGTAGAGTTGTTTACATGCAAGATATATTGATTTAGTATTCAATGTGTATTCTGCATGTCTGACATTGTTACAAAAAATTATTGAAAACCCGTCATCGGTTTCATCTGTGAATGAAGAAGAAATCGTACTTTTCTCTCTTTATATATATATATATATATATATATATATATATATATTCACAGTACATATACATATTTGCGTGTACATCTACATCACCCTCATCGCCTGACAGCCCAGTGTGGTGAGAGCTCTGGATCTCCTCAGGGCTGAGGAGATCCAGAGGAGGAGGAGGAGGAGGAGGAGGAGGAGGAGATCCTGGCATAGGAGGAGCTGTAGAAGGAACTTTATCTCCTCCTAGAATTGAACAGTCACTTGTGATCAGAGGAGCAATTCACCAGACTAGTGGATGGGTGGGGGGGCTGTCACCCTGGGAACGGGGGGCTGCGCTCTGAGAGCAAGGGGCTAACGCTAACAGGGCTGTGATGGATGAGCTTCAGTCCGCTGCTAATGTTAGCTTTTGCCTGCTGCTAATGCTAAGCTGAGGTAGCGCAGGAGCTAGCTGTCGGTCCCCTGACATGTTGAGCTGCAGACGACAAGAGACAGCACTTAGAGAGCAGCCCACAGACACACACACACACACAAACGGCAACACACATGCACACGCTCACACAAACAGACAAGAGCACACGCATGCACACACTCACAAAAACAGACATGATCACACACACAAACACACACACACACTCACGCGCATGCACAATCACACACACATACAGCAGATACATACACTCCACTCACGCGCACACACACACACACACACACACACACACACACAATATATCACTGTAGTGTAATTAATGAGTCAATGTTGGGACCTGTTAACACTCCTGCACTCCGTAATTATATCCGTACAGGGACCCACACGTGAGGACTGACGTTTACAGCATGACCTTTAACCTCTGCCAACTATCCAAGCTCACTTCTCATTAAAACCAAACCCTCAGGTCTCGAGATTTGAGGCCACACTGCTCCCGGTGGCCAGCAGTGGTTCTACAACACTCAGGCCATAGAGAGAGCCAGTGGAAAAGCACAGGGCTCAAAAACAATCTAAAAATAAACACTTTTCAAGGTGAAAATACGCTGTTTATATTAAGGCATTTATTAACATATTTATAGGTCACCCAACGTCCCCGAAAAGTCATTTAAGTTTGTGTGACATCATCGCAGTGTACGAGCAAAGCACGAGTGTCGGGAACCCGTGACGAGCGGGAGTTTCCATGACAACTTTCTCGCCATGTTAGCTTATAGCTCAGTGCTTAACGGAACCAGCTGTGATTAGCATCAGCGACTAATGAATGGAACAATAATGTAAGTGAAGATAAGATGGCTTATACCTTATCATTCCGAGACCGAAATCCAGGCGTCACGGCAGAAAGCACAGGAAGGTAATGTAACTCTAGAAGATACAAGCTAAATAGAGTAAATAGTAAATAAATATCGGATGATTTAAAAAATACCGCAAGATGACCATTGGTCGATGGTCGTTACCTCTGCCTCTAATCCGTCTCTCTAAGAGAATCTCTCTCTCTAAGAGAGATAAGTGAAGGGGGAGAAGAGGAGATGAGAGGATGAGGAGGAGGAGAAGAGAAGGAGGGGAAATATGAGAAAGAGGAGGAGAGGGAGGAGAAGGAGAGGAGGAGAAGGGCAGTAGGGCTAGGTGGTTGAGGATAGGATGAAGACAGGATGAGGGGGAGGAGTAGATAGAGGAGGAGGATGAGAAGGCGGTAGAGCGCAGCTTGACTTCAGTGGCCTCAGGGGTTCAGAGATCGGGTCCAATCTTCATCAACGTCATGCACTTTGAGACAACTGATGACTCCTACTATATTTATATATATACACTCACAGGCATGCACATACTTTACGTACAACTACACACATCTATGGACACACACACACACACACACACACACACAACGTTTAGAAACAGTTGAACCCAGGAGTTCAACACGCCTGACAATATGACAGGATGACTCAACAACAGGAGACCAGAGAGAGCGAGAGAAAGGAAATGTGTGTTAGTGTGTATTGGGTGTGTTGCTGTGCGTCAATGTGTGTGTGACCGTTTTAGATTTGTCTCTTGCACCGTAACACAGTCAAGCACGCTTTTATTTTTAAAAACAGGGTTAGCGTACTTCCTGTTCACAATTTCAGGGAGTAGTGAGCTTTTAATGTGACCAGAGATATGCTCTCTGGCTAAACAGATGAGATGTAACTATTTGAGGTAGGAGGGTGTGAATTGCATGTCAAAACGATCTCGTTATCCTGTTACCTGGAGCGAGATATGGTAATACAGCAGCTCACGTTTCATTCATTTCAATTTCAATTTTATTTGCTTCATTGGCATGACGAAACACATTTTTTGCATTTCTAATGCATACAAAAAACGTATCTCAGTAATATGGGTATAGAAGCTGGAATGT
>NC_136934.1:43592471-43599971 GCF_949987615.1 Pollachius pollachius | reverse complement strand
TAGCACCTCTGAATAAGTCATTGCCCCACTGACTTACTTACACCCCAGTCACTGCTGGGGCAACTAAATAATATAGTGATATTTAGCGATATAGCGATTCAATAATGTGCAGTAAATAAAACCACTTTTTGACCCGGATAACGTATTCTGATTCGGGTACATCGCATATATACAAAGAGGTTATTGCACTTTAAGTTCTGCTATGAGTTCCCCCCTCCCCCCATAAGCACTACTCCCAACCCAGATGCCCGCATGTTGGCAAATGGATTCATGTCTCTGACGTCCACTCTGATGTCTGCCCTGCATGACCAAAGCAGTAGAGCAGCTCTCTAACTGGCGGCACTATTTGTTATTCTCTCACTGACCGGGCCCATGGCTAGTGGGATGGATGACGGTGTTCCGCATACGTGGGGAAGGACTGAGTGTTGTTGTATGCAGGAGCAAAGCAAAGGAGATTCGTTGTTTTAGTACAGGGCTTCCTTGGGCTTAGCCTAGACAGACTCAATCAATCCAGAGACACATGAGAAAGGCATTTAGAGAAGCGGAGAGACAGGGTGAAGAAGTTCATGTTTTGGTCATCATGTTGAGTAAAGAATATACCCTAATCTACTCTGACACTGTCCAACGTCAAGCTCCAGCGAACCAGAGGGATTTAGCTTTGTGAAGACTTCACTGTAAAACATGTTTTCTCTAGCTTATCTGCTTGCTACTGTTGTTCAATGTGCAGAACCCGCATTCCTCTACTGAGGGAAAAGAAAGAGATCCTTCATGCGTTTTTGAGTGTTTGAGTTGTTGAAGTGTGCGTAGGAGCGCAATTTGTGACACCACAAGTGGAGCTGCCCTATCAGAGTCCACTATGCAAATGAATGTTAATTATGTGGTGGATACTCAAGGGCACGGTGGGGGTTATTAGTGTATCCTTGGATCCTGGCATTCTCGTAATTGATTATTTGTTTATTCATGAACAAATAATTAGTTCATGATTACAAACTAATTATGAACTAATCATAATTCAATATAACATGTTTTTTTTATGTGAAGGGAGCAGACTGCTCTGGTGGACAGGCTTGGCCGATATTTAAAGAGTGGTGTAGCATTCAGCCAAACAAGGGAGAAGGGAGCCTTGCAAGTGTTGAGCTTCTAGTCTCCCGTGCAAGGGAACCGCCAGCTGATTGGGAGCAGTTTGGTGTCTTGCTCTAGGCCCCTGCCCTCTCGGCGACGTTTCAAATCCGGGCCGACTTTGGCAGTGCACACTAAATAACTTGGCTTGCCGACCAGGCCTGTCTTGCCGTCCTCTTGGGGTTCAACACCAGGGAACTGGGAACGTGCAGGGGGTAAAGACATGAGGACCCTGCTGTCCGATTATCCGCACCTTCTCCGATAATTGGTATGCTCTCATGTAGACGGGAATGACGTCTGCTAGGTCTATCTGTAGAACAGCTGATATATTTATAGAAACCTCTCTAATTAACGGAACATCTCATGCACTCTATAGCTACGTCTGCTTTCATCTACTGACACTGAATGTTTCAAGCACCGTTTCAATCTGCGTTTTTGTATGTTTGCAGGTTTGCAGGTTCAAGTACTAAGATAAGCACTAGTCTTAGCCATTAAAAATTTCAAGGAGGAAAAAAGTGGGTGATTGCCCACCTTTTCATCCAGATACCAGTCTCCCCTTACGAGGAACGGGCAGTTTGTTTCCTCCAATTGGCTGCTGCCCCCGTGATCGCCAATTACAGTCTCAGCCCCCCAAACCACGCGAGTAGGGCCAGATATAATCAAATCGGTTTGAATAATTCTTAGCCCTCCCAGCTCTGCGGGCAGGTGGCAAAATTGCATGCCTTTTGACCCCCTCCCCCACACTACACAACAATCAGAGCTTGATCACCCTCCCCCTCTCCCCCCTCTCACCCTTTCCCCGACCGATTTGTCATTATAGAGGGGTTTGTCGGGGAGCTTGGGATCAAACCTGACGGCCTGCTTTACCACATGAGATACTACTGCCGTGTTCTACAGGGAGACGAGGAGAAGGAGGGAGGAGTGAGCGCCACTGGAGCTTCAGTATCAATCTGAATGTCCCGCCAGCTGAAGCCTGAGGGTTGGGGCTAAGAGGGACGAGACGTCCACTTGGCCCTGACACCCTAGCACGGATGTCAGCTGGCGTTAGTGCCACCGCCCCTATCTCTCCTTGCGCTATGCTGGATTGAACTCTGACCTTCTGTCTCAGGCAGCCCAGCGTCCTGTCACTTAAACTTCTCCTCCAGCGTCTGATCCAAGGCCAGGCTGAGCGGTCTTCTAAAGGTTGCTACACACTGGCCCAACCGTTGGCCATCTGAAACGTTTGGGGAGACTAGGATGAGGTCGGGAACAAATCTTTTCCGTGTGTTCAGCTGTGTCGGAAGCTTTTGGAACCGCGCGGACGGTGTCTGGTTCCGATTCAACATGCAAAGTCTGAGAGCGCCGGCATCTGGCCTCTGATTGGTTGTGTGCTGCTAGCACCCAATCAGCGAATCAGTGCAGTGTCTGGGAGGGCCGGACTAGCGCCACGAGACTAGCGCCTGCATCTTGCCGCAAGCGCAAAACGTACAAGTTACTGTGTAGATGGCATGTGTTTCAATGCAACTTTTCTGCGGAACGGGTCAGACGAGAGGCAACGGAGTGGTCGGATAGGCAGTTGGCCGTTGGTTTGAGTCTGAGCGGTGTGTAGGACCCTCAACAAACCATCTCCTCCAACTCCAACACCACTCCGCCATCTCCTTCTGAAGCCTCCTCCTTTCCATCACCCCTCCACCGTCATCTCCACACGCCTCCACCTCCTCCATCCCAGCTCCAAGTCCATCATCTCTCCTCCCCACCCCTTCTTCTCCCCGTTCTCCTCCTCCCATCCTACTCCGCCAATCCTCCTCCTCCCTACCTCTTAACAATCTTTCTCCAATCCTCCTCCTCCTCCTCCCCATCCCTCCTCCTCCTCCTCTCCATCCCTCCTCCTCCTCCTCCTCCCCACCTTCTCACAACCTCCTCCTCCTCCCCCATCTCCTCTCTTCTTCCACACACCGTTCTACCTTCCTCCATTCCTTCCCACCTCCTCCATGCTCCACCTCTGTCCAGCTTCAGAAGATCCCTTTGAAGTAAAAGTTCAGTCAGAACGTTTACCACAAACTTCTATTCCAGACACTCCCTTGATTTCCTATTGATTCCCATCTGTCCCTGTGTGTGTGTGCATGTGTGGGCGTGTGTACGTGTGAGGATGATGAAGAGAGACATAGGGAGGGAGAGGATGATGAAGAGAGTGCGAGAGAGAAGATGTAGACAGAGAGAGAGAAGGAGGATCGATGGCAGAGGGACATCCTATGGGGTTCTATCAGTTGAATGCATTTTGGATAGAAAATCTTTAAGCAGTTGTGCTCTGTAAGCTCTGCACCAGCGGGTAAACACTGTTTAGCATTCGTAGCATTTTATTTTCCTCCCAAGATTATCTCAGTGTGTTAATCCTGGTTGTATGTGTATGGGATACTGGAGTGAATACCAACGGTTCTGAAAATACTGACCTAGTATCGCATGTGGTATTTGCTGTGTATAGTACTGAACTAGAACTGTGGGTTTCATGCACTTTGTGTGGTGAAGTGATTACTGACACTGTAGGGAGTGACCCAGTGTATCAGCTGTTTGTTATAAAAGCCCCACGAAAACCATCAGAAACAATCAGACGCAATCAGAAATAATCAGACACAATCCGAACAATCAGACACAATCAGACACAATCAGAACAATCTGAAACAATCTGAACAATCATACAGATTCTGAACAATCAGATACAATACAGAATCTGAAACAATCTGAACAATCAGACACAATCAGAAACAGTCTGAAACAATCAGACACAATCAGACACAATCTGAAATAATCAGAAACAACCTTCAACAATTTGAAACAATCTGAAATAACCAGGGCTCATGGATGTAACAGGTGAACTGTGTTTCAGCCCCAGAGCTATGGGCACGAGGAGTCCCGGCTTTATAGAACTTATTGTCTCCTTTTAATCATTTTTGTGTATACGTTTATAGATTTTAAAATGGTGAAAGGTTCTTGCTGGCTCATGAATATATTTATTCTGAGCCAGTTGGTAATTAGTCTCATGCCTATCAGATAGGCAATGTATAAATACATTGTAGAACGATTCCTTATTTGATTAGCCTACTTTGGCCTTTTTTGGGCTGGTTTACCAAAGATTAAAAACGCATCATAGTAAACCATTGGGCCTGTAATGCCCAATACAGTACTTCTGGCTACAGTACTTAATTTCACATCATAAGAATAGGCATTTTCAGGAGATATCCCCGAAATCTGGTCACCTTACCTTATAGTGGATCATATGAAATATTTTTCGCGTCGTTAGCATTGTAAGAGCTTTTTGTACTGCTAGTGGTTATAATACTGTTAGCATTGTTAGCATTGTAAGCGCTGTTGGTACTGTTGATTCTATTAACATGCACACGCTCACACTTCGTATTTCTCACGCAGAGAAGTTACCCGGATAGCGCCCACCAACTTGCGCCGCTATTTAACAGTGGAACAGGTAGGAACCAAATGGGTTCCCCGTACGTAGGGTGACAGACGTCCTCTTTTGGCAGGACATGCCCTCTTTTTGAGACACTTAAAAAATGTGTCCGGGCGGAAATTCAAAATCGTCCGGGATTTTATTAAAGCCTCATACATGTTCACATTGAATTTGCGTTGCGTTTCTCTGGGCCGTTCACCAACTAGTTAGGCTACGCCCTCCCCTACTCAGTTCTGTTCGCTTTGCATTGGTGGAAGTGAGTAGGGGGAGTGGTTAAGTAGAGCCTTCAGATTGGACGGTTTGACTTTAGAGTAACCTTCATGTTTTGCATTTATTTTTTTACCATTATTGTTTTATAGGGACAAACATTAACAGATTTCTCCTATAGGGGATTGATAAAGTTCTAGCTATTGAACAGAAAGAAACACTTGGTCATACTTTACACACTTTACCACAGCATTGGCCTACTGAATGCCACAGATATATTTTAAGCATTGGACTGAATGCCACATTAATATATAATTATGTTTTTGCACGTTTGCAACGTTTAAAAGTTCAGGACAAAATATATGCCTCTGCTGGTGTTGCTTAGGCCAATATCCTTTTGAGGCAGTGTTGTTTCTGAATATTAGTGTTAAGGGCCAATAATGCTTACTATCATACATTAGTCGCCATGTCTGTGGACACATTTGTATGCAGTCACAGTCACACGCCGCCGCCTAGCGCAGTAGAAAGGCTAACTGAGCTATTTCCAACCTCCAGGAAACATATCAGATGAATTCCCTCATAAAACAATCCCATTGACACACGGCTCAGGGCTGTACGTAATCAGCCCGGCCTCTCGTTAATTACGCTGTGCTAGCGGACCACCGCTAGCTCCACTGCTAGCCGTGCCGCTAACCTCACAGCAACACAGGGGCTGGCAACGGCGTGTGCGTGCGGGCGGCCATGCGAGCCAGCTGCAGACGGACAGTGGACGGCATGTCTTATTCATGAGCACTGGGCGACGCCCCGACTCCCAGCTCGTGTCGCAAACACGTTTTGTCTCCCCCTAACTCCCTTCTCACATCCCCGACTGGTCTCTCTCTCCCTGGATCAAACTACATCCTGTATAGATTATAGGCACACACACACACACGCTTACTGAGGGTGCGTTTCCAAGCAAATGTATGGCATATTTTAGCATATATTCTGGAAAGCAGCAAAGGGAAAATGCAAATGTAAGCGTGTTTTCCATCCACTTTAATGGGAATATTATATACTATTATATAATAATAATAATATATATACAGCAGATGGTTTGTCGAGATAAGCAGTAGGTGGTGCTTATTCTCCGGTCAGGTGTCATTATATCACTCCGGAAGAAGAGGGCTCGACGAGTGTTGTGTGATTCAAAGAGGGTTGTCGAACGAAGGCAACAAACGCTCAGTGACGGAGAGCACACTGGACAAAGGAAATTAGGAACAACTAGCATTGCAGCTACAGTATGTGCTCTTGGAAGAGTTTTGGTAACAGCCCTTTTCTGCATAAAACTGGAAGCGTTGCGTGACATTTAGGTCACGTGATCATCCTTTATTCTCTGCATGTTTCCATTGCACTAGCCTCGCATTTACCTTTTATCCATGCACCAAATTTCCACCTCCCTCACGCACCAAAAACCTTTTAGCAATGCTTTGGGATTTCTTCGAATTGTCTGCGTTTCCAAAACAGGCATAAAAAGAGGTGGATGGAAACGCACCGTGAAGAGAGGAGATAGAAGGGAAAGGTGAGAGGAGAAGAGTTGAGGAGCGAGGAGGAATGGAGGAGAAGAAGGCAGGAGAGGAGATGAGAGGCGGGGAGATAAGCAGAACAGAGGAGGCGAGAGAAGAGGAGATAAGATGTGAGGAGGGCAGAGGAGAGATGATTAAGTGAATGAGGATGCTGACCACTGTTTCTCACAAAGAGCCCCCTGAGTTCACAGACACATATGGTGCTGGGGGTCTGACATTCACAATGAAAGCAAGTGTCAGGCGAACGTTAATAAAGTGGTGTTGAGCACCGGTGGCTGGCGAAGGTCTCTCCTGGTTGTGGAGGTTTTATCCAAAGTAATGGCTGTATCTCTCGATGTTCTTTTGCTACATGTCTGGTCCAGATAAAGGAGAGACACTAATTGTTTACTCTGTAGGAAATTCTTTCAGGATTCCTTAGACTCAGCCACTGCCTACAGAAACACAATGCAGTCAACGCTTTCCCTTCACAACTAAGGGCCCTGTTATAGGAGGCTTGGGGCCACTAGGGCCCTGAAGTCAGCCTTGAAGACAAGGTCTGAACTAAATCTAAGGTTGAGGATGGATATGTGGCTTATGTCAAGAATAAAAATAGGAATAATGTTAAGGCAAAGAATTAATCACCTTTATATGGTGCTCCCAAAAGGGAGATATGACTAGGATGTGATTGGTTAGTGTCAGAGTCAGAGTTGTAGACGTTTGATTTGTTGATCTGAGCAAGGTTAAAACAGGCTCCTCCAGAGACGTCTTTTCCTTGGCTGAGCATGGCTCTTGGCACGTAGCAGAGCCTGGAGTAGCAGCGTCGCAAACTCTGAGCTCTGAGGCTCGGGCCCACAGGGAAGGAACGGCACCGCAGACGCTGAGCTCTTTTGAAACGTATCTTGCACATGAGCCTTGGGGCTCGAGTCTTGTCTGTGGCTCCCCGGTGTCTCTCCAGGACCAGTGGGACTGATTCTCCTTCTTCACCCCGCCGGTGGGACCTGACACAGAAGCAGACTCTGCTCAGGACCTCCTGATTGGGGGGGGGGGGGGGGGTCCCTTCTCTCGGCAGAGTTTAAACATCCACTCCGTCATGAATACCTCCCCCCCCCCTCTCTTCCCCAACCCCCAAGTCTCGAATAACACTTAGTCCAAGCTATTCATCTCTTCCTGCTAACTGCTTTTGGTGAAATTATC